>NC_090941.1:1068317537-1068632037 GCF_040938575.1 Ambystoma mexicanum
GTTTCATGGATATCATGATATGGGTTTTGACATTCACTGACACCCATTAGGTGTATGTGAGGGACATGTGTTCATTTCCAAACTTGCAATTGGGCTTCTATCATGTTTTTGCCATTTCTAAGTGGGTGGATGCAATACTCGGATGGGTGTTTGGCATTTGGAGGCTGACCATAAGGGCCAGGGATCTACATTGTGGTGACATGTTGGCTGGGTGACATGAGTGGGGGCCTGGTGGAGGCTGCCCCTGGTGGCTGGGGGGTGGGGGTTATAGGGGACATGAGTGGGGGCCTGGTGGAGGCTGCCCCTGCACTGCTGGGGGGTGGGGGTGGTAGTAGACATAGGTGGGGGCCTGGTGGAGGCTGCCCCTGGTGGCTGGGGGGTCGGGGTGCAGGGAGACATGAGTGGGGGCCTGGTGGAGGCTGCCCCTGCACTGCTGGAGGGTGGGGGTGATAGGGGAGATGAGTGGGGGCCTGGTGGAGGCTGCCCCTGCGCTGCTGGGCGGTGGGGGTGGTGGGAGACATGAGTGGGGGCCTGGTGGAGGCTGCAACTGCACTGCTGGGGGGTGGGGTGGTGGGAGACATGAGTGGGGGCCTGGTGGAGGCTACCCATGCACTGCTGGGGGGTGGGGGTGGTGGGAGACATGAGTGGGGGCCTGGTGGAGGCTGCCCCTGCACTGCTGGGGGGTGGGGGTGATAGGGGACATGAGTGGGGGCCTGGTGGAGGCTGCCCCTGGTGGCTTGGGGGTGGGGGTGGTGGGAGACATGAGTGGGGGCCTGGTGGAGGCTGCCCCTGCACTGCTGAGGGGTGGGGGTGATAGGGGACATGAGTGGGGGCCTGGTGGAGGCTGCCATTGGTGGCTGGGGGGTGGGGGTGAAAGGGGACATGAGTGGGGGCCTGGTGGAGGCTGCCCCTGGTGGCTGGGGGGTGGGGGTGGTGGGAGACATGAGTGGGGGCCTGGTGGAGGCTGCCCCTGCACTGCTGGGGGGTGGTTGTAGACATGGGTGGGGGCCTGGTGGAGGCTGCCCCTGGTGGCTGGGGGGTGGGGGTGCAGGGAGACATGAGTTGGGGCCTGGTGGAGGATGCCCCTGCACTGCTGGGGGGTGGGGGTGGTGGGAGACATGAGTGGGGGCCTGGTGGAGGCTGCCCCCGCACTGCTGGGGAGTGGGGGTGATAGGGGACATGAGTGGAGGCCTGGTGGAGGCTGACCCTGGTGGCTGGGGGGTGGGGGTGATAGGGGACATGAGTGGGGGCCTGGTGGAGGCTGCCCCTGCACTGCTAGGGGGTGGTGGTAGACATGGGTGGGGGCCTGGTGGAGGCTGCCCCTGGTGGCTGGGGGGTGGGGGTGCAGGGAGACATGAGTGGGGGCCTGGTGGAGGCTGCCCCTGCACTGCTGGGGGGTGGGGGTGATAGGGGACATGAGTGGGGGCCTGGTGGAGGCTGCCCCTGGTGGCTGGGGGGTGGGGTGATAGGGGACATGGGTGGGGGCCTGGTGGAGGCTTCCCCTGCACTGCTGGGGTGTGGGAGTGGTGGTAGACATGGGTGGGGGCCTGGTGGAGGCTGCCCCTGGTGGCTGTGGGGTGGGGGTGCATGGAGACATGAGTGGGGGCCTGGTGGAGGCTGCCCCTGCACTGTTGGGGGGTGGGGGTGGTGGGAGACATGAGTGGGGGCCTGGTGGAGGCTGCCCCTGCACTGCTGGGTGGGTGGGGGTGGTGGTAGACATGAGTGGGGGCCTGGTGGAGGCTGCCCCTGGTGGCTGGGGGGTGGGGGTGCAGGGAGACATGAGTGGGGGCCGAGTGGAGGCTGCCCCTGCATTGCTGGGGGGTGGGGGTGGTGGGAGACATGAGTGGGGGCCTGGTGGAGGCTGCCCCTGCACTGCTGGGGGGGGGTGATGGGAGACATGAGTGGGGGCCTGGTGGAGGCTGCCCCTGGTGGCTGGGGGGTGGGGGTGGTGGTAGACATGGGTGGGGGCCTGGTGGAGGCTGCCGCTGGTGGCTGGGGTGGTGGGGGTGATGGGAGACATGAGTGGGGGCCTGGTGGAGGCTGCCCCTGCACTGCTGGGGGGTGGGGGTGGTGGGAGACATGAGTGGGGGCCTGGTGGAGGCTGCCCCTGCACTGATGGGGGGTGGGGGTGGTGGTAGACATGAGTCGGGGCCTGGTGGAGGCTGCCCCTGCACTGCTGGGTGGGTGGGGGTGGTGGTAGACATGAGTGGGGGCCTGGTGGAGGCTGCCCCTGGTGGCTGGGGGGTGGGGGTGCAGGGAGACATGAGTGGGGGCCTAGTGGAGGCTGCCCCTGCATTGCTGGGGGGTGGGGGTGGTGGGAGACATGAGTGGGGGCCTGGTGGAGGCTGCCCCTGCACTGCTGGGGGGGGGTGATGGGAGACATGAGTGGGGGCCTGGTGGAGGCTGCCCCTGGTGGCTGGGGGGTGGGGGTGGTGGTAGACATGGGTGGGGGCCTGGTGGAGGCTGCCGCTGGTGGCTGGGGTGGTGGGGGTGATGGGAGACATGAGTGGGGGCCTGGTGGAGGCTGCCCCTGCACTGCTGGGGGGTGGGGGTGGTGGGAGACATGAGTGGGGGCCTGGTGGAGGCTGCCCCTGCACTGATGGGGGGTGGGGGTGGTGGTAGACATGGGTGGGGGCCTGGTGGAGGCTGCCCCTGGTGGCTGGGGGGTGGGGGTGCAGGGAGACATGAGTGGGGGCCTGCTGGAGAATGCCCCTGCACTGCTGGGGGGTGGGGGTGTTGGGAGACATGAGTGTTGGCCTGGTGGAGGCTGCCCCTGCACTGCTGGGGGGTGGGGGTAATAGGGGATATGAGTGGGGGCCTGGTGGAGGCTGCCCCTGGTGGCTGGGGGCTGGGGGTGATAGGGGACATGAGTGGGGGCCTGGTGGAGGCTGCCCCTGCACTGCCTGGGGGGTGGGGGTGGTGGTAGACATGGGTGGGGGCCTGGTGGAGGCTGCCCCTGGTGGCTGGGGGGTGGGGGTGCAGGGAGACATGAATGGGGGCCTGGTGGAGGCTGCCCCTGCACTGCCGGGGGGTGGGGGTGGTGGGAGACATGAGTGGGGGCCTGGTGGAGGCTGCCCCTGCACTGCTGGGGGGTGGGGGTGATAGGGGACATGAGTGGGGGCCTGGTGGAGGCGCCCCTGGTGGCTCGGGGGTGGGGGTGGTGGTTGATATGAGTGGGGGCCTGGTGGAGGCTGCTCCTGCACTGCTGGGGGGTGGGGGTGGTGGGAGACCTGAGTGGGGGCCTGGTGGAGGCTGCCCCTGGTGGCTGGGGGGTGGGGGTGATAGGGGACATGAGTGGGGGCCTGGTGGAGACTGCTCCTGCACTGCTGCGGGGTGGGGGTGGTGGGAGACATGAGTGGGGGCCTGGTGGAGGCTGCCCCTGCACTGCTGGGGGGTGGGGGTGATAGGGGACAAGAGTGGGGGCCTGGTGGAGGCTGCCCCTGGTGGCTGGGAGGTGGGGGTGGTGGGAGACATGAGTGGGGTCCTGGTGGAGGCTGCCCCTGCACTGCTGGGGGGTGGGGGTGATAGGGGACATGAGTGGGGGCCTGGTGGAGGCTGCCCCTGGTGGCTGGGGGGTGGGGGTGATAGGGGACATGAGTGGGGGCCTGGTGGAGGCTGCCCCTGGTGGCTGGGGGTTGGGGGTGGTGGGAGACATGAGTGGGGGCCTGGTGGAAGCTGCCCCTGCACTGCTGGGGGATGGGGGTGGTGGTAGACATGGGTGGGGGCCTGGTGGAGGCTGCCCCTGGTGGCTGGGGGGTGGGGGTGCAGGGAGACATGAGTGGGGGCCTGCTGGAGGGTGCCCCTGCACTGCTGGGGGTTGGGGGTGGTGGGAGACATGAGTGGGGGCCTGGTGGAGGATGCCCATGCACTGTTGGGGGGTGGGGGTAATAGGGGACATGAGTGGGGTCCTGGTGGAGGCTGCCCCTGGTGGCTGGGTGGTGGGGGTGATAGGGGACATGAGTGGGGGCCTGGTGGAGGCTGCCCCTGCACTGCTGGGGGGTGGTGGTGGTGGAAGACATGGGTGGGGGCCTGGTGGAGGCTGCCCCTGGTGGCTGGGGGGTGGGGGTGCAGGGAGACATGAGTGGGGGCCTGGTGGAGGCTGCTCCTGCACTGCTGGGGGGTGGGGGTGGTGGCAGACATGAGTGGGGGCCTGGTGGAGGCTGCCCCTGCACTCCTGGGGGGTGGGGGTGGTAGGGGACATGAGTGGGGGCCTGGTGGAGGCTGCCCCTGGTGGCTGGGGGGTGGGGGTGGTGGGAGACATGAGTGGGGGCCTGGTGGAGGCTGCCCCTGCACTGCTGGGAGGCGGGCGTGATAGGGGACATGAGTGGGGGCCTGGTGGAGGCTGCCCCTGGTGGCTGGGGGGTGATAGGGGACATGAGTGGGGGCCTGCTGGAGGCTGCCCCTGGTGGCTGGGGGGTGGGGGTGGTGGGAGACATGAGTGGGGGCCTGGTGGAGGCTGCCCCTGCATTGGTGGGGGGTGGGGGTGATGGTAGACATGGGTGGAGGCCTGGTGGAGGCTGCCCCTGGTGGCTGGGGGGTGGGGGTGCAGGGAGACATGAGTGGGGGCCTGGTGGAGGCTGCCCCTGCACTGCTGGGGGGTGGTGGGAGACATGAGTGGGGGCCTTGTGGAGGCTGCCCCTGCACTGCACTGGGGGGTGGGGGTGATAGGGGACATGAGTGGGGGCCTGGTGGAGGCTGCCCCTGGTGGCTGTGGAGTGGGGGTGGTGGTAGACATCGGTGGGGGCCTGGTGGAGGCTGCCCCTGGCGGCTGGGGAGTGGGGGTGCAGGGAGACATGAGTGGGGGCCTGGTGGAGGCTGCCCCTGCACTGCTGGGGGGTGGGGGTGGTGGGAGACATGAGTGGGGGCCTGGTGGAGGCTGCCCCTGCACTGCTGGAGGGTGGGGGTGGTGGGAGACATGATTGGGGGCCTGGTGGAGGCTGCCCCTGCACTGCTGGGGGGTGGGGGTGATAGGGGACATGAGTGGGGGCCTTGTGGAGGCTGCCCCTGGTGGGTGGGGGGTTGGGGTGATACGGGACATGAGTGGGGGCCTGGTGGAGGCTGCCCCTGGTGGCTGGGGGGTGGGGGTGATAGGGGACATGAGTGGGGGCCTGGTGGAGGCTGCTCCTGCACTGCTGGGGGGTGGGGGTGGTGGTAGACATGGGTGGGGGCCTGGTGGAGGCTGCCCCTGGTGTCTGGGGGGTGGGGGTGGTGGGAGACATGAGTGGGGGCCTGGTGGAGGCTTCCCTTGTACTGCTGGGGGGTGGGGGTGATGGGAGACATGAGTGGGGGCCTGGTGAAGGCTGCCCCTGGTGGCTGGGGGGTGGGGGTGATGGGAGACATGAGTGGGGGCCTGGTGAAGGCTGCCCCTGGTGGCTGGGGGGTGGGGGTGCAGGGAGACATGAGTGGGGGCCTGGTGGAGGCTGCCCCTGCACTGCTGGGGGGTGGGGGTGGTGGCAGACATGAGTGGGGGCCTGGTGTAGGCTGCTCCTGCACTGCTGGGGGGTGGGGGTGATAGGGGACATGAGTGGGGGCCTGGTGGAGGCTGCCCCTGGTGGCTGGGGGGTGGTGGGAGACATGAGTGGGGGCCTGGTGGAGGCTGCCCCTGCACTGCTGGGAGGTGGGCGTGATAGCGGACATGAGTGGGGGCCTGGTGGAGGCTGCCCCTGGTGGCTGGGGGGTGATAGGGGACATGAGTGGGGGCCTGGTGGAGGCTGCCCCTGGTGGATGGGGGGTGGGGGTGGTGGGAGACATGAGTGGGGGCCTGGTGGAGGCTGCCCCTGCATTGCTGGGGGGTGGGGGTGATGGTAGACATGGGTGGGGGCCTGGTGGAGGCTGCCCCTGGTGGCTGGGGGTGGGAGTGCAGGGAGACATGAGTGGGGGCCTGGTGGAGGCTGCCCCTGCACTGCTGGGGGGTGGGGGTGGTGGGAGACATGAGTGGGGGCCTGGTGGAGGCTGCCCCTGCACTGCACTGGGGGTGGGGGTGTTAGGGGACATGAGTGGGGGCCTGGTGGAGGCTGCCCCTGGTGGCTGTGGAGTGGGGGTGGTGGTAGACATCGGTGGGGGCCTGGTGGAGGCTGCCCCTGGTGGCTGGGGAGTGGGGGTGCAGGGAGACATGAGTGGGGGCCTGGTGGAGGCTGCCCCTGCACTGCTGGGGGGTGGGGGTGGTGGGAGACATGAGTGGGGGCCTGGTGGAGGCTGCCCCTGCACTGCTGGAGGGTGGGGGTGGTGGGAGACATGAGTGGGGGCCTGGTGGAGGCTGCCCCTGCACTGCTGGGGGGTGGGGGTGATAGGGGACATGAGTGGGGGCCTTGTGGAGGCTGCCCCTGGTGGGTGGGGGGTTGGGGTGATAGGGGACATGAGTGGGGGCCTGGTGGAGGCTGCCCCTGGTGGCTGGGGGGTGGGGGTGATAGGGGACATGAGTGGGGGCCTGGTGGAGGCTGCTCCTGCACTGCTGGGTGTGGGGGTGGTGGTAGACATAGGTGGGGGCCTGGTGGAGGCTGCCCCTGGTGTCTGGGGGGTGGGGGTGGTGGGAGACATGAGTGGGGGCCTGGTGGAGGCTTCCCCTGTACTGCTGGGGGGTGGGGGTGATGGGAGACATGAGTGGGGGCCTGGTGAAGGCTGCCCCTGGTGGCTGGGGGGTGGGGGTGATGGGAGACATGGGCGGGGGCCTGGTGGAGGCTGCCCCTGGTGGCTGGGGGGTGGGGGTGCAGGGAGACATGAGTTGGACATGAGTGGGGGCCTGGTGGAGGCTGCCCCTGGTGGCTGGGGGGTGGGGGTGATGGGAGACATGAGGGGGGGCCTGGTGGAGGCTGCCCCTAGTGGCTGGGGGGTGGGGGTGCAGGGGGACATGTGTTGGTGGGCAGTAGTGCAAGGTGACATGTGGGTTGGCTGGGGGCATGGCCATGGTGGATGGGGTGCCTGCAGGACATGTGCAGGGTAGGCCCCTGTGGTGTGGGCCACCTGCAGCGGCCGTGGACGGTGTAGAGGGAACACCTGGGAGGACCCACACGTGCAATTCACGTGTGGTGTTCCCCGCGCACCCCTGTAATACACGTACCCTGATGGAATCGTGTGTGATACTTCCCGCGCACCCCTGAAATACACGTACCCTGCTGATTTTGCGTGTGATACTTCCCGCGCACCCCTGAAATACACGTACCCTGCTGCTTTTGTGTGTGATACTTCCCGTGCACCCCTGGAATACCTGTACCCTGCTGTTTTTGCGTCTGATACTTCCCGCGCACCCCTGAAATACACATACCCTGCTGTTTTTGCGTGTGATACTTCCCGCGCACCCCTGAAATACACGTACCCTGCTGTTTTTGCGTGTGATACTTCCCGCGCACCCCTGGAATACACGTACCCTGATGGAATCGCGTGTTATACTTCCCGCGCACCCCTGAGAAACATGTACCCTGCTGCTTTTGCATGTGATACTTCTCGCGCACCCCTGAAATACACATACCCTGCTGCTTTTGCGTGTGATACTTCCTGCGCACCCCTGAAATACACGTACCCTGCTGCTTTTGCGTGTCTTACTTCCCACGCACCCCTGATGCACACGTACACAGGACAATCGCGTGTGGAACTTCCCGCGAACCACTGAAATACACGTTCCCCGCTTGGCATTTGCTGTTTGCCAGCCCTGTGAACTGGTCCAGGGTTAGCGCAGCCCTTTGCGATTGTTTGGGGATTTTGAAAGCTTTTCCTTGCGCAAGGGTGTTCTTGGGGGCGTAACTGGTGCTGCTGCAGGGTCGCTGTGCCACGCTGCGCCACGGCTGGTTTTGGATGCGAAAATCCATGAATACGCTATGCGCGGAAATCGATTTTAGCGCACGCGGCTGGCGTAGACATTCGCACGGGCACGCTGTGCGCCAGCCGCGTGCGCCACTTTTGTGCGAATTTCTATGAATTACCCTGAAGGTTTCCCCAAAAGGAACCACCATAAACTTTCAGGACCCTTGGCTGATAATTACTAGTTTGAAAACTTTGACTGAACAAGACAAAGAAAGTTCACATACTCATCAGACTTTCGTCTGGGCTGAGGCCTTTTACAATAGAAATTCTGTGACACGAGTATGTGAAAAAGAAAATCACACCTCCCTGTGACTTCTCCAAGAAGCGTCAAAGAAAAACTCCATGTCGACCCTGGCCTAAGGGAAGTAACTTGGAAAGGGATGATCATATTTGGAGGACAATGCTGACCATTTGGTTTAAACAGCTATTTTATTAAGAAACTTTTCAGACTTTTATCTTGGCAACCAGACTTTGCAGGAATGTAAAAAGTTAACAGTTTTAATGTATTTTAGTGGGTTTAAATTTACTACATTTTAGCATTCTCTGCCATATCGGGAACAGAAATGGCAGAGAATTGGGTAATACATGATGCCCTTGCGAATTTCAATACTGACATGCCCAATGATAATGTATACACCTGTATAAAGTTATAGAATTTTAGACCGAATATTTCACACTAAAAATTAACAAACATGATTAGAAGGGTAAAACAATTTCTTACAGACTGCAGTGCTAGACTGACATATTCTGCATACAATATGTAACCTGCTTATGTAATTTGTTAAGATGCCACAATTGTACAATGTGCCAGTTATGGCAAAACTGGATTTTAGCTAGGTAACAGTGGGAGGTTCTGGACATTGTAAAACTCACATCAAAAATCTGACACCATGGCCATGAAACCAACCAGCTGTGAGCAAGTTGTCAACCATTACCCCTGACCAATCTAGTTGTTTGGAGACGTGCTTAGCAAAGCATGCCCCAACACATCATCTGATGATGTCACCATGCCTTATAAATAGGAGTGGCTGTGAGCACTCTAGACAGACTCTTTCCTGAATTTCTTGTTCCTGCGTTCCTGATCTTCTACGTTCATCTTGCCAGACTCCAGATCCCACTGAAAAGCCAAAGCATAGCTGACCAGATTCTATCCCAACAAGGCCAAAGCATAGCTGACCCCATCTCAGCAAAGGCCTTGATCCAGAAATCCCACTAAAATCCCTTTAAAAAGGGGAAAAGCTGTGGTTACCTTTAGCATCCTGAGACCTGACAGGCTTGTCCACTACCTGCATTCAGCTGTGCTTTCCATCCGGTGACCAGAGGTTTGCCCAGCTGTCTTTTGCCAGGAGAGTCCGCTATCCGGTGACCAGAATCTTGTGTGACCAGAACAGGTTGACGGTCCAAAATCCCAGATTCAAAAGTGGACTGTGTGTATCCCGCATCCCATGACACATATTCTATCCATTCTTGACTTTTGTCTTTGTTCCACTCTCTAAGCAACCCTATCCATACCCTGATAACTTGAATAGACTGTTCTAATCATCTATGCACCCTGTTCTTGTTTTCTAGTGTTAGCGCAATTCTTTCATTCATCTTATCTTGAGTAATTAAACTAATTTCCACATAAAGTTGTATGCTGGGGTGACAAGGTTGACGTCGCAAATCAACCTTGGATTTTACTGGGTCCCTCTTTAACAATATAGTCTAAATAATTAAGTTTAAGTAAAATTTGTGGGTTGAGAGAACATTGCAAGGGGAAACCTTAACTTGGTTGCTTTCTATTCTAATTCAAAAAGTGCTCCTATTCATTTGTGCTTTGGATATGTTCTACTAGAAGGTTAACCAAGTGTATTGCTTTCATTTCCATTGTCATTATCACCCCATTGGTGATTGCTGCACAATATAAAAATGTGTGCAATTTTTGTGAACTTATAAAAAAAATATTGTATTTTCACCAACCGGCCTGGTTCATGGTCCATTGTAACCCGGGGTATTTGTAAAATGGGGTGTGAGACGGGTCGGGTACAGTCTCGATTTGAATTCATTGAAATGAAAGAAAAAGCATTCCTATTGTGCACCACGTTCCAGGCTAAGACCAAGTGTTCTGGTCCAGTGTGTGACGCCCAATTGAAATCCTTAACAATAGAGCTGAGGAGAGAAAGATCAACTGAAGAAAAAGAGAATCAATTTAAAACAGATAGGTTTTTAACAACCGGCGAAACGCAAGATGATTATCTGTGGATCTTAATGGAGCTGGCAAAGAGTTCCACAATTTAGCAGCCGCCACCAAAAAAGAGCGGCCCCCATCTCGCTCAAACTGATAACGAGGAATCACGAGAAGACAGGTGCCCTTGGACCGTAGTTCACAAGAGGGCACATAGGGACTGAACTTGTCCTGGAGATACTCAGCACCCGACGCATAGAAGGCCTGATATACTATCACCAGTGATTTAAATTGCACACTCTGAAGAACTGGGAGCCAGTGCAATGATGGAAGAACGGGGAGATGTGGTACCCATAAGGATTGCCAGTTCAGATACTTGCTGCACAATTTTGAAGGAGTTGTAACGGGTGAAGAATGTACAAGGGTTGTGCCAGTAGCATGAAGTTACAATAATCTAGTCGACTCAATACCAACGAGGCCGTGACTAGAGGCCTTGGTCGAAAACAGGAAGAAACTGCAAAACCCTACGAAGGACACAGAGCTGGAATAAACCTGCTTTAGAGATGGCCCAACCCTGGCTTTTCATCGACAGTGAGGCAGAGAAAATGACTCCCGGATTGTTTACCTCCAAAACTTGAGAGGGGCATGTCCCCAGTTCAATGGGTCAAAAGGCCATAGACCAGGTAAAAACAGGCCCAGAGACAGCCATCTGGCGACCACACCACCGCCATGGAGACAGTGCCTAACTGTAGCCATCTGATTCACCAAGGGATTGACTCGGTCTCTTTCAGGATTGACCAGTGGGAGTCTAGGTTTAACTAAGTACACACACAATTCACTAGTGGGCTTAGGCCAAACAATCTCAGAGGAAAATAGAACCACACACCCACCTATTGATGGAGAGCTTGGTCTAAAAATATTTGAAAACTCAAGCATCCTGAGGAAGTAGAAACAGAACCCACAAACCAGGATGATTGACAGACCCATTGTGAGATTTGAAGGAAATACTTTAAGTGAAGCCAGACTGACTCATTCATGGTTGAACAAGCTCTTCAATCTCTTCAATAGTGTTAAGAACCTGGCAATGGGCAAAAATGTACAGCCCCAAAGAGCCTAAATTTGAATTTCTATGAACCGCAGACGATGAAGAGAATATCAAAAATAAAATTTGCTGAGGCCACTGCTAGGCAGAATTCACATTAGCAGTGCAGTCTGGCAGAAACGTGTTAATAGTGGTGATGGCAGTGCTAAGGAAACGGAACAAGCCATGCTCCACTGTCAAACATGAGAATCATCCTGGTGGACCGGGT
Organism: Ambystoma mexicanum; assembly: GCF_040938575.1. NCBI lineage: Eukaryota > Metazoa > Chordata > Amphibia > Caudata > Ambystomatidae > Ambystoma > Ambystoma mexicanum. The sequence goes on from NC_090941.1 coordinate 1,068,328,809, forward strand.
GATAGCAGCTGAAAGCAATAGGAAAGAACTGTGAAAGTATGTGAATAAAAGACAGTAAATAACACACATTAGCAACGTGGTGGGGGGAGCCTGCCAATCAGATGTCTAGGAACACAAGCTTTGAACAGTCGGTGCAATCCCGTGATGGATGCCACCTGATGACCGCTCTCCTGCCGCCGTATTCCCCCACCCTCCCTTTCCTTTATTATTTCTCCCCCAGACCCTACTTACCTTATTCCGGTGGCAGCAGGTACTGCCGCGGCATCCACTCCTTCCTCTTGCCTCCCGCAAGCCACCATGGAAAGGGAAGAGGCTAATAACTTCGGCTGCCGGGCTGTTATCCCCCATTCCAGCCATTAGAACAGGGGATTAACGTCATAGTATTTATATCAGCTGGCTGTTAAATGCAAAAGATTCTCCCTTTGGATTTTGATATGCTTGAGGTCCTCCTACCTGTTGACCCTTACCAGCTTCTGTTGTGTGTCACTCACCCATGCATACATGGTCCATGTGGCACATTGTCATGGCCCAACAATGAAGCTTCTGCCCCTGTGAACTAAGTGAGAGTTTTAAGAGCTATGCATGCTGTTCTCAGCTTCCATATCAGCAAGATCAATTCAGCCAGAACCAAAAGCCTCAGGAAACATCAACCAGCAGTGGTGATGAACTAAGCCTGGTGCATGTGTCCATGGAATGATTACCTGCTCTTAGAACCGAATGGGGCAACATCTGACTCACTCAAGACCACATAAAGTGTGCACAGCATCTTGAGCCTTGGGGCACAGTCACAGGGAGACTCAACAACTACTTTGGGGATGCCAAGGAATTAGGTAAGAGATAAACATGCCAAGTTTATCCGTCTTGTCTGACAGCTTATGCACAAATGTTTTAGTGCTTGCAGTGGGATGGGCCTCATTTGGCGGTGCAGCAAAAGCCGGCAGTAATGAAGTAATGCAGTGGTGACTTTGTTACCACCATAAAACCGCTGCCCTACGGCACTTCCGAAATACAGGTTTGGTGGTGAGGAGGAGTAAAAAACTCCAGAAAAATGCTGGAGGTAATTTTGCTGCCTTACCGCCAAAATAGAGTCATTTTGGCAGAATTACAGCTGGTAGTAATTCTGCCAAAATCCCCATGGTGTCCTATGGACTCCATAAATGGGGACTAACGCTGCCATACAGCCACATGTAATCCGGCAGTAATTCCACCAGCCCAAGTGACAGTAACAGTAACTCCATTTGGTGGTATCATGGCGGATTTACTAACGCGACACCACCAAACGCATATTGAGGCCCAGACCCCTACAACCAATTAATGGAAACAACCTAATGCATTCCCTTCAGTCTTGGAAGTGAAAATATTAGTATGGTGAATTAACTCCAAGTTACACAGTGCAGTGTTACTTTTCACACAAAATCAAAAACTGTGAAAAAATACAAAATATAATTTTTGAATCAATTACATGTGAATACAATTCTGAAGAGCCAATTTCAAAACGTTTCTATAATAAACAGGAAAGAAGATGTAAGAGTCCAATAAAAGCATGAAAATTCAATCCAAATGATATTACATTTGCAAAGGTGATATTATAGCTGTATAGACCAATAGGGAGGCCCTCTGCAATAATAAACAATACAAGCCTACAGAATCAATCCCAGTGGTTTTACATATGCAAAGGTGATATTATAGCTGTATAGACCAATAGGGAGGCCCTCTGCAATAATAAACAATAAAAGCCTACAGAATCAATCCCAGTGGTTTTACATATGCAAAGGTAATATTATAGCTGTATAGAGCAATAGGGAGGCCCTCTGCAATAATACACAATAAAAGCCAGGACTTCAATTCGACCCATATATCTCTGCGACGGAATGTGTAAGGTAACAAGATCGAGTACAGCTCTTTGTAGTTTTGGACCCAGGTTTTTGCTACCAACCGTGTTTTGCTATTGGGCGGGGTGGTATCTTTCCACTTCTGTAGTATACATCTCTTAGCCATCATACAGCCTGGGTTCTTGTTTGGTAGGTTCTCCCACACACCGAGCAATGCTCCCACGGGGATGCATTCCAAAGAAAAGTCCACAACCTTCGAGAGAGTGTCCAACACAGAGTCCCAAAATGCCTGCAGGCGGCTGTACGTCCAAAACATCTAGATGTGGTCAGCTTTGACACAACGGCACCTGGGACAACATTGTTCAGCCGTGTGGTACATTTGGCTAAGTTTCATGGGGGTATAATACAGTCTGTTCAACACTTTATATTGCATACATCTAAATCTAAGATTTAAAGAAACATTTTTGGTGTAACCTCACATACGCTTCAGCTGCACATCTGATAATTGTAGCCCCAGAGATCAGGGTTGGTTGTTCATTCTATTTGTGTATAGGCGCTATATAAATAAACCATCATATCATATCATAACAGTATTTTGTATATTGTCGAGAGTAGCCTTTGACTACCACTAGAGCTGGCCATGTATGCCAATACCTCTGATTCAGGGGGTTCAGTCGAGAAATCCAGCCATTTTGCCATCACAGCTGCCCACAGTATGCCCGTATTCTGTAATACTGGATAAGTTCCACCCCTGTGCCAGCATGCCCTTGCCGCCCGTTTCGCAGAGTGATACATTTCCCATTTGGGAATAGATCAGCCATTGAGTTATAACCCAGATGGTCCCAGTGCCTCACTATCGCTGCATCCCAGGTCGGTCCGAGGTATAGGAACCTCCACAGTGGAAGCGATATGTATTAGGGATGCACTGAATCGTGCAAAGCAAAAATAGAGTACCAGTCAAACACTGCGGTGGTCACCGGATCCAACGGGCAGTCATCTTTGTATTTGCTTTCCATAATCAGTGTCCTAAGATCAGACTCATTCGCTGCCGAGCACTCAAGTTTAACATGGGGGGGTTGCAGCTTTTCTTTGTACCAGTGGGTGGCAAACTCGGCTTGTGCTGCCACCCAGTACAACTCCACGTGTGGGGCTTTAAATCTGCCCCAGTCATGAGGGGGTCATATCGATCTACTTTTTCCGTACTGCTCCGGAGGGCCACAGAAATTGAGCGCGTTGCCCATGAAGTCTAGCAAAGAAGGGCTTGCTGGGCCACACCGGGAAATTGGTAAATATGTAAAGAAGTTTAGGCACAAGTACCATTTTAATCAGGGTTAACTTGCCAGCCATTGTGAGTGGGAGTGCCCTACATTTGTTCAACCTGCTGGTCAAATAACCCTCCAGCGCTAGGTCTTTCAGTAGGTCTTTCAGTAGTGTGGATTTTGCACCTGACATTCGCACACCCAGGCATATAATCCCATTCGAGGACCACCAGAGAGGTTACGTGTCATGGTTTTTTTAGTACCACTTTTGAGCAGGAACATGTCCAAATTGGTATAGTTGATTGTGAATCCAGAGAAGCCACCCAGCTGTATTATGTCACGGAGGATAGGGTCTAGGTTCACTTGGGGGTCCCTTATGTACAATAGCATGTCATCTGCAAACAGCGAAACAATCTCAGGTGACCCACTGAGGCGGATCTCGCAATGTTCGTCATGGGCGCAGATCATATCCACCATTGGTTCAATAGCTAGGACAAAAAGGAGCGGGGAGAGTGGGCAGCCCTGGCGAGTCCCTCTACCCAGTACGAAGTGCTCAGAAACACATGAACTGACCAGCACTCTGGCCGATGGGCATGTATGTAATAGTTTGATATAGCAGAGCATCTCAGGGCCTCCCATGAGACCATATCAAAGAGATTTTGGGCGTCGATGGTCACAGCCACAGCCTCTGCCACCGGGTTCATTCTGGCCATGACATTAAACAGGAGTCTGATGTTGAGCAAAATGGACCTACCGGGGACAAAGCCTGCTTGGTCCTTATGTATCACATGGGGCATCAGCGGGAACAGCCTGTTTGCAAAGGCCTTTGCATATATTTTGGTGTCCACGTTCATGAGTGAGAAAGGTCTATAGGACGCACACTCATTGTCTGGCTTGTCGGCTTTGAGCAGGATGGCTATAGTGGCCTCTCTTAGGGATGCAGGTAGAATGGATTCAACCAGCGCCTCCTCCCATATTTCCAGAAGCCGGGGGCCAGTCAGGTGCCGTGTTCTTGATAGATTTCTGACGTAAGTCATCGAGGCCGGGGGCCTTACCCTTAGGCAGGTTGGAAATGACTGCAAGAATTTCCTCCATAAAAATGGGGGGACTTCAGAATCTCTCCGTTAAGTCGTGACAGTGGGATCCCCTCGAGGAGGTAATGTATGGCCTGATGGCCGTGCATAGTGCCTGGGGCACATAGAGAATCGTAGAAGTCAGAGAACACTCCTAGTATCTCCTGGTCCGCCCATTGGGGATACCCACTTCCATCAAGGATACAGTTCACTTGGGTATGCCCAGCCTTGACAGTCTAGCCAGTGTCCTCCCAGGTCTTTCCCCTTCCACATATTTCCTTGCTGCTTGTGGTCAGGAAAAGTAATGAACCTTGCTAGCTGCGTGAGTTTTGAAGTTCTCCAGTTCGGAGCATATATGGGCAAGTACCTTTGGGTCTAGGTAGCAGGAGTATTCCATCTCTAAGGACTTAAGTTTAGATCGACATACCTCTGATATAAAGTTTAAAGGCCTCCCATCTCAGGCTGATTGAGGTTGCCCCCACTGTATGACATGCAAAGAAGGCCTCAATGCTATGATCTTATGTCAGCTTTGAATATTATGTCCTTGAGTGCTTCTGATTTGATGCCAGTAGCACCGAGACAGCAGGACGTTATCTGTCTTTAGCGTCTGTACCACTGGCGAGTGGTCAGAGAAGGTGCAGGAGAGAAGTACTATGTCCTATACTCTGCCCATCAGTGCTCTGGAGATCAGCCACATATCAATGTGTGAAAACATGTCGTGCACTGAGGAGCAGAATTCCTACTCTCGTGCACGCAGGTGTACGAGGCGCCAAGTATCTCCTCATTCCAAGTGTTTCATGGGGGCCAAAAGTTGACGATCTGCCCTGGACTGGGATCTGGGGGCTAAATTCATCCTATCCATATTTTGGTCTAGGATTACATTCATGCCCCCCCCCCAAAGGATCAGGACCCCTATATACCCAGTAATGATTGCTGCCAACCGATCATAAAATTCTGGGGAATCAATATTGAGGCCATAGTAACTCAATACCGTTGAGAAAACAATGCAGGATAACATACCGCCACTCAGGATCTAGGTAGGATTTCTTTACAGAGAATTTCATGGGTTTGGGGACCAGTGTCATGATCCCCTAGATTGAGTTGAGTATGAGGTGAAGCATCTGTTACAACCCCAGGCTGGAGCAACACCGCCACGGCACAGCTCCTCTCCAGCATGCGACTCCTGCAGGAAAAGGACATTTACTTTATGGCTATTTGCTTAGGCTATCACCTTCCATGATTTAGTGAAATTCCCTTGTTCTCTAATGTTCCAGCTCATCACCAAATGCGAAGCACCGTCCCTACAATGGCATGTACAGCCAACGTGGATAGTGGGGATGTTGCAGACTGCAGGTTATTGATTGGAGCTGTGTAGGGTCTGGGCGCCCCACGATTTATGGGCAGAGAGGAATGTCCGCACCTGACTCCCCACGCAAGCTCAGCAGTGGTATGCTGCAGAGATCAGCAGCAATGCGCACCCAGCCGGGGGGGTCTCAAACAGGCTCACTCACCAGAGGGGCCAGGCTCCTGTGGCCGTGGGGGGACACCTTCCTCCGGGTAGAGCGTACAGCTGTTGTCGCTGTCCTGGATATCCAGCAGGTATCGAGGTGCGGTCAGCCCCCTCAGCTTCAGCAGGTTCTGAGGGGTGACAAGCTCTTTCGTTATGTGTTCCGTTGAGTAAGGGCAGCGCAAGAGCGGGTCACTGATGTCTGGTTGATTTAGGCACTGCATGTCCTGCCAACTCTTTACGTCACACTTCCAGCGAGCTCCGGGTGTCCCAGAAGACGCTTGGTTTCTCCTCCGGTGCGCAGGCTCACACCGAGCGTTCCTCATTGCACGCGGAAGTCACGCTCAGGCCTGCAGCATTAAATATCCATTAAAACCGCCACTATTTAATGATTTGGTGGGCCGAATTACGGAGCTGATTCTCTAAGCACCCATCTTGTTGGCTGCTCAACAGCGCCCCCTACAACATGTTTCTGAAGGACCAAGATAGTTCATTACCCCTTGCCTATCTTTATCAAGGTATATAGTGATTCAATTAATATCTGACTGGGTGGAAAGAACCCCACATCAACGTCTATAATAATAGGTAAATAAAATACGAAATCAATACATGTAATCAATATTTTACAACCATTAACTCCAAAAGTTATTGTTACTGTACAATAAATAGCTTTTGTGCAGTACGCAAAGCCCACGTTTTATACACAATCATCTGCCTCACCTCAAATGCAATCAATAATCAATCTTAAAAAAGATACCACCCACACTCCCCCTTGTCTCGAAGCACAAATATGTCACAGGCTTGAATTTGATTGGTTCCATGAAGGATATTGATCTATATGGGGACCATGATAAAAAAGAAGAGAACAAAATGCAAAATAATTTCAAAAAATGGAAGGGAGATTGAAAAAGCCATTCATTTAAATATTAACACCAGACAATCACATCTCCTGGATCTGACATACAATGTTAAGTCGAATGAATATGTGACGCTACCCCAAAATTCAGTGATATACACATTTGTTTTTGCTATAATCCCTATACAATTAAGATCCGGTCCCCTAGTTAGCCCACAATACCTCAGTAGCTGCTCTGTGTTGAAAGAAACGCATAGAGATTTTGTGTGAGTTTATTGACTGATTGTTGTCAAATGTATAATTCTGTGGTTTTTTTCCCCAGCACACTTATCAGCTATTCTAATCCGTATAATATATTTCATCCGCATGAGCTACATTACGCTTCACAGTATACCAGCGTTATTAACGAAACACAATTCAATTAGACTACATAAATGGCAGTAACCATTATTAGTACACAGTGAGGGGGGTGTGGAAGCCTCCCAGTCAGTTAGAAGGCCTGGAATAGGGTCCTTACCACACAGGGAAAGACCTGGCTCCGAGCCTCCTCAGAGGGTGAGGCCGGCATCTACCCTCTCCAGCAACAAAGGTAAGTACACTTCATGCTTCCCCTGTTCCTTCCCCCACCCTCACACCCCTGTTCCACATATCCACCCCCCTCTCTACTCCACCCCCCTTTCCTGCGCTGCTCTGTCCCTCGCTGGTGCTGGGAACAGTACTGTTCCTAGCGCATCTTTGCCGCCCGATTAGCCGCCATGGAAAGGGAGAAGGGACTACATGTAGTCCCTCCTCCCCAATCCCTGGCAGCCATTTTCTATGTTTAAAGCTTTTTTTAATGGCCTCCATGGAAAGGGAGAAGGGATAACGTGTAGTCCCTTCTCCCCATTCCATGGTGACCATTTCTTTTCCTCGAGTTGAGAATCGGCTTTCACGCCGTTTCGCAACCTGAGAAAAATTACTATTAGGACCCTGGTACAATGTGCTGTGGTATTCATAGCAATAGCAGTATTCAACATAAGAATGCATGATTAAAGCAATAGAACCCAAGGGGGGGTGGGGCATTACTGGTCTGGTACGTTAAAGGGCTTGCTTCGCTCAGGCTTGTAACTGACGCCCCAGAGAATTACCAGCCTGGTAATGCTCCCCGTCCTCGGGTTCTATTGCTTTATTCATGCACTCTTAGGTGCAATGATCCTAGCAGGTACACTAGTTTAGAGCTTTTGGAATCTCTAATCATAAAAGTTTAAAACCAACAATTTTTTGTATTGCTTATCCATATATTAATTTAAAGAAACCTGCATGTACGCCACAAGTTCATTTTAAGTTGCTGAGTTGCTTATAGTAAGAAATACAAATGTGTCCACACTTTCCTGTTAATTAAATACACTACTGGACTCTGGTGCCCCTTGTGCAGGCCGTATGTTCTTCTGGGTAATGCAGTTGTCTCTTGTGTGTTACACATCTGCGCCTAGATCTCGTGAATGGTATAGTGAGCTGATGTGAGCGCTTGCGGTTCACTCCAAAAGAGTACAATGGGCAGGGTTCAAAGAAATAAATATAAGTTCTCGTCCCAAGATTAGTCACACATTGCAAGGTGAAAATAATGTTTGTGGACTCCACTGGGGATACGGCTGGTTCCAACCCACCCCATGCTTGTTGGCATAGGCCCCCTACAAATGGTGCGAGGTCGAATAAGGACCCTGATGCTGTGTTGTCCTTCTGACTGTGATGCTGTGCATTTGTCACCTATATGCACATTGGTCTTATACTATGAAACGGCTGTATGTACTATGTCATGCCGAAAGATTAATAAAGAAAGTTAAAAAAGGAAATGTTGTTGGGGGGGCGCTGTTGCGCACACATGGAATGGCTGCCTGAACGTGGAGCTCCTCTCCAGCATAAATCTTGAGCTAAATTAGATCCTGAACGGGGCCACCTGATGAGACAACACAAAGAGATCATATAGATGAATATTGTGCCGACCTCCCGAAGAAATCCAGAAGAAAATAGGACATGATTTGCCTGAGAAAACAACCCTGACAGCTGCAGTGGATTCGACCAAGCTGGAAAGCCGTGCTGCAGTTCCACACTGCGAGCACTGGGGCCCGGGGCCTGGGTGAAGTTGCATGGCCGCTGAGGGGGAGGTGCCTGTGTTCCCGCTCCGTGACCTGCGACATCATCCATTCTGTCAACACACGAACAGCCAGCAGCCCGGACTCCCTGGTGCGGCCCGGCTCTACTCCGTGCCTGCGGTGCCATCCCCTGCTTGCCCCCCCTCCCGATTGCTTGGAGGTACCCAGAGCCACCGGCAACTTGGAGGGGGCAATGTCGGCATGTGGGCCCCCCAACTGCTGGGTACCATTGACGGATTGGCCCTCCTGACAGACGGAGATCACTGCTCCATGCTCTGTACACGCGGGCGGGCACCGCTTGCTTGCCCCATCTGATGTGACACATCCGGCGCAGATTTGAGGCGAACCTTCGGTGGCGGACCGCACTGAGCCAGGCGGCTGGGTAGGCATGCGCCGGCTGCACATAGCAAATTTCCTATTTAAGCCACTGCGACGCTGAGACAGCAGGCGGAGACCCACCTCAGCATATGCGGACCTGGTGCGCGGATATTGCAGGCAGATTGCTCCTCAAAAGAAGGTGAGGCGCGCACTGTAGAGAATGCTTAACTAAGTGCCATAGTGCTTTACAGCAGCCTCTCTCTGGTGGCACACATTGTTATCCTGACATTCCATCACAGGGATCACGTACACCACTTATCACCATTGGACTACACTACAGCTACCCCAACGTATACAGCAGTGTGAGACCTCCAATGTGGCTGCTACACTCCTGAAATTATACACTAAATAGACAATGCAGTGAGAACAGCCCCGCGCCTCTGAACTCCATCCCAGCACCGGCTTGCAGCAATCCTATATATATATCTTGTGAGCTAGTGGCCAGGAGTAAGCCAGCAGAAGACCACACCAGCTGAGCTGCCCTGAATAACAGCACTTACTACTCAGATGAGCCATACAGCATAGACAGCAACCGGGGCAATACGAGGTACCAATCCAAAAGAGGCTGAGATAGCTGCGCAGCGTGGGACAAACAAATGGTTGTAGGTACGTGAGAGGTCACTGCCCATTCCAGCGATATCCTGCGGCTGGGGCCGTGCTCCCATCAGCCAGCGCCAGAATTATGATATGCACATGATATTCACATGAAAGCCTACTAATCAGCACCAAATGCACCTCAACCTCCCAATCCAAAATATCGTAAACACTGCCAAATGAAAGCTAAAACTAGACTCAATACCCAGCGGCGGGCAGACCGGACCACCTGATCTATATCGGGCGCCCCTTTTGAAGACCTCCTCAAGGCGCACCAGAAACAGCCGCTGGTTCATATCTGACTGCTGTACCCAAAAACACTCAAAACATTTGTTGCTGCACTAAGATATAAGGTGCAGTGCATCACTGAGTGGTATGGCTGCTTAACACTCGCGCTCAACATCCATTGGCGATGTCAAAAGGAACTGGCTCCAAAGGGAAAAAAAGACGGGGCCTATGGACTCCTTTACAAGCAGCCAATCATCAGATATCATGCCTGCACCACCAGTTGGACCACCTACAATATTGCCTACAATATCGCCTGAAAAAGCGAGATATGAACAGCTCCTCAATACAGTACAGAGCGGTTTTATGGCTGTAAATGTGAAGCTGGATGATACCCTAGCCACTATTGGCTCATTGATAGCCCGGGTTGAAAAAGAAAGCGTGCGGATAACAGATGCGGAAGCCAGAATCAGCAATAATGAGGACTCCAGCAGACAGAACACACAAGTGATTTCCCAGTTGAAAGGTGAGATGGGCAAACTGCGGGGGAAGTGTGAAGATTTGGAGTCCGGGTCCCGCCGCAATAACATCCAGGGGTAGCAGAGGCTTTCTGTAAGGGACCCATGGAGACACATGTTGGGGCATTGCTGAAGTCCCTGTTTGGGGATGACGCTTTCTCAGAACAGTTTCTGGTTGAAAGGGCCCCACCCTGCACTATAGTGGCCCGACTACTGAATTACAGAGACAGAGACACAGCTCTCCGATTGGCTAGAGAGATGGGCCCCCTTCGCTATGAGGGAGACACCATCCACATCTACCCGGACTTTGCTGCGGGAGTACAGGCCCAAAGAAGATCGTACGACCAAGTAAAAAAACAACTTTGTTTGCGACAGGTCCCATACGATTTGATTTTCCCGGCACACTTTTTTGAGCATCCTACAACAGTCATGGAATATATAGAATCTACAATCCTGCTACCGCCCCAGAGACATAGACTTGACCAAAACAGAGTTCCACACCCTGTGGGAGACGAGGAAGGTCCGGCTACCTAGTCACGCCATCTCAGTTATCCCTTCTATGTTTACGCAAATGTAAAAGTTGGTTACAAGGGTGGCACCGACGAACATTTTGTTTGCTGACCGGATGAGTGTCGCTTCACCTTGGCAGCCGTGGGCTGTCACAATTGCACCTACAGAGAGTTACAATAGGGGTATCATCATCAGGTTGGGGTTGATGGTGTGGGTGGGGAACAGGGGGGGGGTTTGGAAAGTTTTATCTATGGCTTTAAACCACCTCATGTTGAGAATGTTGTGGGATGTGGAGAGAATGTTACAAAGTTAAAAACAGAGAGTTGCAGCATTACAGGTGTCATCCAAACGGTAGAAAGGTATTGCGATATGGGAAACAAAACCTTTATAAATGGCACATAGAACTCAAGTGCGCCGGGAGCAGTAGTGAAGCTGGTCTCCTGGAACGTACGGGGACTCAACAATCAAATTAAAGCAAGGAAAGTTGCAGCCTATGTCGCACGACACAGCCCACAAATATTATTACTTCAAGAGACACATGCATTACACAAAGCAAACTCTAGTTTTCTAGCAAAATGGGGCCCCCTTAGATATGGTACAGATTACTCCGCTCAATCCAGAGGGGTCCTCACCCTTATACACCCATCTTTAGGCTTCAGATATTTAAATAGTGTAATAGACGAACATGGCAGGTTTGTGTTGGTCTGGGGGGAAGTGGTTGTCCGAAATATTGTAATTGTAAATACATACGGACCAAACATAGATGATCCAGAATTCTACCATGCCATGCTAGGTAAACTGGACATAGAAGATGATGTATTGATATTATGGGGGGGAGACTTCAATACGATCTAGATGTATCAATTGATAGATCCACGACAATCCCACGCGGGCCAACAAAAGCTGCTTCTGCCTTGATGCTATGGCACAATTATTTCTTATGGATCCTTGGCGTGCCCTTCACCTGCTAGAGAAACGGTATACATACTATTCATCTGTCCACGACTCGGAATCCCGTATAAACTATTGGCTTGCCAGTTCCTCCTTATCGGGATCCGTGACGGACTGTGATATCTACCCCAGATCCTCTCAGACCATTCCCCAATATCCCTCACCGTCACCATGGGCGATGTGTGACTTGTGTGTCAGTTATATTGTCCAATCAATGCTTGCCACAGGGCATGTCCCTCCAGTGCATAGGCACCATGATGCTTTCCTGCCCCTTCTTCCGCCTCCTTCCCTTCATCATCATCTGGTGGTAGCAGTCCCATGTCAGGGGACAGTGGCATGTTCCAAGTGATGCACATATTGTGCAGCATTACACATGCCATGGGGGTCTTGGACACCTTCTCATGGCTGTAGATGGGTGCCCCACCCGACTAGCTGAGGCAACAAAATCGTGCCTTCAACAGGCCAAATACCTGCTTAATCAACACACGTGCACGAGAATGGGCACGATTGGAGACCTCCTCGTGCCTGTTCTGTGGGTTTCAGACAGGGGTCCTGAGCCATGGCGTGAAGGGACAGCCACCATCACCTGCATGAGAAGGGAATGAAGGTAAGTGTTTGGACATTCATGGTGGATGACTGAACTAGTCTTACATGGCAGCAGGTGATTTCTGCCCATACGCACATGTCCATGGATGCATTGACCCCATTCCTGGCCCCGCTATGTGTCCTGTGAAATGGAATGCTGGAGGGGGTAGCATCTTCGAGATGGTCTATGGCCTATGGTACTCACATCTTGTAGAACATGCATCGTATATGCATGCAGCAGTCTTGGGGTAAGATCCTTGAAGTGCTGTGTCCTGCGAGATTCGGTTGTAGGGAGCGTTGGCTGTAGTCAGTAGCATATTCGTCATTCTGCACTGATCCGTACTATGGTGACTTCCAGCACTCCTATGGGTGTGCAGTACCAGTGACGCGGTGTGGTATCCCTGCTGGCCTCAGTTCAATGCACTCCCAGGGATGACTCTCCGGTGTGGTGATATGCTTGAGGCAGCGACATGGTGCATATGCAGTGCATATTGCAAGATGCCCTTACGGTGTGCGAGGGCCACCGACGAGTGGTGCATGTGTTGTGGGATGTGGCCTGGTCACCTGTTGGTCATGTAGTGGTAGGTGTGGGCCTTCATCACTGTGGGGTTCGGTGGTCATGTGCCGTTTCACTGGCTCTGTGGCACAGTGTTGGGTGAGGTGCACATCGTGCACTGGCGTCAACATTTCCACCCAGGTTGAGTATTCAGGCACCCACCTCATAACCCCGATGCACTGCCATGGCCCATTCAGGCAACTCACCAAGCAGCCAGGCACGTCGACCAGCATGCCACTCCATATAGCGTGGTAGCATGGAGTTCCGCAGGACCATTGAGTCATGAGTTGATCCTGGATATCGGGGCCAGCAATGTGTGATGATCTTGCTGGCGTTGCATACCATCTGCACGTTGATGGAGTGGTGTTGCTTGCGATTGCGATACGCCACCTCCATGGCATGCGGGACCACCAACTCCACGTGGGTGCAGTCAAGGGCACCTATACAATTTGGCATGCCTGCCAGTGCATGGAAGGCACTTTTTGTATTGAATATATCCTGGGGAGTCCATGGTAGGGATTTGTAGTCCCTTGTGTGCTTGAGGAGGGCATCCAGCACTTGGTTCAGTATTCGTGAAATTGACGGCTGTGATATGCCATGCATGTGCCCCACTGTGCGCTGGTAGGTGCTTGTGGCATGGAAGTGGTGCACAGACACCACCTTCAGTAGAGGGGGCATGGCGGTGTGTATATGTATGAGGGTCACTATGTCGTCATGTATCATGTCCACTATTGTGGTGATGGTGTCACAGTCAAGCCGGTACAGGGTGTGAATCTGCTCTGGGGGTTGGGTTGAAGGACTGGCTCTGATGCAAGGGATTGAGGGCTGCCGGCGTGGTTACGGTGGCTGCACTGGTGGTGCATGCTGGGCCTGTCTCACCCGCCTTCTCCTCCTGTGTATCCTCTGTGGTGGGGGCTGTGGTTGTTCTGATTGTTGTTGTTGCTGCCTTGCCAGCACGGCCTCCAGCTCCCGTGATGGTGCTACTACTGGTATCATCTTGTTGTGGGAGGGGGTGTGGTGTGTGGGTGTGCTCCTTTTCTGCTGTGCCAGACTCCATTGCCTTCACCTGTGCTGATTGTGTGCACCTGTGGCTCTTGGAACCACTGCTTAGGGTTCTTAACATCTTCTCTAAGATGCCGGTATGTACTCCATGCCGGTAAGGTACTTTTCGGGCTTCAGGAGGCCGTTATTTGCATGTGCGCATTACTTGTGATCAGCTCCGGTTTACGCCATGCTGCTCATATCGGCATGGTGAGTCGCGCGCAAGACACTGGACCGCTATTTACGGCATCGTACATTACGGTGCCGTAAATTGCGGTCTGGTTGGTCAGAATAGCTCATTGCGGTAAGGGATGCCGGTAATCCTTTACCAGCATCTTTTTTCCCTTACCTCCAACCTCGGAATGACCCCCATTATTTAGCGTCCCAAACACAGTTTGCCAAATATTGGTTCGATTCAGACGGAATGGCCCTGCATGTACCTATAGAGAAATGTGCAGCCTCCCCCTCAGACGTACGGTCGATCACGTTCAGTACCAACCATAAAGATACCTGTGAATTTGATCTGGTTAGTACCACGGCACATGCATGGGCCAAGATATATAAAAAGAAATTGGTCTGGAAAACCCATACGATCCAGAAATCCCACTGTGGAATTTCCCCAATATCACTCCCACATTTGATAATGACCTACAAAAGATATGAGACCCAACCAAGCACTTTAAAATGCGGGAAATGTTCCCAGATGGGGTATATATTGAGCTGAACGAGTGCATTGATGCAATGAAAGGCGGACAACTTAAACAATTTAATTTTCATCGTATGAAAGCAGCATTTGCAGCTAAATTGCCAACATTCCCGGCAGAACCCCCTACACATGAATGTACAAGAGCTATAACAGCAACAGATGGACGAAGGAAAGGGGTCTCAGTCTTGTACAACCTGATCCAATCATACTCTGTGTCACACAATACCATAAAAGAGAAATGGGAGCGCGATCTTGGTATCACACTGAGCGAAGAAAAATGGATCAGATGCTGCCAGCTCACTAGATCAGTGTCCTTAAACTCAGGATTACGATTAATTCACTTCAAAGTGTTAAATCAGCTATACTACACTCCTTCTAAACTGTCTAAATTTGGGGAGGGTTGCACAGGTATATGTCTGAAACGTAACTCACCTGATGTGGATGCGTACCATAAGTATTGGTCCTGCCCCAGGGTGGCGTTATTTTGGGGAAAAGTTGCTGAGCTCCTTGAGGAAATGACAGATATCCCCGCAAAACCCACCACATTAAAATACCTCTTTGGGGATATTGGTAAAGTGGCAGAGACCACAAGACGATTCTTTCATTTGGCATGTGTGATTGCAAAGCGATGTATACTGAAGTATTGGAAATCTGTCAACCCACCTGGTAAGAATGACTTCCTTAAAGACTTGTCAATGGTTATCGAGTGTGAGGAACAATATGTATTGACTGTGTTATCGACATGTCGCCCAAAAGATATCTGGCCCCGCTCCGAAATGACCTTTGCAATATGTTATCAGACATTGATTCCACACCACTGATAACACCCTAGGCAATAGGACGATATGTGTTATGTTCTCAATGCTAACATGAGGTATCACTGTGAATGCCAATGCCATGTGACGCTATGTACTGTTGTTGCTCTCTGTTAAAATAAAGTTTAAAAAAAAAAAAAAAAGGAAATGTTGTTGGATTTTTGGAGGACCGCCATGCTGTGGTGACCTCAATTTGTTGATGTTCGGTAACAGTTCAAGCCAAAACTGTTTTTACATGTTTCCCCTCTTCAAGGCAAAATAGGGGGAATAGGGTTGTATTTCTGTAAGCATGCATTTAAAAAAGCACTAAAATCCTGGTTATACTCTTAGGTTCATCTTCCTTTTTAGAGATGTTCTATTATATATCCCCCTCTGTTTTTGATCTGCCTTTCCCTGCGCCCTGATGACTACGGGCTGCGGCGCGTTAGAAATAGATAATTAAATAAATAAATATGATTTTCCATCCTCCTCATATCAATAATGAATAATAAGAATGGATTTGCAGGGTGCAACTGTCAATGGAAGGGCAAGGAAAAAGAACTGAAGTGCTCAGGGGTGCATAAGAAATGTATCATATGAGAAGCAAATGGTAAAGATTAAAGAAGATATTGTCAGGTGAAAGCAAGTATATCAATCACTGTGTGTGAAAGTCGGCTCTTGTATAACTTGCTGTCTAAAGCCCTCTCAATTCCCCGGGAGATACATTCACCCTGCATGGATGCTGTTTACAGACAGGCGGAATCTCCCTTCACCAAATGTCGCTGGAATTCTGTGAAGAGAAGAACAATCTAATTACCCAATTTTGCAAGGATGGATTTTGCTGACTCCTCAGATGACATGGGTATGATATGATATTTATAACACGCTTAATACCCACAGGTTTCTAAGCACAGACCAAGGCGAGCACGTTCCCCCCTGAGCTATCCTCCTAAATAAGAGTGTGGTGATGGACACATGTTGTTAAGCATTCTATGCTGCTAAGTACCAGCCTATCTGCCATAACACTTTGTGCTCCTCCCAGCTGTCAGGAGCTGTAGAGCAGTGTGTTTTATACGAGATACATCTTCCGGACACTAGCCGATGGGGCTCCAACAGGTGTGTGGAAGAACTCAGGTACCTGGAGCTTTGAAGATCTGCATAGAAAGGGATGTTGATACTGTTCAGGCATATCCAAGACCAACTCAATCTGTTGAATGGTGATCTTAGGACATTCATTCATCTGCCACAGACTCAGAGATCTCCAGGTGCAGAAACGAATGACCTACTCACTCCCCCATTTTGCAAAGTGACCCATTTGACAGCCATGGCTCTATACAAGATCCTGACTTTAGACTTTGCTGTCCTTCCAAGAAGGAATGTCAAGACTGAGCAGCAGAACTGGACAAACAGATGCTGGCAGAGTTATAGTGGAGAGATGTTTACATTCAACCCCACCAGAGTAGCCTCCTTCCTAAAAATCTTTGCATGCAAAAGAAACTGCCTCAGGCTATGCTGGACACCACTACAAATGGCAAGACTGGTCCTGCAAGGCTTGGAGCTGTGCTGGTGCCCCGATATCTATGAAGGTGGGCGGAAACACACATTTCTGAAAGGTGTGTAGGTTTTGTGATGAAGTGTAATACATATTGGCCTTCATCACTGAGCACAAGATATCTCCTATCCGCAACTCAATTCATTCAATGTTCTTCTAGGAGAACACACTTAGAAAAGGGACAACAGCTTCGGGAGGTGGGATGACTGTCAGTTGCAAAGAAACACTTTTTGAAGTGCTTGAGCAGGACATCAGCCTTAAGAACTGAGTAATAAATGTACGAGATGGTGAACATAGCACAGCGCAAATAGATACCTGTCACAGACCTAGGAATCAACCAAGGACCCAAGACTATAAGGGTTTAACAAAAGGAATTTACTTGGTCTAAAATGAAATGAGGGTGCCTTGACGGAGAGGAGACTATAAACTGAATAATGGCTTACTACCAGTAGACATGGGATTTTTATCAGGGAACGTTGGCTTAAAAAGTGGCTTTGCAGTATTGAGTGAATGTATGCACAGGGATAGAGGGAAGCAGTCGGGCGGCAGAGTCCTTGGAGAGAAACTCAAGTGGGATTTTGGGTGGTTTTCAGCCTTTTTTGCTAAAGTTTAATTTTGTTGCCCAAAATTATTATTCATTTGACTGAAATAGAAGCACAAGAAAGGAAGGTTGGTATGTGTAGTGGATGTTGACAGAGTGGCTTATTGAGTCTTACGACGCAAAAGGTTAAAATTTGACTAGTATGAAAGTACCATCTCTGAATAGCAGGAGCATTAACTTCCTGATTGTCTTATTAGGTAGCCAGAATATTTGTGAAACATAACGTTGATATTTTCTTCACTCATGTAACTAGATAGCAGAAAGACATCGGGCTCATTATGAGTCTGTCGGTAACCATGTGGGTATTTACGGGAGCCAGACTTGCCGGTAACACCGTGGGATTACAACCCGGAAATTTAGACGCCAATAAATTGTAATTCCCATAAAGTCCCATAGGGGTCTATGGCAATGGGGAACATGGAAGCACCGGCACTGTTAATAATAGTGCTGTTGCTTCTGTGACGGTTTCGTTACCATGGCTGCTGTGTCCAGCAGGGTCCGTCCTGTTGGGCACAGTGGCTCCGGCAGGCAGACTTGTAGTTTGCCAGTCTGGAAACAACAGTGCTGGTAAGTTTACCCTCATCGTTGTTTCCAAACTGTGAAACTTGGAACGAGCCCCAGTGATTTTGAGATTGGATATGGGGACATAGGGCAATTGCTCCAGGTTTCTGCCATTGCCAAAACCGGAGCTGATAGTATTCTAATCCCAAGTCCCTTCAATTTGAATCGTTTTTAATTAAAGGGGCCATGCAAGTATGATTATGATTGCTCAAAGAGAAAGAAGGGCCCAAACTGGTAACACTGGGTGTAATGTATTCCCTAAATCAGTGTCAGGCACTGTTCTACATGGAGGCCCATGAGATGATTTTGGGGTGGAAAGAGGGGGTGCTGGTTTGTGGGACTGATGCTAAAGGTACAGGTGCTTCTGTGAAACCCATGCATGCAGGGGCCGATGCCCCCAGCAGGTCAGACCTGCCAGGAGCAGCAGCCCCTGAAGTCATACTTGTAGTCTGACTGTCTGGAAAGAGTGTTGTTTCGCTGCTACTGGCACCCTTATTTCCAGTCTGCCAGACTTGAAATGAGACCCAGAATCTCAAAAATAGATAATTGACTAATTTGTATTTATTTCTTTAAATATACTTGTAACCAAAACGGTTTTGTATGTACAACAACAGAGAAAAAGAGAAAAAACACATTAACGTATACGTTGACAAGCATAAATATAAAATTAGACATATAAAACAATTACAATTACACATGTAAAACAATGTTGTTATTAAAACCATTTTGCAAAACATCACTGATAAAAAAATGATTACATACAAACGCAATAGAAATACTAGTAAAAGGAATCTGCAGTCGATGTGTTAAATATCTTGTTAATAAAATCTGAAAAACTCAGTTAGATAATATTTTTAAAATGTTGGCACATTTCCAGTAATGTTTTACCATATGGTAGATCAAATTGTGGTCACAACCCCTCATAAACATCACCCATAATTCAGATGGGGTCGTACAGGTAAGATGATTGTTATAGTATTTGATTGAACTATTTTGCAATCGTTGTAAACTTTCGCACTCCATCAAGAGATGTTCAATAGTTTCTATGGCTGAAGTGCCACATAAGCGACAGAAACGTGTAATTAGTGCCTAACTGATGTTACATTTCCGTAGCATATACAGTCTGGATACTGAACTGTTGGGCCACAAAATATATTGGTTTCATCAGCCGGGCACTAATCTATTCACAGAATGGGGTGCTGTTATGTTTTGTAAACAAATTGTTAAGGTTTTCACTTTTACTCATCATTAACAATATTTTTTTTCAAGCAGGATTTAACCACATAGATCTCACCCTCAGCTGATATGCTAAAACACACAACATGCCATTGCAAATGGAGGGAACAAATGGAACCTAAAGTCCCCATTGTCTTAAAATTATCAATAGCAAGAAATGCGTTTATAAATCATGACTAATACCACTAAGTTCAATGTCAAGGTAAAGATATTCAATTGGCAATGTTTCTGGCATTCGGAATAGTCTACGCAATATCCTGCTTTCAAAGCGTTTCAGTGCAATTGCAAAATTATGCCCCCATATCTCGATTCCATAGAATAGAATAATGTGAATTTTGGTGGAGTATAAGAGCCACATTGAGTGACAGAAAGCCCTCCTTTTCGTCCAATATATTGGCAGATTGCTTGAACTGCTCTATTGCATTTCATTGTCGTTTCCGACCATTGCTTGGTTAACTTTGGGGTTTGTTCAACATCCAAACCTCGATATTTATAAGAGGGTACACTTTCCAATTGGATGCCATTTAGCCTACAAATAAAGTTCTTGCGCTTGTTGGGATTGGGGGGAAAAGGTCATCATTTAGTTTTTCGCTATTTTAATTGGCATGCCGTTTGCAGCATCATACACCCCCAGCGCTGTGATGAAATTGTGTAGCCCCTTAGGTGTGTGGTCGATTAAAAGCAAGTCGTCAGCATAGGCTAACCAACATGTTCAATGCCAACCTATTTTCACAAGACAGATTTGTAGACAGTAAAGGCAGTCCAACGATCTGCTAAGTACAGATTGAAGAGTGTGGCGGCCACAATGCACCCCTGCTTAATGCCACGGTGCCTTCGCATCGAAGTAGAGAGTCTATACTCGGCATCTAGTCTTATCTTTACAGAGGTGTTTGTGTACAATAACATCAACATCCTAAGTAGGCCTGAGGGGATGTTCCATTGAGACAGTTTGTGCCATAATTTGCTTCGTATAACAGAGTCAAATGCCACAGAGAACTCGACAAATGCGCAGTGGACTGGAGTATCTCAGTGTTTCCAGGCATATTCTATTGAGGCTTCTAAAATGATTACATTGTGTGTCGTACTTGCTTTCCTTATAAACACCATTTGAATTGGGGGGAGTGTGTGATGTTCAGTAATCCCTTGATTTAGTTCCTGAAGAAGGATTTTCGCAAACAACTTCGCAGGCACGTCTAACATTGCTAGCCTCCTATAGTTGGATGCTAGGTTCCAAGAAACATTTTTGTACATGGGAATAATGGGGTTTTCTCGCCACGATTCAGGTATATGACCAGATGAGCATATATAGGTGAACAGAATATAGAGAGCATGAGCCCACATTCCACGAGATTGTTTAACAAGGGCATTACATATGCCATCAGGGCCAGCTTCTCTGGAACTGTTTAGGTGCAAATTAGATCTACGATGGATGCTTTACAGGTCCAAGAACAATCTGGGAGGGGGAACATGGGAACAGTTTGTCATTGGGGAGGACACATCCCAGGGTGGAGGCGATATTATGAACCCAGTCAGGTTCAGTAACACCATTTATTGGTGTGGTTCGTTTTTCATTAGCCCTCCCCATATTCTAGTATTATTAATTGGCTAATGCAACATATTCTGGGTGGCATCACATTCAGATTTTTGATTGCTTGGCATTGGTCTTACCAATCTTGAATGCTTGGCATGTCATCAGCACATGTGCACAAATAGGGGAATGGGGAGAGAATATCAGGAACTGCTTTCTCCAATTAAATAAGACACCATCCCTTATTTACAAGGCCATGAGCCAGGACATTTAGCTTTGTACTTGGCCTTGCATGTCGGACCCAATGAATGGACACTATCTTCCAATTATAAGTCACGTACGAGAAGACCATGCGCCTCATTACAAGACCGGTGGTAACACTGCCGGTGCTACCGGCAGATTGCTGCCGGACTTGTACATTTTACTGGCACCTGCCTTCCCGGTGCCACCGGGAGATTACAACTCTGGCCGCCCAGAAAGTCAGGCGCTGATAAAATGTAATGCCCAATGCCCATGGAGTCCTTTAGGACCCAATGGGAGTGGGGACCACGGAAACACTGGCACCGTAGATCACAGTGCCGGTACTTCCGTGATGGTCTGCTACCGTGGCCGCTATGTCTGGCAGAATCAGACCTGTCAGGAACATCGGCTTTGGCAGACACACCTGTAATATGCTGGTCCGCAAACAACGGTGCTGGCGAGCTTACCAGCACCGTTGTTTCCGGACCAGCATTTTTGTAATGAGGCCCCATTTTAATTTACCCTGCATTTACCATGAATTTAGCAAATATTGATATGAGTGTTGCTACCCTCTCTGACCACTAGAGACTTGGTCCATCCATTCTTTATTCAATATTCAGCTTCAAATTAGTCGGCACCCGGTGTTCAAATACCATTTGTTCTTTACTTAATCTAAAAGAAATATGTCTGACGTTTGGGAATAATTATCTTCTATTCTCTTTGGAAAAATCAGAGCCTCCCTCCTTTTCACAGTAACCTTGGAAAGGGCCGCACAGCCACTGTCTGTCCTGAACGTGTCTGTATTTCAGCGAATTTAGCAAGTCAGACCTCCCTGTAGCTCCACAGCTTTGCATTCACTCTAATGCACTGCCGTCGTCCATTTTATTCAAGATGACCGCTCATTACTGTTATGTTTCTACATTTAGCAAGCTATATATGTGTATCGTACGTTTTGCATTTTAGCATATACATTGGTTATGTTATATTCTTCATGTCTATATGGTGCAAGCAATATTCTTCATGTCTAAATGCACATTTAACCTAATGTTTGTGTTTATTCATGGTGAATGTATATCTGCTTCATGTCTATGGTGCCCGTGTGTGTCATTTAGTGGTAAGTTCACTCGTTCTCATCATCTTGAGTTACATCAGGTTAATTTCTTCTTGCATTTGCCTGGGATAAGGCTGACATGGTCATTATAAAGTAAAACACCTTTCACCTGCAAGATATGGGGGTGGTGGTGGAGCAGACACCATGAATGACATATTCATCTGCCTTTCAACACCCCCCCCTCTGGTACAGTCCTCAACCACATGTTTACTTCATTTGGGGCCCATATTTTGGTCATCCCCTCAGATCACCTGCATTTTCCATGTGTTCATCCACACTCCATGTCATATAGCAGCACTCCCCATCTGGTTTGCAGAAAACCGAGCATCCTACTGTGCAGGTCTCAGGGATAATGCAATTTTGAACATGGAGCGATGATAGCACTTTCTCTTATGTAGATATAAGGTAGATTATCAGTTTGTGTATATTCATGTACTTTAATATCTATGTTAATCACTATTTTAGTTTCTACAGCTTTTTTGGCAGTCTTCTTACATTGGCTTATGGATATTCTTAGGGTGCTGAATCACAATAATACTATTACTAGTATGGCTGTTAGTATTTTGAATGCATTAGCTATCCAGAAGGGGATTCAGGAAAATAGATATGAGAGCCAGTTACCACTTAGGATGTCCTCCACCCCATCTGTCATTTTAGTGTTTAGATCTGTTATTGCTTATGAGAGGGTCCCATTTTCCTCATCGTGGGCAAGGATGTACGTGCAGCAGGACCATCCTATTTTTGCAAAAATGCCACCCACCATTCCTGTTATTTATTAAATCAAAGATATACATGTTCTGGAGGGTCATAAGCCTGATGGCTCTTAGCTCCTCCCTTATATAATTGAAGCCTCTCACTGTTGTATTGACTGTTTGCAACAGCTCCCACCTCATTTTCTGCAGCCATTTTGCATTTGAAGCTGCCTGCAATCTGGGAGAAACCTGGCTGAGAGAATCATTATTGTCATGCTGAATAAGGTATGCTCATCTAGTATGTCATAATAGGTGTTAGTTGATTTTGTCAAAAAATTGTTTTCCCTCTTAACGCGTTTGAGGGTGAGGGACCACTTCTTACTCAAATGTGAAGATTCATAATGTGTATTTCACTCTAGGTTACTACCAGAGTTGGTATGTTTATTAGCACTATGGAGCACAAACCTGCCCAAATTGGTGGCAATTTGGGGTATGCTCTGGATCCAGAGGCCCAATAGTAGTGCATCAATACTGCTATTCCTATCTTCATGCCTGGTACACTGGTACATCAAAGATATGTTTACACCCAGTTGTTTCCCCAATGTGTATCGTATCATTGTTTTGGAAACATAGGATGGCATATGTCATGGGTATTATCTGTACCGATCCCCCCTCGCCATCGACCCATGTGAGTAACTTGTCATTTTGGGCCACTGTTCAAGACATACTGCATTTGTAATCAGGACAACCTCTTCCCATTGTTCCAGCAGTGCCTCACATACCACTAATCCATCTGTCCACCCCTCAGGTGTGAGTAAAGTTTCCTTTATTTGCAATTGGCCTTGTTCCCAACATCTGGGTATTTCTTTTCCTGTCTTGTCATTACACTGAAGCATTTTATTTTCTTCTATTGTAATTCCTGCTTCGTTTGTTCCCGAGTGGCCGTATCTTATCACCTTGTGCATTGTTTCAGTTTTTATCATTGATTTCATCTCTTGAATATCATTATATTCTCATTGGGATTTTGCTTTGTTCACTCAAAGTAGGGAAGCAGTCTGACCCTGGAATTGCCCTCTTGTTACACAAAATGAAAGGTGCATCAAGCATTGTTGCCTTTTTTCGGGTACTTGTGTGGGTATAAAAACTCTGGAAGTGCCCATAGCATAGTGTATAAGGGAGCACACATAATCGCTCTGTTCAGATGTTTCTCTCCCTACCTCTCTAATGTGCTGATACCATAAATTGTTAGTCACTTGGTCAGACTCAATTACATATGCCTTAATGTGGTAGAAGTCATTCATCACATTTATTTTGTGTGTTCTTATCTGCTTAATAGTCACAGAAAATTATTGGGTTTCTAGTTCATCTGCCATTGTAATAGGGGTTACATTATTATACATTATTATATACTGGTTTAAACACATTATAGAGAACCAACTCTTGTAATCCCAAGTAGAGGCTTCATAATTGGGAAAATGTAGTTACAAGCATTATTGCTAATGTATCTGCCTTTTGTAAATAACCACATGAATTAGGTTTTCTGCGTGCCAAAAGCGAATAACTAACAAAGTGGAAATGCCCCATATTTCTATTTTCACAAAGTTCCTTTGTGCTGGCTCTCAAATGTTAAAATTCTGCAAGAAAAACTGCACAATTATAGCAAGACAAACATTTTCAAAGATAAAGTACGGCTTAGGGTTTCTTAAAAGAGCAACAAGAGTGATGTTTCTTGTTCTCAGAGCAGGATATGAGTCCACTATGTAGAAAACAATCATAAACAGTAGCATCTGTAGAGGAAGCATTTAATGTCTGTATTTCCCTCATTGTGAAATGTGCTATCTTTTATTATGTGCAGGCAATACTTGTAGGAGAAATGTTCACCAAATTCTTTTCACTTGCTGATTAGGATCAATTAGTTCATTATCTTTCTCTGTCTGTTGGCTGCTACCTGCTTCTGGTGGTTGATCTTGTCTGTATTCACATCACCTATTCTTCAGATTCAGATTTAGAGAGTTGCAGCAGAGGTTTCTTTCCTTTGTAGGGTTTGACGTCACCAAGGTGCACCCAGGCTTTCCTTCTTCAAATTTTTTCTGCTGTGGGAGATACTTCCTCGGCTAGTTGGGGGACCTCAAAACGTGGTGTGTGCCAGTGCCCAGTGAAACTTCTCATTAGGATTAAGTCTCCTGGTTATAATGCTGGGGGCTCAATAATGTCTATGGATCAATTTGTTAATTGTCACAATCATTCTTCTTTGACCACCCCTGTTGAGAGATAAAAGCAACACTCACCATCATAGCAGTCAAGTACTCATGCATTTTAGTACCAAGCACATTAGAAACATTATGAGCATCGGTTTGTACTCGAGTGGGAGGAGCAAGAGGTATATGCATATGGCATCTCATCAGCAGCTCATGAGGAGTCAGATGATGGTCAGAGTCGGGCTGATTGCATAATGCAAATAGGGTCAACGGTAGGTAATGGAACCATCCTTTTTTCAGAGTTGCCTTGAGCTTGACAATTTGTTCCATGAGGTGGCCATTGAGGTGCTCACAAAACTCTGTTTACCTGCGGGTGATAAGAAGAAGAGAATGTATGCTTAATACCCTTAAGGATTGTTATGTGCTCAAAGACTTCATTTACAAAATGCGGTCCATTTTCAAGAGCCGGAAGACTTGACACACTCCCAACCTCAAGAAGAACTCACATATGAGGGACTTTTCAGCACATGTGGCATTGAGATGTGTGCATGGACTGGCTTCGATCTATCGAGAAAAAAGGCACATGATTACTAGCATATATCTGTAGCCGTTACAAACATGGAGTGGCCAGTAGGACAGGTTATTGCTCTTCTCACTGTTCGCAGCGTATGCCCTGCAGTGAACTGTTGACTATATAAAAAATGTGTAATAAAGGCGGCTATAAATTCAGCACCACTCTTCCGATATCAGAGGTGCAAGAATCTCTCGTGTAGTATGTGCTGCGTACTGCAGCTGATCTAAAGCTACGTTAAAAAATCCAAGGGGAATAACCGGTGCTGTCTTGCCACCACATTGCATCTGTGGGGGCAATGAGCACCCCCTGCACTTCCATTGCACTTGCTCTTCTGGCGGGCCTTCTTCTTTTAACTCAGTGATTTGGCATAAGGGCAATGTATTAAAGCATTCTTTCATAACCATGGTTTGCGCACGTGTGTGTTTATTAGGTGATGTGCCAAATTCATATACTTTGGGAAAATAGTTTTTTTTTGGCCTCTCAGTCAGCAGCTTCGTAGCAGCAGGAAATTAAATCTGTACAATTTAGTGGGGGCTGCGCAATTCACCATGGCATTGGTCGATGGTAGTTGCAGTGTCTTAATGAGCCTTTCCAATAATGGTGCTTGTGCCATCTGCATGTAAACAGCCCTGCCTCTTCCAATGTCACAGTGCTGCGTGTACTCTTGATGTGACATAGGCAGAAGTAGAATACACTGTTACTTCCTCATCTTCATGCATTTCAATTGGCAAAATACGCGCTACCATTTCTCGCATTTGCCACGGTCTCAAAGTAACCATTCAGTTTTACTTTTACCACCGCAGTCCCTGTATACATTTCACCTGTGCTCTGGCCGATTGTGGAGGAGCCAAAAAGGACTTCCCACCTCCTAGGGTATTTTCCTTAACATGCGGTATATCAGAAGTTGGAAATGTAACTTTGTGACTCTGCGCCACTGCGCTCCAAAGTGATTGTGGTGTGCTGCTTATCACTACTGGCGGGTGTCCAGACATAGCCATACCTTGAATTCAAAGAATTGTAATCCATTTCAAAAGAGGCACCCGAAACATAGCGTCATGCATTCTGCTAACTCCAGATGATGGGTGATCAATGTAATACAAGTGAATGAATGAGAAATTATGGGTTGCTATTTCTTGACACGTGTTTCTGCCCCACTTGGGCCTCTTTCAAAACAGGGCTGTAGAGATCAAAATTATGCAGTAGAAATAATATCAAATAATATCAAGATGCCGAAAGCAAAACAAGGTGTTAGTGAGGTCACAATTAGTCAAAGCAATCAAAATACATGCAACACTGAGACCCATCATGAATACATGTATATTCAATATATGGACAGAAAAAATTGGATGGGGACAAGGGAGGATCACAAGGGGTAAGACAGTGGAAAACAGAGATTGTATGTGTTAATGATTCATAAAACACTAATTCATTCAAAACAAGACCTGTGTTTTGTTACTGAGTGGTACGTGATTTTTGGATACATGGAGGGCTCTTTGTGCTGCCTCTTGTAACTCATACCATATTCTCAAGGTGGCTAATAATGGTTATTAGGTGATCAATTATGTTATTTATACTTAAAGTATCAATAAAAACTGTGTGAATCTATTTTTGTCTAAGATATTGTGACTCAGTGACAGCTATCGCAAATGCTCTGTGTTTGCTATTGGTCCATTATGTTTTGACTTTGTGACAACTACTCCCGGTATGCACCAACAATAATGTAAAGAAAAAATAAAACAAAAAAAATAGTGAAAATGCAACCCATGCAGACCCATTGACTACGTCGTTCTTGTGAGTTATATGAATGTATTCCAATATATACCCTTACCTGGTGTGAAGTACAACAATGACAGTTAGTTAGAAATATATATATTAAGAGGGCTGGTTCCCTTGATCCTGGAACAACAGGAATGTACAAAGATAATGCTGTAATGGGGGTGAATCAAGTCATTGGAGCACGTAGCGTTTCAGGGATTGTACCAGATAATAATATGATAACTGTATTCATATCAATGTGTGCAGTGAGCAACAAGGCTGCCACATTGCAGATGCTACGAGCATCAGACTCAGAAGGATTAACCATGTCAAGTTATTCTAATTGTGTCATTAAAGTATAATGTATCTAAGGCTAGTGGGCTAACGTGGCTGTGTATCTCCTGGGCCTATCAGGGGTGTAGTTGCATTAGAAAAAGTTGTGTGTGTCAGTATCTCAAACATGCCCCGTGTTAAGTTACAACAGAAACATCAGAAAAATCGGTTCAAATAGCACGTTGATATATCATGAGGGTTAACAATTAAACACTGGTGGGATGCTCGTTCCCCGTGCATTGATGATAACAGTTTATCTATATACAAGACAGTTTGGTAGATACTCAATATCCTTGGTGCAATTATGCAAATAGTGTCCTTCTACTGGCTCTGCTATGAATGTTGCTGGATTCACTACTCTGCACCTGGAGACTTTGATCGCTGAGTTTGAGATGATCACCACATACCCAGATGCTCTCTGTATGGTCAATGTACTTTTAGGCTTTTCAAGAATGGCAAACAGGGTATGCCCAGCATATTTCTCCAGCATGAGGTCTGGCAGGAATTTAAATGCTCATGAATATTCCCTGTCAGGCTGGGAATCCTCGGTAAAAGAAAAAACAGTTTCACTTTCACTTTAAAACTGTATTTCTCCAATTACTGTCCTCTGGGTCATCCTGCCCCCATCCAATGACAGTCCACTCCCTAATCCCCGTCTCTTGCAGAAATCTTCAGATTTTTACTGCATGCTTCAGCATTCGGAGTCCTCGAGTTGCTCTCTTAGATATTTGTATGTGATTTCCAAGTTTTTTCACCAATCCCAATGTAACTTCATGTAACTATAGGGAGACGTCACTAGTGACGTTTCTAAGGCTTATAATGTACTGTTTCTGTATTGTTTGGCAGAGTGCTCTCAAGGCAGCAGAGTCCTCTGCATGGATTATTCTTTATATACCTTTGTTTTACTCACAACCTTTCTCTTGGTCTAATTCCCTACTGGGATGTGCCCTTTTACTATGAGTATATACTTGTGTTTATGGGGAATGACCACCTTCACTTCTCAAAGATGACAAAGAAAGACAGGCACAAACCATTGAGTCGTGTGTCGATCCCCGGAAACGTGCACAGCAATGGGTGATGAGTTGTTCTGCAAAACAGACCATCTGCATGTTCAGGGAATTCAAATAAGGCCTCCGCCCCGTGCTCTGAGCAGGGTCATGCCTTACCCAGGATGGCAGGTCCAAAGAGGAGTCTCTCTTTGGGAAGAGATCAAATTCCTTTGAGGTCGCCCCATCCGTGGGGGTCCAAGGTAAGTCCAAGAACCGAAAGTCATATTCCACTGGGTTTGCCGCTGATGCAGGTTCCAGGTTGGATAGGCCGTGCTCACTATCGCAGCCAGCCTCCATAGCCAGCCTGGCATCAAGCTCCTTCTCAAAGATGAAGTCGACCACCCTGGCCAAGTTAAGGGAGAAATCAGAAAAACCTAGGGCAGATGTAGAGAAGAAGGCCGCGCAGACCAAACAGGCAGAACGGTGCAGCCAAAGTCCTCGTCCACCACTTTGTCGACACCTGCTGTGATGACCATTGCAGCGGAAGGTGCCAATCCGACGAAGGTGGCTCCTATGGTGAAAAGGGTATCCCTGCTTCCAAGTGGTGACATGGTGGCCGAGACAGCAGTGAAGGCTGCAGGCATGCCTAGGGGGGAGGACACTGGTCCAGACCCTTGTTCAAAACCCTCAGGTGGAAAAAAGGGAAGGGGGAAGGAGGCTCCAAAACAGCCCTCCAAGGTTTGCGTTCAACCGATGGACATCTCATCCACAGACGACGACCAAGAGTCGTCCATACAGTCCACGAGGACAGTGGCAGAGCAGGGCCTACCATTCCATTCGCAGCTGAGGGACATGACTATTGCTATCCTGTCAACTCTCCACACCCTGGTGACAAAGATCCAGCAGAGGTTACCCCATGTACCAACACCTGTGGTGTCACAGGCACCTGATCAGCCTATACGTAAGAAGAGAAAGCATCATTCGATGCCTCCACATCTGCCACCTCCACCCCATCGGGCCTCGATTCCAACAGCGGATCTGGAAACACAAACAGACACTGGAATGGACACGGCCACAATGACCACGTGAACATGGCCATGGAAACTGACGCGGATGAGGACTTTGTCTCGGCAGCAGACAATGAATCACTGTGCTTGGATGCCCCTCATAGAGTCTCTCCACCAGACGAGGTGGGATCATTCCACTTGATTATCTCCAGGGCCTCCGAGCTGTTCCAGCTGGTGCCTGAGGATACCAAGAAAGAGGGCTTCTTGTATCAGGTAAGAGAGTCTCCAGGAGGAAATCAATCATGGCAGTGCCCTTTCTGGACGACATTTGGGAGGAAGGCCTAGCCTTCTTGAGGAACCCATGCACAGCGCAAACCAAATCAGACAGGTTGGAGGAGAAATATAGGGTGCCTGAGACCGTGCCAATGTGCTTGAGGTCACAACCGCCGCTTGACACGTTAGTGTCGGCTGCCACAAAGAAACAGGAAGAAGATGAACGACATGGGGAAGAGGGTCATTTACATGGTGCCATCCACGATCAAGGCGGCTAATGCTCTAGCTATCTTGGCCCGATTGACTGGGAGCTTTGGTACAAGCTGGGTCTGATCTTGCAATTCCTCCCCGATGACATGAAAATGGAAGCTCTCACCCTCTTTCAGGAAGGGGAGGTGGCAATGAACCATGTCATTATGGTGGCAGTGAAAATCACCAGCACAGGTTTCAAGCAAATGGGAAACGCAGTCTGCCTTTATCGCAGGGATGGTTGAAGTCTACAAACTTTCATCAGGACGTTCATGCAAAGGTGCTGGACATGCCCTTTGCAGAGAAAAGATGTTCAGGAAGGCGGCCAATGAATCCCATCAAGCCATAAAGGCAGATACACGATGGCACATTCCCTTGGCACTCTTCACCGGCATCACTCACCTTCTTTTCACTCCTCTAGGGGAAAATCAAGCTGATCATCCAAGGGATTCTTCACATCATACAGGCAACCTCCCTGATCCTCCATGCAGGAAGCTTACAGAGGTCCCTCCCAGGTCTACCCAAGCAAGCCTGAATTGACCAAGAGGTTGGGAACTGATTTGTGCATCCCAGTAAGAGCCCAGAAGACAAGGTTTTTCAGCGAGTGGAAGAAGATCCCAACTGACAGATGGGAGCTGGATGCTCTCGCCCAGGGACACACCTTGGAGTTCAAACGCAGGTGCCCACGTGTTCCACTGGTTCCACATCAGGAGCTTCACATCGCTCAGCTCCTAGAAGAAGTGAGAGCCATTTACCAAAAGGGGTGATAGAGCTTGTTCACCAATGGCTCTTGGGCTCCAGACTCTATTCCAGATACTTTCTGGTAAGAAAGAAGACAGAGGGTTTGAGACCCATCCTGGACCTGCACCGTCTGAACAGGTAAAAATTCAGAATTTTCCCTTTGCAGCATGTGCTCCGCCAACTGGAGGAAGAGGATTTCTTGATGCTGTTGGACCTGGAGGATATATACTTCCATGTCCCCATCAACAGGAAACATCAAAAGTTTCTACGGTTTGTGGTGCAAAGCCAACACTACCAGTTCAATGCCCTACCATTCGACTTGAAATTGACCCCAAGACTGTTTACAAAATACCTGGCCCTGGTGGCGGCCCATCTGCATCTGCAAGGCATTCATGTATAACCGTACCTGGATAGCTGGCTGATACGCGCCTGTCTGACCACTGACGGAGCTGTGATTCTCTGTAAACTATCCGGAGTCCAGCTTAACGCCATCACAGAACACGCTGTTCCTTGGCTCCAGACTCAACACAGTGGCTTGCCTGGCATCACCCTCGGAGGAGTTGTAGCAGCCATTCAAGGGAAGGTGCAGCGACTGTCATTGGCAAAGACAGCCACGGTGCGGGCCATCAAGTCATTGCTTGGCATGATGTCATCCTGCATCTGCCTTGTCCGTCTCTGCAGGTTACATATTCAACCCCTGCAGGAATTCTTGGATGCACGTTGGATACATGTGTCCAGAATTTTTGCGGACAAGATACCTGTCAAAAAGGAATTCCGGTGGTTGATGGAGTGGTAGAAGGTGCGCTCCCATATCGCCCAGAGGACGAGATTTCAAACCCTTCCATACCAAGAGATGTTTACCACGGACGCCTCGCTGCAATGTTCGGGGACTCACACCGATCTGCTACACGCCAGACGTCTGCAGCTTCCAGAGAAGAAGGATCTGCACATCAACATCCTGGAGCTATGGGCAGTGTTCTGGGCCCTCAAATCTTTCCCTCCATTTCTGAAGGGCAAGGTGGTAAAAATCTTCACAGACAACACCACCACATTTTCTACATCAGGAAGCAAGGGGGCACGTGGCCTGGACAGGGGATGTTCCTCGTCCCTCTCCACCTGGCAGGAGTCAAGAATACCATCATAGACTCCCTCAGCAGGGAACTGCACTCCTGCCACGAGTGGTAACTTCATCAGGAACAGGTGGACCACCTGTTCGTCAAATGGGACAGACCCCAGATCGATCTTTTTGCCACAGGGGTGAACTCCAAATGTCAAATGTTTGCCAGCAGATTCCACCAACATAAGATTGTGGGGGACACAATCTACTTCCCATAGCAAGGTCTGTTTCGGTACGCTTTTCATCTGTTTCCTCTACTGCTACATCTCATCAACACACTCAGACAGTGTTGATTCAAGATGATACTCATCGCCCCAGCATGGCTGAGGCAGATTTGGTATCCGTACCTACTCAGCCTGCTAGCGTTGCTTCCAGTCAAGTTGCTTGTACTTCCAGGTCTTCTCATCCGAGAGGGAGGTGCAATCCTTCATCGTGACCCAGGATCGCTGAGTGTGAGGGCATGGGTCCTGCAGCTTTAGAGTTTGGAGGTTATGAATTGCCAGCAGACTGCATTGAAGTCCTTGCCAAAGCCAGGGCATCGTCAACTCTAAAGTGATACGGCCACAAGTGAAAGCATTTTGCTACATGGTGCTGGTTACAGAAGATTACCCCTCTAAGAGTCACAGCTCGACAGATTATTCCACACTTGCAGTCCTTGGCAAAAAATGGACTGGCTCAGGCATCCATCAATGTACACCTGGCGGCCATCTCATGCTACACACTGATTTAGCATCCTCTCACGGGTGGCTCTTACGTGTCATCCCCATACATCTTCCACAATTCTAGAATGGATAGTCATTGTTGCAACTTTTTCATTCTGAACGCGTCATGCAAATATGTTGTCATGTGTTGCAGCACCGATCTCGAAAGAGTACTCTTTGGTGCCAGGGCATGAACATTATGCTGCTGTGCCTTTAACCCATTTTGAATGGTATTATTGAGTCTTGTATTTATATCTAGGTAACGCTTTACATAAATGCATAAGGGGAGTGTCTCACATGATGGCATGTCAGACTCTTGACTGTTGATACTTACCTGACCTTAATACACCTTCAGAATCACCTCTCCACTTCTCCTTTACACTCTGCTTCAAACAAAATGTCCTTCTATATCCAAGACTTCTACACCACTTCTCAAATCTGTTTCTTCTACAACAACTGTTTGGGCAGGCACCACAAATGCCAGCCACTCTCTGGACCCTGCCCTTTGGGTCCAAACCACAGTTCCACGTGCTTTACAATGCCTACCAATATCCACAGGCCCTTACTTTTCACAATTAAAACCCTTTTCACCCTACCGCTGGTGCTAATAATTACTACACATTTGGGTGCACACCCAAAATAATACAACACAACACAACATGGCCGTCTTTCTGTCTCTGCCAAGGCATCCTTATCTCTTGATCATACTCCGGATGGGGTTTTGAGATGCACTCTTCTGTGACCGTGTCTTGGGTAATCTCTTTATCATCAAACCTTAATACCTCACCACAAGGTTTAATGTGTCATCTTTCATAACCTTGATATAGGTATTCTCTCATAAATCAACCCTTTATCATCTCCCAATACCCAATATACAAATAGTCCCCTCATCCTTTCTGTTTTTCCAAACCAATGCTATACTTACATCCGTGGATCAGCCGAGTACTTTGATATCGATCTTCCCTCAATCAGCCACTCAGCCTCACCCTGCGGGGCGCCCATGCAGATTAGACAGGATTTTCTCCAAGAGGGTTCCTGTCAAACTTCTCAGTTCACACGTGATTTGCCAGTCTCCACAGGTCACTCCGTAGTCCTCGGGTATATGGTGTGGAATCTCGACAATTCAAGTGCACTGTCCAAAACCATCTGAACCGCTACCATATGTCAAGGTAGGCTGGAAACCGGCAGCCCAAGAGGAACAGAAAAACCGGGCAATCCCACACCCAAATAAAGGAAGTAGTCAAAGTAATTAGCAAAGCCCGCTTCATTAACAATCCATACAAATCAGGGACAGCAATAAGTGCATAAGTCTCAAGAGCTTGTAATAAAGAACAATCAATTATAAACGAAATCCACATCATAGCTGACGTCGTACTGTAATCTTAGTTGCAAAAACCTACGGGGTTAGGGGATTGGTTAAGGGAATTGTCTATATATACAATGTATATGGGTTAGTCATTTCATTGGTAATGACTATCTGATGGCTCCAACTTAGACCATCCCTAAATTGATAGCAGTAAAAAAGACCTCATCTCAACAATTGATAATTGGCTAATGCAACTTATACCGGGCGGCATCATATTGAGAGTTTGGATTGGGTGGTATTGGTCTTACCAACCTTGAGCACTTGGCAGGTATATAGCACATGAGCAAAAATAGGGGTAGGGAGAGAGGAACCCAGGAACTGCTTTCTCCAATTAAATAAGACAATAGCTCTTATGTTATAGACCATGAGCCAGGACATGTAGTTTGTACTTGGCCTTGTCAGGCGCTCCTGTTCTGGAAATTTGAGGGGAGTCGAGACAGGTGTCTATATCTGGAGAAACTGAATTATAAGTCATGTGTGAGAAGACCATGTTTTGAATTAACTCTGCATTTACCATGATTTTACCTTATATTAATGCAAGTGTTGTTACCCTCTCCAACTGGGGTGGCAAGATCCCTGAATGGCATGAGCAGGTAAGCACGGTCCCCTGCAAATGTGGAAATGGTTGTCGTTAGCATTGATTTTCATGGTCTGCTATACTGTGTGTCATGTGACTGCATGCATATGCTTGATAGTTGATACTGATGAGCCAGGTGTTGCCAAAGGTTCACGATGCCAAGGTCTGGTATAGCAGTGAACAGCAGGAAATTAAGCTAGCATGAGTGCTTCTCTGAACATTTTCATTCACATGCATGATGACTTCCTTTGCATCTCAGATGACCTGTGCATTGATTGAATGCCAATGCATCTGGTTGCGGTACATGTGCTTGGTCACCTGGGGAGGTGGGGGGGCTGTAGCACAACATGCGTGCAATCAATGGCTCTCAGTGCCCGTGAGAAGTGTGCTATGGCATAAAACTCCTGGCCCACTCTCTGCCTTTCCTGCGGTGTGAGTGGCATGCATATGTGCCTCCGCACATGTGATGTAATGCAGCGCAATATCTGGTGTAGGTACCAGGATTTCATGGCATGCAATATTCCCCTAGCAATAGCAGAGGTGTGCTGGAATGAGCCCATAGCCAACAAATGTAGGACTGTCAGCACTTTTTTCTGGAGGTGATGGTGGGTGATGCAAGATCTTCCTCCCTCTACCTGACCAGGTCTAGGATGACATGGGGAGGGAATCTGTGCCTTGCATACACCTCGTCATCTGGCATCCAACCAATACCTGGCAACTCTCGCCCACTGCATTGCCAATTTCTGCTCAAATTTGAAGTGCTACACTGATGACACTCAACTCATTTTCAGGCTTCCCTCTGCCACCTCCTCTCCCTCTCTCATCTCTGATTGCCTAACTGCCATTCAAGATTGGTATGCCGCCAATGATCTTTGTGTAAATGCCACCAAGACGGATATCCTCCTCATTGGCACACCTTCACCATCCTTTCCCCTCACTCTCTGGCCGGCCCCTCTTGGCCCTCCTCCCACCCCCACCTGCGAGGCTAAGAACCCCGGGGTCATCTTTGACTCCACCCTTTCCTTCTCCGCCCATATCTCTGAGGTCTCTAAAAAGTCAAATTTTCGACTGCACGTCCTCAGAGGTACTCTGCCTTTCCTCTCCTTCCCCCAGAAGCTCATGGTATCTCAAACTCTGGTTCTCTCTAGCTTGGACTATTGTAACAGCCTCTTTCTAAATCTACCACCCTATACTCTCCGCCCTCTGCAACTAATCCAGAACAGGACTGCGAGACTTGTCCTTGGCCTCAAGCCCTGGGATCGTATCTCTCCAGATCTGAAATCTCTTCACTGGCTCCCAATGGATGCAAGGATTAAATTCAAAACCCTCTGCATTGTCCACAAGGATTTCTGGGGCCTGGGGCCAAAATACCTTCAGCTATCCCTCCGCAAATACCTCCCTTCCTCTACCTCCAACTCACTCAGGGTCAGTCGTTTTTCTAAGAAACAAGCTGAGGGTAGATCTCTGTTTCCGGCTGGGTCCTCCCTCTGGAACAGCCTCCCTGCCACTCTAAAACTTGAGGAGAACCATCTCCGGTTCCGGAAGCACCTCAAGACCTTCCTCTTTTCTTCTGCCTTCGCTCCCCCTCTCCCCTGCTGATTTGTTCTCTCTTGGCACCGTGCACCTGGCCACCCTCTGTCTTTTGGGTCCAGGTACCTGCTCATCCTGTCCCCCTCCTGCAATGCCTCTGAGTCACCCCTTGCACTGGGGTCTGTATCTGTACCCATACAGCCCCCCCTTTTCTTCCTGCACTTATCGGACCTACCCTGTCTGCTGCCTTAAACCTAGCACTTGCAAATTGCTGGCTGCATTACCACTGTTTGTTGCCTTTATTATTTATTTATTGTTATTTATCTGTTTCTCCTCTGCTTTGCACTTTCCACCTCACCCCCTTGCATGCACTTTTCCCCTCCCCCCTCTCCCATGCACTTGCACGTTCTCAATGTCACTGGGCCTAGTAAGATCGCTGTTTTGTTCTCGCCTGTTCCCCTCCCTTGCCTTGTCGCGCTCTGAAACACTTGCGTACGAGCGCAATAGAAATAAAATATCAATCAATCAATCAATCAATCAATCCGAAGAAAGCGTTATGCAAGGATGGAAAATCCTGTCCCTGACTATCCTCTTCCTCCTTCTTCTTGTACAATGGCTGCCACTACAGCTGGATTTATCCTGGAGGTGCAACTTTGAGCGGTGTGCATTGCGTGCTTATGTGCATATTCTTTGCTACGTTGTGTAGAGTATCATGTGGTGATGAGATCATGAGGTTTACCTGTGCCTTTTCGCTCTGGGAAGTTGTGGTTTTTAATCTATGAATTGGGTTATGTTAGTGTTAGACTGGGCAAGTCATTTTTTTAAGTGTTGCATCCCTCAACACTCCCGCGATACTCCTAGTTCTTCATCATTTTGAGCAAGGAGTGGGGAATATGCATGTTCCACCTCCTGCTTGTTTCTTTGCCCTGGCCCTTCCCACACTTTGCGGAGTGTGTCGCGCAAATTGCTCAGCACCATGCAAAGTAGGGAAAGAGACGCGCAAAGTGAGTGCAGACCCACGCAAATTCCGATCCATGAATCGGCAAGTGGTTTCCTAGGCCAAGAAGGGCAATCTATTGGCCCTGAAAGAAAAGATATCTTGGCGATATATCTAACCAAAGAAGTGGCAAAAGAGATTTGTGTAGAACAGTGATCTGTGTGTCTAGAGTACGGGTTCATGATATTCAAGCCGAACATATGTTTGTCTGCAAAAACTTGTCATACAGCATTGCCATACAGTCTGAAGATGCTGGTTATGTGAGTCATTCTTTGCACACACCATAATGTTAGGCTGTATAGCATTGTCCTTTTGAATCTCAAATGTATTTATAATGCGCAGGCGGTCCTTTGGTTTACTTGTGGCAAGTTACTATAATGATGTAATTCTTATATCAGCTACAAACCCATAGGTATCAGAGCCTCAAATAACAGAAGACATTACTATCCCACAGAGCGGTACTCATTTTATCGACCTCGGAAGGATGAAAGGCTGACTTGACTCTGCCACAGCAGGCTGCACACATATATCAGGGGCAAGCGCTTAGCATGCTGTGCTATCTGACCGGCTGCTGATTTTGTTGGTTGGGCCTCTTACATATAATGTGGATTAAACCGAAAGCAATGGCCAAAGTAAATGCAACCAGGATAAACACACACTATTAGGAGCACATGAAAGCTAGGAATCTAGCAACAGCAGTTGCAAGCCCTGTGTGTTGCTCCTACTTTGACAGTATGCCGGATGGATTCTGGATCTCTGCCTACCTTGCATAACTGACAGAAGTCCGTGGACTCTCTGTAGTAGGTTTCTCCTGTCATAACAGCCCCTTCGCCCACTAGTAGGGCACAGGAAGGAGAAGGGAGAAAAGACACCTTGCATGCACGTAGTAGCAGTGTGATCTAAACCGTGCTACATCCAGGGTCTGACTGGGGCATAACATTGTCTAGGGCACCAATGAAAAAGTGGCCCACCGTCACAAATGTGCCTTCATTTCTTTGTCACGGACTGTTTCAATAGTACCCAAGGAGGAGTTTCTTGGTACAATGTAATGCACATTGTGAAATTTAAAGATTATAAAATCAGCAACAATGGTCAAAACTATTAGTTGAATAGCGAAGTAACTCATCAAACTGGCCCACATTGGCCAAAAAAAGTGGCCCGTTTTGACCCAAAAAACTAGCCCACACTCGCATTTTACGTTTTTGGTTTTGGCATTGACCTGTTGCCCTTATAGGCCAGTCCGAGACTGGCTACATCTTATGTGCTCCAACACCCCCCCCAACTACTGAATTCATTATTCAAGGCATAATGGTTGAGGCCCAGAAAATCTGATTGTGCCCGAGTTCCTCTGAAGGCAAGCAACCTACGCACACGAGCTTGTCAGCCGTGGAAACTATTCCAGTTGCCCTTTCCATGTGCAAGAGGGCCATTAGCACAGTCATGGGACCTTCCCACCTGCTATCACACATTGTCACCTCCAGCAGAGCAAATGTGCATGGTAACCTGTAATGACCTGGCTTTGGTTTGTTAACAGAACCACAGCATTCCAACTTCTCCCAAGATACAGATGCCTCTTAAGGTGGTCCGTGATTGAAGTTGATATCATTAGATGTTTTTTTTTGCAGAGGGGAAATGGGTAGGGGGTTATTGCAACAACCGCTACCTAAAGCCCATTGAAAGGGTAGCATGGAAACATGCAGTACACATTTCGTGTAACATGCAGCATTTAGACATTCACAGGATTTACAAGTCATACCTATCTGGCAGTGCAAACTCTCTGCCCTGCTTTGATGTTTTTTTTAGAGAACAAGGGATTTTTTTTTTTTTTTTAAAAAAAGAGGTTTATGTTGAAACTACAACAGCATCAATTATTTCCTCAGTGGGCCAGAAATGTTCAGAATGCACATGCATGCAGTTCCTTTGAAGAAATATACTAAGTTAGGTTACACATTAAACCTATTTTCTAAAACTGAACACCACCAGTTTACGTATCTTACTGTGTGTTCAGTTTTTTGTGTGAAAGCAACTTGTATTGACGTCATCAATATCCATAATACTGATTTCTGTTTCAAATGCTGACCAACAGCAGCTGCTTTTATCACACATGAATATTAAAAACATCTCAGGTTGGCCCGTATGACATGCTCGGCGAGTCCTGACTTTTAGGGGGTCATTACGACTCTGGCGTCAAGGGTTTAACTGCGCCGTTTTTGGTGTCGGTGCCGTTAAACCCTTAACGCCTGATTACGAGGTCCCTTTGCGGGACCCGACCTTAACGGCTGGTTTTACCAGCCGTTAAAGTAGGGTGCCGCAAAGGGACCTCGGTGCTAATTACGGTACCACAATTTGCGGTACCGTACTTAGCGCCTTCCCCAGTCCCATTGAGCCCTATTAGGGCGAAAATGGGAATGGGGAAGGGCCATGGTGGAATGGGGAATTACCGCCCCGCCAACCTTGGAATGGGGCGGTATTTCCCCATTCCACCATGGCGGACTCGTTACAACACCGGCACCAACCACGGTGCTAATAGCGCCATGGTTTAGCGCCGGGGTTGTAATGAGGGCCTTAGGGTCACAGTGGATTGCATTCTGGTACGTGTAGTGCTGTATTGTTTATACTGGCAAAATAAAACTACTGGTAGTTTACAAGAATATAAAATGATGTGATCTAGAAAACAGAACTTGGGGGTTGGGAGGGGCAGGTGGCTATGGACATAGGCAATCAATGGATGGGTAAATAATCAAACAACACCGGTAGGCTCTATGGCCGTTCTTCACCTGTTATCCGACTCCAAAGTTCGCATAGTTTTGGCTTACAAGTACAATTTACTGCGCTACCTTATTAGCAATCTTAATGGTCAATGCAATGGCTTTGCGCATCGCAGTCCTGCTCCGTCCTGGCGGGCTTTGAGGGATTTACTCGCGGCCCCGTCTCAGCACGGATTCAATTTGCTTGAGTGGTTCTGGGAATGCGAATAATCAAAGGCATCCTTCTCCCATCCGCCCAAGGCCATTGGTCAGCATCCACAACTACCATCCGGATTGGTCATATAGCGCAGGATAAATGACATCTTCATGAAAGGGACTGAATTGATGGCTGCTCCAGGCAACTCTTCAATGAGGCTGCATTCAACCGCTCCCTATATCTCTCTCTTCTTCATTGTAACAATTTATTGAAAGCTCTTAAGGCTAGCAATTCTTTAAAAGGCATGTAGTAATATCACAGCACAATCATTTCCTGTAGATATTCGAATCCATTTAGCTAGTGTATAAAACAAATATTTCTCTTTATAAAAATGTATTAACAATTTTTATGAAGTATGTGTTCTCTCTGGCACAGAAATTACACAATTAAACATCTGTAAACACCAATACTGAGATGCCTCAGCTCATGCAGCGCAAACGTCTCAAGTACAATGTGTCTAGTTATATCTTTATGTTTGTTTTTTTTGTTTTATTAACATTTATATAGCACACATCAGCCCAAAGACATCGTGGCACTTGTTACAGTACAGGCTTAGTTACATAGTCATGAGCAGAATATATACAAAGTTACTATAAAGTTATATTACATTTCTGATTGTATTCCAACTATTATATACAATATTACAATATACATGGCATGGGTAGAGGAGGCAGTCGTGGTACTAGTTGAGGAATGTGGCCTTGA
The DNA here is from genome assembly GCF_040938575.1 of Ambystoma mexicanum. Taxonomy (NCBI): domain Eukaryota; kingdom Metazoa; phylum Chordata; class Amphibia; order Caudata; family Ambystomatidae; genus Ambystoma; species Ambystoma mexicanum. The sequence goes on from NC_090941.1 coordinate 1,068,369,923, forward strand.
GGTTGTTGCGGAAAGCAGAGATGGATGTTTCAGCTCTAAGGGTGGCAGGGAGAGAGTTCCAGAGTTGTGGTGCAATGTAGGAGAAGCCTAGACCTCCAGCTGTGGCTCTCTTGATGCGTGGTATGTGTAGCTGGTTGGTGTACTGAGCTCTGGTAGGGCGGGTGGAGGTGGTCCTTGATATTGCTTCGGATAGGTATGTAGGAGCAGTGTTGTTGATGCATCTGTGTGTGATGGTAAGGATTTTCAGCGTAATTCGGTCTTTGACCTGAAGCCACCGTGCGGTGCGTCTGGCATGAGATATATGGTCCCTTTTGGGGATGCTCATAGCGGCTCTGAGGGCGTTGTTTTGTGTGGTTTGCAGTCTGTGGATGTTTTTGGCGCAGGTGCCAGCTAGGAGAGCATTACAGTAGTCGAGTTTAGTGCCTATAGTTGCTCTAGTTATGGCCACACGGTTGGGGGCGGATAGGTAGGGTTTGATGGCATTGATGAGTTTGGTTCTGAATGCTGATGCAGAGGCTATGGTGCTGACTTGTTTGTTCATTGATAGCTTAGCGTCAATGTGAACACCTAGGGTCTTGACGGAGGACGATACAGATATGGTTGAGTTGTCTATGTTGAAATTGGCGTATTGGGGGCTAAGCTTCGTTATTGTGTTTTTTTGCCCAAGAATGAGGATTTCAGTCTTCTCTCCGTTGAGACAGAGGCCATTGATTGCCATCCATGCTTGGATTGTAGCATAGATATTGTTGATGTTAGTGGCGTCTTGGTGGTAGAGTCCAGTTAGGGGTATGAGTACTTGAGTGTCGTCTGCATAGTTGGTATATGCCACGCCGATGGAGTCAAGTAAGTCGAAAAGGGGTTTAGTGAAGAGGTTATAGAGGGTAGGGGCTGTACAAGAACCTTGGGGACACCGCAATTTATAGTAGTAGGATCTGCGTATGTTGTGTCGGAGTAGACCTTAATGGCTCTTCCTTCGAGGAAGGAAGTGATCCAGGATGCTGCTTGTTTGGAGAAATGGGCTGCATGAGTGAGGTGGTTGGTAAGTGTTTGGTGATCTACCAGGTCAAAAGCAGCTGATAGATCGAGAAGGAGGAGCAGGACCGGTTTGCCTTTGTCCATGACTTGTGTGATTTGATTTTTTAGGTCTAATAAGGCAGATTCAATTCCATGGCCGACCCGGAAGCCAGATTGCCTTTTGCCTAGTATGGAATTAGCTTCTATGTGTGATTGGATCTGGTTGTGAGCTGCTTTGTCCAGAATTTTCAGGAGGAAAGGGACTGTCATTATCGGTCTTTATTTGTTGGTTGCACTGGGTCAAGTGTGGCTTTTTTTAGAAAGTGGCCGCACCCAGGCTTCCTTGAGATTATTTGGGACAGTTCCTGTTTGGAATGAAGCATTAATGAAGGCAGTAATCAAGGGGGCTAGGTCATTAGTGCATTCCTTGATGATTTTGGGAGTGCAGATATCTGCTTTGCAGAGAGATGGTTTGAGATTTTTGATGAGGTTAAGGACCTCATGTTCAGTGACATCTCTGAAGGTGAATTACGCGTGATTAAAATTGTTACACTTGTCTTGTGTGGAGCTCTGTGCTTTCTGAGCACCCGTCTGAAAGTGTATAGCTAAATTATAGCTATAAGCTAGCTAAAACAGATCCTGCTGTAATAAAACTGTCTTAACCAAGTGTGCCTTCACCCACATGATTTATAATCAGTGTGTTTGTGCGTGCAAGTGCTTCCTGCACTGATTGCCTTTTAAAAACTAGCATTAGCAAAATCAACAGCTTTGGCTGTAGTTAGATAAGTATTTGCCAGGCACTTCAATATTATGCCCAGGTACAACTAGCATTTAACAGCTGTTGCCATTTTCTGGCCAGGAATTACCAGTATAGCAGGGCCTGAAAACTTAGCCACAGAAAAGCCCAAACTATTGTTTTTGACAATGTTAGTTTTTGCTAGTAAGGTTCCCAGTGGACCGTGACAGTTTATATATGCAGTTCAGTGTCATGTTAAGCGCTAGAGGACCCCTCATTACTCTTCAGAGTACTAAGAAGCCAGTGGCGGTATACTTGTAAGGTAAGTTTCTTATTCTTATTATTTTGGATGTGTGCTCAATGGTGCCACAATGGTACTCAATGGTGCTCTGGACGGGCGGATATATAATACACGGCCCCCGGTAGCGGGCGTGTAGTTGTGGTTAAGTTGCTAAACTCATAGGAAGACCACTTTTTCGGCAGCTTATAACTTCACTCACTCTGGACGAATCCTCACTGAACTTTGAAAAAAAAGTATATGGGAGGCTCCGAATTTTTTCACCAACTTTGGTGAGATTTCGTACAGGGGGGGAGCTATAGGGGATCCCAGATTTTTTTTCTTCCCATAGATTGAATGGGGGAAAACTCTGTGCACGGCTACAGCCCGAACGGCTGGACAGATTTTTACCAAATTTGCGACAGGAGCGGAGGCTTGGGTCAGAAAGCGTGATTTTGTGTCTTTGGTGGGAATCTGACCAGTACTTTTGTTGCAAACGACTGAAATGCACGTCTCTAAAAAAGAGTGATATCTTGCTCCGCGAAGCTATTTCCCTGTTCACTCAGCTGACCGAAGTCTCATTGGCTTGCGGCACGGCGTGCTGTCAGAGAACTTTGGACATGGCCGGTGGTTGGCTGGAGGGAAGCATAATGTGCGTCAACAATTTTTGAGAAATGCCACCATGATGTCTCGGAGAACAGTGCCCCAGCGGAAGGGTCTGCAAAATATACCGTACGCCATGTGTTGGCCGCAAGAAGGGAGGGAGAGGGTTGGGGAGTGAGAAGTGGTTAATGTGACATATGTAAATAGGTGGAAGAAGACGGAGGAGTGGCTGCAGTATTGGTGTGTATTGCGTGAATTTGCGGGTACCTAGACAGCCGACAAGTATGTGTGGTGATTTGAGGCAGCTGTCGTAACAGCACAATAGCTTCTACCACGACCTGTTTGCGGCGACCTCTTTCCGTGGTGAGTGGTGGCAGGTGAATTTCAGAAGGGGAGTGATTTGCACATGGCATAGGGTGGGTAGGAGCGCGGGTGCCTGTAATGGCATGATAGCGTCTGCCGCGACCTGTTTACGGCGACCTTTTTCTGTGGTGATTGGTGGAGGTGAATTTTAGAAGGGGAGGGATTTGCACATGGCATAGGGTGGGTGGGAGTGTGGGTGCCTGTGCTATGTGGATGGAATGCGCTAGTTGGAGACGTGGTGGCATGATTGGGTGCATGAAGTTGGGGTGGGTCTGTTGAAGGATTAGAAAATTGGGTGCATAGCCGAAGGTCATAGGCTGGAACCCATGCTCTGAAGAGCCTAGGGCTTCAGCTCACCCACCGCAGCTATGCATGTTTGACTCTGGATCAGGTAGAGGGGGGTGCGTGCACAGTGTGGTGTGTGCAGATTGGTTGGAGTAGGGCCAATGTTGAAAACAGTGTGTGGGTAGGTTGGCAGTCACACAATACTTTGTGAATGTAAGTGGGTACGTCCATACTATGTGAATGAAAGTGCACAGGGGTGCAGGAGACAGTGTTTTGTTTCTACATGGGTGCCCTGTTTGCAGTGACCTCTTTCCGTGGTGAGTGGTGGCAGGTGAATTTCAGAAGGGGAGTGAATTGCACATGGCATAGGGTGGGTGGGAGCACGGCGGCCTGTGCTATGCCGATGGATAGTGGTGGTTGGGGACATGGTGGCATGCATTTATTTGTTTCTGATGTGTGCTTGGAGATGCTGTAGTGAAAAGTTAGGCAATGTAGCCACTGGGTGCAGTGTTTGCATATTATCAGTATGGTTGAGGGTATGGTTGAAGGACAGCTTATATGTGCTTGGATTGTGTGCTGTATGCAGATTGCTTGTAGTATGGGCAATGTTGTGAGCATTTTGTGGTTAGGTTGGCATTGACACAATACTTTCTGAGTGGAAGTGCTTAAGACAATAGTATGTGATTGAAAGGGCATAGGGGTGCCGGAGACAGTGTAATGTGTGTACATTATGATAACTGTTGCATTTAACACTGTGCATATGTATTGCAGTGTGGAGGTTGAGTAGAAGTGTTGGTGCTAGTGGTGTGTATGTGCATAGTGGTACTTGGTGAAATGCTGGCATGAATGGTTGCAGTACAGTGCAGGGAATGTGTGCAAGGAGCACAGCCACTACAGCAATGCAGGTTTGACAGTGCATTAGGCACAGAGTGGTGATGTTTGGGGAATGTGTGTGGAGCACATTGTAGACATGCTACAGCAGCACAAGTGAGTTGCAAAGGGTGTATTGTGCGTTCCACGGTTGTGGTGATGGTTACAACATGCTACAGTATTTGCTGTACGGCAGGAGATGGTGCAGTGCAAAGTTGTGTAGTGTGGCCACAGGGTGCAGTGTGTATGTAATGTGAGTATGGAAGAGGGTATGGTTGAAGTGCAGCTCATATTTGCTTGGTGACTGTGCTGTGTGCTGATTTATTTGCGGTGGGTGTGTTGAAGGATTGCACTATTGGGTGCATATACGGTAGGAGATGGTGCAGTGAGAAGTTGTGTACTGTGGCCACAGGTTGTAGTGGTTATGTAATGTGAGTATGGAAGAGGGTATGGTTGGGGTGGAGCTTATATGTGCTTGGTTACTGTGCTGTGTGTAGATTTATTTGTGGTAGGTGTGTTGAAGGATTAAACTATTGGGTGCATGGCTGAAGGTCGTAGGCCGGAGCCCATGCACTGAAGAGCCTAAGGCTTCTGCTCACCCACCACAGCAATGCATGACTGACTTTGCATCCGGTAGAGGGGGTGCTCGCATAGTGTGGTGTGTGCTTATTGGTTGGAGTAGAGCTGTTGTTGCGAACAGTATGTGGGTAGGTTGCCAGTAAGAAAATAGTTTGTGAATGGAAGTGAGTACGGCCATAGTATGCAAATGAAAGTGTACAGGGCTGCAGGAGACAGTGCTTTATTTGCACATTATGGTAATTGTTGCAATTAATTCTGCATAGCTCCATGGTGGTGCACAGATTGGGTAGGAGTGCTGGTGGCAGTGCTGTGTATGTGGATTGTAGTATTTGGTGAGATGGTGACATGTATGGTGGTATTACATTGTGGTGGGTGTGTGCAAGGCCTAGACTATTGGGTGCACAGCCGAAGGCCATAGGCCCTAGGCCATGCACTCAAGAGCCTAGGCCTTCAGTTTACCCACTGCAGCAATGCATGTCTGACTCTGCATTCATAGCCCATGCACTCAAGAGCCTAGTTCTTGAGCACAACCACGGCAGTAATGCATTGTTGACTCTGTCTCCGTTAGAGGGTGGTGACTTGTATAGAATGGGTGTGGAGCATATTTCAGACGCAATTGAGCAGCAGAAGAGAGCTGCCATGCGTGTATGTTTGGTTTGCAGGTGAGGTGACTGTTAGAAAGTGGTAAAGTTTTGGATGTGTAGTTGGAGATGATGCAGTGAAAATTTACGCAGTGTGGCCACTGGGTGCAATGTTTGAATATTGTTAGTATGGTAGAGGGTATGGTTGAATGGCAGATTATATGTGCTTGCATAGTGTGCTGTGTGCAGATTGTTTGAAGTATGGGCAATGTTGTGAGGATTTTGTGGTTAGGTTGGCAGTGACACAAAACTTTCTGAGTGGAAGTGGGTAAGACAATAGTGTGTGAATGAAAGGGCATAGGGGTGCCAGAGACAGTTTAATGTGTGCATATTATGGTAACTGTTGCATTTAACATTGTGCATATGCATTGCGAAGTGGAGGATGGGTAGGAGTGCTTGTGGCAGTGGTTGCATTATGCTGCAGGAACTGTACACCCGCTGCAGCAATGCAGGTTTGACAGTGCATAAGGCACAGGGTGGTGATGTTTGGTGAGTGGGTGTGGAGCACATTTTACACGTGCTAGAGCAGCACAAGTGAGTTGCAAAGTGTGTATTGTTCCATGGTGGTGGTGATGTTGGAACATGTTTGTTTGTATTTGCTGTACGGCAGGAGATGTTGCAGGGAGAAGATGTGTAGTGTGGACACAGGGTGCAGTGTTTATGTAATGTGCGTATGGAAGAGGGTATGGGAGAAGTGCAGCTTGTATGTGCTTGGTTACAGTGTTGTGTGCAGGTTTGTGGATAATGTTAGGTGCCCACATGGTTGCATGCATGGATCCATAGTTTTGTCGTGGGTGTGGAAAGGGCTGCACTGTTGGCAAAAGGTGTGCTGGGTGCACCTCAGGATCTTTGTGGATGCTGCAATCATGCATTTTTTAGCAGACGTTTCTGGTGGAGGGCTTTTGAATGAAACGGAACGTGTACTAAGATTGTGCAATGTAAATATGAAGTGGTGTACAGAAATGATAGTGTGCAATGCAGAGGTTTTGCATGCGCTTGCTGCATACGTGTTTGAAAATAAATGTGACAACATCCAATGGGGGAGTGCTGCAAAAATGTCTGTGCAAATGGAAGAAGTATTGGGTGTGCGTTACTGGGCCGTGGCCCTCATTGCAGATGCCACAGTCTGCCATTATGACCATGGTGCACATGGGAATTGAATTGTGGCCAATAGGAAATTAGGTGTTTAGGGTGTGGTTGACAGGAAGGTGCGGTAACAATTTGTCCAAATACTGTGTCGTGAGGTTGGTCGAGATTGAGAGACGCACAGTACTTATTGTTGGTGATACCTTTGTGCGCCATCTGCACAGGTGTTGTGTGCAAATAGGAGTTGCTGGTAATGTCGGCTTGGAAGGAGTGGATGCTTTCTGGGTATGTCAGGGTGAATGCAGTTTCGGCAGGATGGTTGACCTTTGCAGATATGTGGCCTCCATCACGAACGTTGACTTTGTTGCCATGCACTATGGAAGTGTACATGTGGGTTACATGTCGTGTGGATGTTTAATAAGTCAGCTCAAGAGGTTGCTGAATGCAGTGATGCAGATTTTTGCTACTGCCAAGGTCGTTTTCTCAGGCATAACAGCAAGAGGGGTATGGGCCCATGATGGTGTAATTTGTCCCAAGCCAGACGTCGGAAGGTGTGTTATAAACAGAAGCATGTGTGAATGTATGCAGACTGCTGGCATGTTCTCCACCCACTATGAGATCATGAGGTTGCAACATATGCAGTGGCTCCGTAGAAATGGCATTTATTTGAGCACCATTGGCAATGCGGTTTTCTTTTACACTGTGCAAGAAGCATTGACTAGAATGTGGTCAAAATGTGAGGAGAGCCAAACAGAAATGCATATAAAGAGAAAAAAAATAATTGCTTGCTCCCACGTAAAGAAAAACAATCAAAAACCTTTACATAGCTACGATGGAAGGCTCAATCCCCTACCCAGCTTGATATGGCTTACCACGCCACCCCTCCACCCTCACTATCACGAAAAGGTTGCAGATTGTGTGGTAGTTTCCGGATTACACGTGCCACATCCTGGGTAGCCATGTGGCTGTATGCAGATGGCGAAATCATGCATACTTTTACTAAACTTTGTAGTGGACGTGATTTGGAATGACGCGATACTTGTATTGTAAATGTGTAACATTACATTTGAAGTGTTTTACAGGAGTGACAGTGTTGCATGATGGCAGCTTCGATGCGATTGGTTGATGCGTGTGGGCCTGCTTATGCGTAAGCCAATGAGGTAGTGCTGCAGAGAAGATAGTGCGAAGGGAAGGACTACTCCAGCTTCGGAGGGGTTCGGCCCTCGCGGTACTTGGGGAAAGGCACGTGCCACATTCTGCGCTTCTTACCATGTTGGCCAATGTGAATGGGACTATGGCCTTTGGCCAATCAGGTGCTCTGGGTGTGTGTCACAGGAAAGGGCGGCATTCACTTTTTCCATTACTTTGTGTACTGCAGCTGTCAAACATGGCAAGACGCACAGTTTTCATCGTGGGTGATGCCTTTTTGGAAGATCTGGGCGTGTATGCCCTCCAAGAAGACTTATCTGGCAATTTCGGTTTGGAGGCAACTGTACATGTTGTGATTGTGCACTTTGGAGCCTTCTTTTTGGGTTACATGCCTTGTTCCAGTGTGTTTAGTCAATTGAAGATTATGATGAAAGCAGTGCAGCACATTTTTCCTACTGGCAAGGTGCTTTTCTGATCTATACCCCCGAGAATAGTGTGGAAGTATTCCAATGATTCCTGTCGCCAGCCAAAGGTCGGAAGGGGTCTCATCAACAGAAGCATGTGTGACTTCTTGAGTGCTGCTGGGATGATCTCCTGTGAGAATTAGAACATTGGGTCGAGATACATACACCTTTTCAAGGCAAATGGCATGTCTTTGTCGACCAGTGGCAATGAAATGGTGTTTCACAATCTACACACTGTACTGAAGACCCTATTGTAAGAATATGAGCTGACATTGAAAACACACATTTACGTATGAAAACCACAAAACAAGTGTTTCTAGGGAAGCACCTTAAAAAAAAAAACACCAACAAAAAACACAAAGGGCCTCATTACGACCCAGGCGGAAAACCATGGTGCTAATAGCACCATGGTCCATGCCGGTAACTTACCGACTCCGCCATGGAGAAAGGGGGAATTACCACCCCATTACAAGGTTGGCGGGGCGGTAATTCCCCCTTCCTCCATAGCCCTTCCCCATTCCCATTTTTGCCCCATAGGGCTCAATGGGAATGGGGAAGGCGCTAAGTACGGTACCGCAAATTGCAGTACCGTACTTAGCACCAAGGTCCCTTTGCGGGTCCCTACTTTAACGACTGGTGTAGACCAGCCATTAAGGTCGGGTCCCGCAAAGGAACCTCGTAATCAGGCGCTAATGACTTAACGGCGCCGCAGCCTATTACGGCGCCGTTAACCCATTAGCACCAGGGTCGTAATGAGGCCCAAAGGCTCTTTTAAGAACCACCACTCCTAAAGACATCTACCCCCCTGGTTGAAAGTTATTCCCCCACTCCTGAGCGTGCACATCACGAAAAGACAGTGAATATTGCGATAGTTGCAAGGTGGCACGTGTTACATACGCCCCTTTTGCTGAAGACGACCATAGAAATGGGCCTTCAGAGGATACGGATTGGGTAATAAAGTTTGTGGGTGTGGTGTGTATGGACAGACCGTGCTACACAGTGTATTTGTCGACAGAAATGCAGAGGGTGCGGTTATGGCTGTGTGTTTCACGAGGCACAGCATGCAGGTTTTAGGGTATTCCGATATACATTGAGCGAAAGTGAATGGAAAACACTGTGCAGTGGCTGCTCATTTTGCAACCTATCATGTGCATGTGGAGTGCTATGGAGTAGCTACAAGGAAATGGCAGATTTTGGTTTCTCTGTGTGACACTTTGGTGACACACAATCATGCCGATCTTATTGTTGTTCATTGTGCAGGGAAAATTGACAGCATGTTACACGACTTTCAGTGCCGTTTGTGATGACGGAGACAGTTGCCCAGTTCATGTGTTTGTTTCCGATCTCTTACATAAGTTTCTATTGCATTATGCAACCACTGATGTGGCAGCGTCATTTTCTATTTGGTCCATGAATGCAGACAGTGAGGTGGATGGCAAAGAAGTGTATTTGTGCCTTTGTTCGACATGTGCCAATGGCATACTTCACCCATGGGAATATGATGTTTCACAGCACGAATACTTTTCCCCAGCTATAACGTTCATTTTACTATGCCTGTCATCCCGATTTCTGTACACCCCATCTAAATTGGCTTGGTGCCCTTCTTGAAAGTAGTGACACTCTTGAAAACGCTCTGCAACACGTACAAAAACCTCTTTATACAGCGACCCCCTTTCTAACAGATTGAACTACAGTGTTTAGTACATTGCCATGCTTCCCGTCCTGCATGCGTGCATTGGCTATTCCGTTGTTCATCTCTGAAAGGTGTTTCCTTTATTTATTTGTTTTCCTTTCCCAGTTAATTTTTATTTATTATGGTGTTCTTACACACGCCACAGAAGGAACGGCAGGAAAGGTCCGGTACAGAAGTGGCAACACCTGCCTGGATAGTATAGAGGACGTGCTGGGAGACGGAATTATTGGGTGGACCTCACCTACATAGGCACCAGTCATTGTAATGCTCCCGTAAGCACCCTTCCCGTGCACTTCCAAGTACCTTCCCTCTGTACAGTAGCGTGTTGCACTACATGCACAATACAATGCCCTTTGCCGGGTAAAGGTCTGTAGCGTGGCATATGGTTTGCAAAGGTTATTTTACAGCTCCGCTGCCCTACAGGAGTGCCCCTCTTGTTGCCCGCAGCAGATGTGGTAAATTCTGTACATGAAAGTACCCTATGTAATTGTTGGAAGGGCGGTAACCTGCCCACTGGTCCCTTGTGCTTTCATTTCAGTTGTCGTCACATGCAGTACACACACTTTATGCTACAGCATTAGTGTTAGGGGTAGCATTCACAGATATACATACATTGGGGGATACGAGAATGTATTTGACATGTGAGCCCTGTGGATGCAGATAGGGTGGTAGGAAACAAAGGTGTGCGCTTTTCCTCCTGCTTTTCTGAGCAGTGTTTTACTGGACAGGGACACGATTTCTCGAGTGCTGTCCCAAAGTTATATGTGAACTGTCCTGTGATCATGTTAAACGAGGAGTAATGTCAAATAAATGCTTAAAAGTCACACGTAAACATTTACACATTTATTTTACGTTACTCCTGATTTTGAAGCACCTGTGCGGCGGATTGTGGGCACAGATAATAAGTTATGACTCTGCCTCCTCCTTCATTATCGCCACAGAATTTACAACCGCACAGCAGCATGACATTTGTGGAATTGGCTTTTTACACCAGCAAAAAGCAGGCAGATTCCATAGTAATCCATTGTATATGTGTTATACGCTTTGAAGCACTTCACCTGTGTATAAGTGCTGTATAAATAAACAATTGCAATTTAATGGCACTCAGCACGTGTTCAGTTTGCACTGCAGAGTGAAATAGGGAGGCACAAAGGCCATTTTGCCTCCACTTCACACCTCCATTTGTGACATGATTGGTTATTTATAATGCGCTTGATACTCCAAGGTTTTTAAGAGCAGACCCAGGGATCGAACCTGTGTTGCTCCATGTCCTCTTACTTTCAACGCGGGCACGTTGCCTCTGAGCTATCCTCCCGAGACAATTTTGCACTTGAACGGCTGATATGTTCGTTGACATGTATGGCAGTCCATCTGCTACCCTGCCAATCATCATTAATTATGAGTGAGGAGGGTGCACAAGGGGACTGTAGGAAGGGCGTGGAGCTTCAAATCACGCAAGTCAAGCAACAGTTGGTCAGGCGCTGGGAACGGCCTGCATGATGGATGTGATCGCTCATAAACATGGGTTGGGATTGGGGTGCCTGCCTTTATACTGTCTGAGGAAGAAGACAATGAAATGTTTGTCTTCATGATTTTATTGATTGTGCAACATGCAGACAAACTGTGACTCAGTTGAAGTTTGACTGCGTTTGAATAGTTGACATGATTCGGTGTTGTCCTCTAGAATAACTATTAGAGTGCATATGTATATATGAGCTTGAAGGCCGCATCTCTCAAGCATGTGCCAATGTGGGATGAGAAGGTTTGCTTGCATCAGGCTGTTTCCGTGATCTCTATGCCTTTGGTTACATGAGGCCTCATTACGACCCAGGCGGTAAGTTACCGCCTGGGTCGTACATTTACCACCATGGCGTAAACTACGTGTACACCATGGTGGTTGGCGGACTTACCGCCCCATTCCGAGGTTGGCGGGGCGGTAAGTCCCCAATCCCCATTTACCCTTCCCCATTCCCATTTTTGCCCCATAGGGCATAATGGGAGTGGGGAAGGCGTTAATTACGCCACCGTAAATTACGGTGGCGTAATTAACAACAAGGTCCCTTAGCGCCATGGATTTTAACACCTGCTAAAAGCAGGTGTTAAATCCTCCATGGCGCTAAGGGACCTCGGAATCAGGCGGTAAGGGTCGGCGCTGTTTACGCCGCCGTAAACCCCTTACCGCCTGGGTCGTAATGAGGCCCATTGTGCCAAAACAGATTCTAGCTAAAAAAAGGGTTTCACACAATCTTCGCTGCACATATTGCTGCGTGACATTTACCTTTTGGAGCGGGCGGAGCCTACAATTATATTCTATGGGAATTCATGACGAACATACTCGCCCTTAGCACTTATTGGGCCTCATTAAGACTCCGGTGCTAAACCATGGTGCTATTAGCACCATGGTCCATGCCGGAGTCCGCCATGGCGGAATGGGGAATTACCACCCCATTCCGAGGTTGGCGGGGCGGTAATTCCTCATGCCGTCATGGCCCTTCCCCATTCCCATTTTTGCCCCATAGGGCTCAAAGGGAATGGGGAAGGCGATAATAACGATACTGCAAATTGCAGTACCGTAATTAGCACCAAGGTCCCTTTGCGGGTCCCTACTTTAACGGCTGGTAAAACCAGCCGTTAAGGTCGGGTCCCACAAAGGGACCTCGTAATTAGGCGCTAGGTGTTTAACGGCGCTGCAGCCTTTTACGGCGCCTTTAAACACTTACCGCCTGGGTCATAATGAGGCCCATTGTATTGTTCATTTATAACACGCTTAATACCAGCGAATGGCTTCTAAGTGCGGGACCTGTGTTGTGCTGCGTTGTCTTGCTTCCAAGAGAAATGCGTTGCCCCTGAGCTATCCTTCCTCCACTTAGTGGGTTAAGAGGACAAAATAAGCAATACACCCAAGTTAAACATTTCATCTCCATCTCCAGTCAAGCAGTACTGCAAGCAAACACATGGACAAAAACAATGATCTCATGCAAGATGACATCACCCCACATTCGCTCCATGTAGAAAGTCCCACAAAAATGTTTGGGGTTCCTTATTTTTTTTCTGAGGGATCTGTTGAAACATTTCCGGCTGGTCTGGGCCTACATTTAATACACATGTGCTTATTGCTTTTCTGATGTTATTGCAAGCTGAAAGAATATGATTACACAGAGAAGGAGTCAGGAGATCTTGCAGTATTCACACCATAGGACCTATCTATAATTCCAGAAGTACATGCACGTATAAAATATTCCCTAGCTTCTCAGGATGTACAGTTAATATACATACTCTGCCCCTCAGTACTTACAAATGACAGGGGCCGGGAGTCAATCTCAGGATTATTTTCCTCTTAATAGTTTTCTTACAAATGAATTTCTCTTGGCTATCTCACAGGCAGTTGGGAACCCACTTAAGGACTGTTTTAACTCATCCCCTCTGGAATAAATAGGCATCAGTCAGCTTCCCTCCTCACTCTGGTTCCTTTCATTCTGTATGTGAGCCTTTCTGCCATTTCTCACGACTGAAGAAGGCCTGCGACTACACAACCAGGTAAGCCTCTCTTGCTTATAAACAGAAACGGGTCCAAGGAAAGCATATAGTTTTTTTATTTTATTTTTATTTACACTTTTACACTTCAATATAGAAAAACAAAACAGACAATAGCATGTAAAGGTACACAGAGCATAAATACATTCTTAGCAATTTACCATGATGGAATCAAAGGATTTTCCACAGGTACAGAAGCTTTTCCATTCAAACCAAAATGATCATGTGCCAGCCATTGACCAGCCCCCTTATCAACATTCGTGGTGCACAGTCCTGCTCCCTGAGAACCATTTGGCCATGCATTTAATCCCCCCAAATCGCTCCCCAATCTGCTTCTCCCGCAGCATTTTCTTTTTCAGTTCCTCAAATATTTGTGCCAGCAGTATTACCAGAGCTATTATGAGACCCTTGTTTGGGGTCGTCATCACCCTCACCCACAGATTATCTGATAGTACTCAAGAAGTAGAGTGGGTTAAACTTACTTAATTAACAAATTCTCTGCTCCCAGAAGGCCGGGCATTCCAGGACCAAATAGGGCAGGGATTTGTTTGGGACTAGCCCGCATACACGACAGCCTCGCATTACCCTTGGAACGTGGAGTTTTGGCCTCAAGACTTCCATTGTCGGGAGGATATTGAATTAAAATATTAGATATTGGTCCCTGTGCTTTCTAGACGGATATTTTTGTAGGTAGGATTTTATCTTTTTTGTGGGAATACGTCAGTGTTGATTATTTACATATAATTGTAGCCTGCTGAGATCCTCATAATCAGTATTTCTATCCCAACGCTTTATTTAGTTTTTTATTGTATAAGCACTATCTGTGATGTCCACTTGCATCATAATCGAGTAGGTTTTACAGGTTTTGCAGAATTTTTGTAGGACGGATTTATGCTCAAGACCAGTTTGCACACGTTCTTGTACGTACAAGCTCAGCGAATATTCTTCACCTTCCCCCATTTTGATCAATAGGTACAGTGATCTTTTTATGTGCTGCACCCAACACAAAGTCAGGCCCAGTTCCAGTCTGAGTGCACTGATCGGGAAGGGGGAGAGGAGGGAGGGGCTTTAGTAGGTTCAGCACTGCCTTCCAAACTTTACTTTCTAAACGATCTAGGACAACCCAATCTGCAAACAGTATTAATTCACAGCCATATAATATTGTTGCTGTTATCTTAAGTTTGTATAGCTCGATTAATGGCAATAAAAAGTATGCGCAGAGCTTATTTTTTTAAACTTTCATCAGAGTGATGAATGCGTTAAGTTTTGCCACCATCTTGCCCTTTTGGATAGTAAATTGTTCCTTTGTAGAGATCGGGAAGACCAGATAGTTTATACTGGTAACTTGTTTTGTCAGGGTTTGATTTACTCTCCATATGTATCTGCTACTTGAGCATTTAGTTGTACAAGTCATTGCATAATATTTGAGGGGGTTAATTTTGAAATGGTTGGTCTTCAGGAAAGTTTGAATGCCATCAATAAGCCTTTGAAAGCCTGCCGGGGTATAATCCATTAATATCAGATTATCGGCGTAGGCGATGATATTCACCCGGAGGTGCCACCATTTAGGAGCATACCCTCCCCATGCCAAGCTTTCCTTTGATAGGTCGGCAAAGTATAAATTGAATATTGTTGGGGCCACTACACAACCCTGTCTCACCCCTTTAATAATCTGGATAGAGTTAGACAAATCCCCCTGACTATTTAGCAGGAGTCTTACTGAATTCCACCTGTAAGGCAGTTAAATCATTCTTAGCAGGCCTTCTTCAATAGCTTTTCACATAGGATTTGAGTGTTGATATTGTCAAAAGCAGTGCTCAGATCCAACACTGCTACATATAGTGTTTTACCAAACTTCCCCCCTATGTCTGAGGGGCATACAGAGAGGGCAGGGGCAGTCATCAGTGTGCCCATACCCTTCCTAAAGCCAGTTTGAAGAGGGCTGAGAATTCTCTCCTTCTCTGCCCACTTAGACAAATCCTTTAACACCAATTTGGCGATACTCTTGGCAGCATAGTCTATCAGCGCAACTGGTCTGTAGTTCGCTGGGCTCGATCTGTCGCCGCCTTTTAATATCGGTACAACAGTCGCTGTTCGCCATGATTCCGGGCAGTCCATACCCCATATCTATTCCATTCACCTTTCGGTTGTTATCAATTCTCTTCCCCTCCATCACTGAGTGAGCAGGTGAGTGTGGCCAGAATGTCTTGGTTTGAACATTTATTGAGCAGAAACCACTAACTTTAGAGGTGTATATAATTGATCTCATCAAATTGGTCAATGTATGTGATTGGACAGAGTTCCAAATGGGACATCCCACTAAATCACCCCTCCATACGTGCTGAACATTTTAATGATGTAAGCAATCAAATGGGAATGACTTGTACACCCAATTGTAACTTTCGAAAGCATCTTTTTCATCTCATGTAATTATTTTACTAATTGGTTCATCAAATTGCCCTCACTTACATGAATCAAATAATGTGATTTCCATATTGATAGGACATATGTTGGTTGTTGTACAAATGTGGCTTTCGGCTCACTAATAATTTTAAAGAAAAATTCAATTTTTAGCACACCATTTCTCCACAAAATAGCCACATTTGACTAATTTACATTATAATAATATATAATAATAAATAATATAATAATAAAAAATATTGTTTTACATTCATTTGATAGAGCTTTTCATCCGGAACATTTTCTTTAAAGAAAAATGTATTTGTTCGGACCTTCAGTTCAAAGGTTAGAAGCAGATATATGATTCCAAATGTGGATTCACATACTACATCATTTTATATAATGGGATGAATCACAACCTGAAATGCCGCATCAGTTCCTGGTTGGTACAGCCAAATGCTAACAATTCCGTTTGGAGATGAGGGCTGGGGCATTTATGACCTGTGTGAATGCTGCTGTCATGTTGCAAGCTCTTTGAAGTTCAAGTCTTCAAAGGTGCAGCATTTCCTTTCACCTTCAAGATGGCGAATTTGATTACTTGAGAGGCGGCTTCTGCAGCACAGCGTTTTGTTATATATGCAGGGTATTTTTGCACAGACCCTGTGGCAGATGGAATTTGTAAATAGGCGGCCTTTGTTTTTATTCCCTAGACATGCCTGTGTGAACCAGGATCCAAGACGTATGGTTTTATGATGAGCTTCTAAGGCCAATGTTCATGCTTTTCTCCTTGGAAAGCCTGCCCCCACCGCCAGTCCTGTTGTTTTGGTGCTGTGGATTGCGAGGCGGTTAACATTTGGTCAAAGTGTTTTTGTTCATTAAGGCCTCCTTCCTTTATCCATCGCGATTATCATTTAAAACAACACTGCATTGTAACTCTATCTTTGCAATCAAAGTCTGTTCACAAATTATTTATCGTGGTTGTCATTATATAAAGCTGATTTTCTGCCAGGTGATGGAAAATATACACAATGCAAGTCACAAATTCAGTTTTTGCCTTTTCTGTGAAATGCTGCGCTTTCCATCTCAGATTGAACAGTTCTTAATTTTAATAAATGTTTGTTGGATTCTTCAATGTAACACAACAATTCCTTTTTGTGCTTTGTCAAATAATGTTGGACATATGCTCTTGTAATAGGTGGGTTGCTAAACTGACATATTTCCTCGCACATGTCATTTTTCAAATGCTGTGTGCAGACTGCAGCTCACATGTTTGTTTTTAAACTGGCACTATTGTTTCTTTGCATCCTTTTCTTTCACATACATATCCATCATGGCTCTGAGCGCTCCCAGAATACATTGCGCACCAGCGCCATTTTAGATCAAGCATAACACCATCTTCCTATTCGAGTCCTCAACCATATTTTCCTCTTTAATCTCCTTCATCCTCTCTTCATACTGCCATTTCTTTGGGATCCATATGTTTGTCACCCCCTTCAGGTGACCTGCATTCTTTATATATGTTCATCCACACTGCAGGTCATATGACAGAATTGTCCTGATGGTGGGCAGAATATCCAACATCCTACATATTCTCTATAATCCGTAGGGTAGTAAAACTTTGTTCCTGGAGGTTCCAGGGGACTTTTATTTATGTGTTCACGGGCACTTTCCTCATCTTGCATTCTTTCACTAGCTCCAGCATCTATATCAATCATTATGTTCATCCCAATAGCTTTCTTAGCTGTCTTCTGGCACTGTCCCAAGATCATCCTCATGAGACAAAATTCTAGCAATACCAGCAGTAGCAGTGCTCATAGTATTTTGAGAGCATTCACTAGCCAGGTTGGAATCCATGATACTAGGAGAGAAAACCAGGCCTCTCCTGCTGTCTCATCAGCTTCATCTTCCATCTTCGTATGCAGGGTCGTAAGCATAGTTATTGCTTACATCCGAGTTCCATTTTCTCTATCATGAGATGGTAAATATCTACAGCAAGAAGCACTCGTACGCATACGCCTCCTTCCATTGCTGTAATTGAGTCCAGGACATACCTGTTCTGGAGAGTCATCAGCCTGACGGCTCTCAATTCTTCTCTGATTGCATAAAATCCTGTTATTGTTGCATTGATCATCTGTAACAGCTCCCATCTGGTAATTTGCAGCCACTTGGTATTCACTGCAGTCAGGAGTCCTGGCATGAATATGGATTTCCTTATCATTGCTGTCTTACTGAACAGTGTATGCTCACCTGCAATGTCTTCATAGGCCTTTAGGGATTTTGATTAGAAATAGTTCTCCTTTTTGAGCCAATGAAGATTAAGCAATCTCGTCCTCCTCTGGTTATCATTCATTTTTGGAAAGTCATCAATACTGAGGTCACTTTGAGGGATCACTAATGCTGGAAGATGTATTACTATGAAGGAGCATCCGCCTCTTCAATTTTTAGGCAACTCCATGTAAGCTCTGGATCCACAGGCCCAATATTGGTACATCATTACTGCAGTTCCTCCATTCTTTCCCGGGACCTTGATTGTCTGTCCACATCCTTTGTTTTCTCCAACCAGAACCAGGCCTTCATTCTTGACTAATGCTTTTGCATTCTTTAGTGGTATTATAGATACTGGTACTGCTTCGTTGCCAACCCATGTTAATTACTTAGAGTATTTGGACCATGACTCTAGGCATCTGTAATTCACTATTAGCACTTTGCTTACTGGTTCCTTCTTCAATAAATGTGCAGGGCAAGATAATACTTTTTCTTCCATCCGGTACTGATGGCAACACACCTATACACCAGTACCTGAGGTCTCTCCCAGCATCCTGGTTTTCCTGATCTTTCAGTCATATCTGAGCAGTTCGTCCTCCTCATCTCAACAAGTTATATTTGCGCTTGTCCACCCTATCCCACTTTCCATTCTTCTTGTTTTCACATAAGTATCCACAATTGAAAAGTGGCTAAGCACGAGTTGCAATATTCGAGAATGTTATTTAGATTTATGGAGCTCACTCCTAACTCCTAACTAGGAAACATTTAGAGTATATTGAGGGTGCAGGGGAGAAATCTATGACTCTGGCATCAAAAGTCAAAGCATAAATTACAAACCAACAAAGTGTTCATACCTTATGGACACTCCTGTGCCATTTAATATTATTAAGGTTTCTTATGATTTGGAGTTCACTTGTGGGGGCATAACCTTAATCTTAATTGCTTCACCAACTCTTGCTTTTGTGTTTGTGTATAAACAAACTAACGTCATTTATTCAATTTGTTAATTGAATCTGCTGCTTAGATGTTTATATTCACTGCTTAGATGGTTGTATTAATGGGATTATCTGTGTGAATGAACTAAGGTGACTACATTAGTCTGTTCACACTATATCAATGATGCTTCTCATCCTATTAATTATTCATTATATGATGTTACGGCTGAAAATGGAAGATGAAGTGATAACTTGCTCCTGGGGAAGAGAACTGATTCTCGAAACGCGTCGAGCTCTATCATTTGTAAAACTTGTTTGTTGAAAAAGTTATTTTGAAAAAGTGTTTTACTGAATTTTTATATGTCAAAAAGATTCTGTAACAAATGGTTCTTTTACATCATTGTTACTTTGGTGAACCTACATTATTATTGAAATGGACGGAATACGTTTAGTAAACTGTTAATGAACAACAGTTATTGAGCTCCTGAATATTACTTTGATATATAAGAAACCTTAATAATATTGATAGTTGGACTAAAATGTTGGCTGATAATACTTCAGCAAATATAGGTGTGCATGGGACGGGAGTGTCCATAAGGTATGGACACTTTGTTGGTTTGTAATGTTCACATAAGTATCTTCATATGGTAACATTTATCTTGATCACCATCGTAGGGTTGTCCTTTTTCCTTCGAATTGCCCTCTGGTTGTACACGGTGCTAGATGACTGAGATATTTTGCATTTTTTCTGGGCAATTAATGTCCTTGTTCCGTTCATGGCAAATAGTATTAAGGGACAGACATAGCAGCTTTCCTCTGACGTTCCCTCTCTCACCTCCTTCATGTGCTGATAACATAAAGTATTTTTTAAATGAGCCTAATTATCGAGATATGTATTCATATCATCATGATCTTCCTCAACATGACTTTTAAATTGAAATAGGTGCCTTGTAAGATTATAGAAAATGCTGTGTGTACTTTCATCGGGGACAATATTAAAGGTTTCATTGTCACCCACCATGTCTGTATTGTTTTTATAACATGACTGAATGCCATAAAAATAAGGAGGAAAACACAACGCATAATACAAAATGATATCACAATTATTACTCAATGAGCCTCTTATATTCAGAAACCTCCTCATCTTACTTTAACTCTGAATATGTAACTCTGTAATTCTTTATGGATCACACTTTTAAATCAAGAACTGCAAGATAATTGCTATATTTATTATGAAAATAATGTGATTGTTCTTATGAATGCCATGAAATATTACACTATTCACTTGTCTTCTTACTAGTGGATAAGACTGTAATATATATGTAAAAACAACATCCATCTGATATGGTCCTTCAAAATGGGGCATACTCCAAGTGCGTGCAAACGTTCCTACCAGCACCTGGTCCCCTGGGTATAGACTGGTTTGCTTCAAGAAATCCTATTAGTCAATGGGTTAATTGTCTTTGTCGCTTCTCTTTGACTCCTCCTTTAGGTTCTTGACCTGTTGCAACATGACAGAAACACGTGCAGTCATTGTTGTTAGATAATCATGCAACCCATCAACTAATGTGTTCTCTGCACTATGGGCATCAGTTTTTAACATAGTTGGAGGAGCAAGGAGGGTTCTCATGCGGCATCCAGTCACCAACTCATGAGGAGATATATGGTGATCTGGGCCAGGCTGATTTCTTGGAGTGTACAAGGCAAGGGGTGGGCAATGGAGCCATCCCTTCTTTAAAGGCATTTTTATTTTTGAATGGTAAACTGAGAAAAACGTGTGCTTAATGCTAAATAGAAGAACTATTTGTTCAAACAATTAATTTACAAAGTGCGGTCCATTGTCAGATCAAAAACCTCACACACACCCCATCTTGGGAACACCTCATGCACACGGAACTTGGTGGCACATGTGGCATCAGAGTGTGTCCATGTACCTTCCATCGATCTTCTGGAAAAAGGACATACTACGACCAACATGGGCCTGTAACTGTTGCATATCTGCAGCACATAAACTGTATGTAGATGCTGAAATGGGCCTTTAGGTCTAGGAATTGCTCCTCTCACTGTTCGCAAAGTGTGTCCTGCAGTACATTTCTGGCACAAGATGCAATTTACAATAAATTCTGCCAGGTTCTCCAACATATTTGGCATAAACCAATCGTCTGCAATTGTAGCGGCAATACTCTCTTGAGTCGTATGCGTGAGATAGTGAAGCTGCTCCAGCGCAACCCTCAATAATGCTAGAGGCATAACTGGCTTTCCAGTGCTACCTGTGGGATGTCTTAACCCACTGGTCCAAGCCCTGCAACATTACTGTGCATTGCTGGCAGCAGAAACCTCAGAAATGACCGCTGGAAAGCATGCTGCTTGCTAGAAATCACCAGAAAGTGCGCAGTGAAAAAGCTGAAAAATAGGCCGCCATCTATTTTTGCCTATGTCAGTGGTAACACAGGAGACCACTGCCAAAACCCATGATTTGGCTGCCCACAGAGCAAAATCATTTCAAAAGAAACAGAGTTGTTTCAAAAATCTGTTTTTATTTGGTGTCAAATTTGCAAAAATCATTGCTTACAAACCACCCAAAAAGATCCAACCACCTTGTTGTGTGGTCAACATCATTCTACTGCAAGAATCTACATAGATATAAGGTCCACAGAAGTGTATGTTATCTGAACAAAGTCCACTTTTGAGGATTGCTTGCTGGAAGAAATCTGTCAAAAATGGGTGTGATACCGTTGCTCACCTCTATCAGAAGCCTGCGATTTAAAACCAACATTTTGAGTAAGTTGTACATTGAACTCAAACTATGCCAAAGAAAGACTTGCTATCAGAAGCCTAAGAGGTGGATACAATTCAAAACTATATTCTGAATAGGCTTGAAGTAAGAAAGTGTTTGATGTATTTGTGAAAAATGTGAGTTATATTATAAGACAAGACAATTGTTAGACATTGGGTTTAGGAGTTAAAGTTTCCCACACTCTGCTTCAAACAAATTCCACACCTCTCCCTGAACAAAGGAAACTTCCCCTGCCCTTGGCTAAGAAATTGACAGGCTGTTGTGAAAGGGAACTAGGAGGGGCACCCTGGCCGGTTGCCCTGAGTGCAGACAAAGGAGTCCTTGGGCTGAATAGGAATGCTAATTCGGGTGTGACTGACAACAAACTGCTGGCAGGAAGAAGGCCATGTGACCTCTGAGTCAGCCCAGCACTGGAGGCAGACCAGACTGAAATGTGGATTTAACATTGGATTAAATATGTTTTACAAAACTGCTTATAACAAATTGCACTGAACTGACAAAAATGTGAAACTTTGAGATTGTTAAAATGAAAAGTTTGCTCACAGTTTAAGACTAAGCTGGAATCCATACGATGTTCTGAGACTGAACCACAGAATATATTCATATTGTAACTACTATGTTTATGCTAGGAACATGAAAAATTACAGAAATGTGTTCAGATGGGATATGCATGCATGTATAAAAATTGGTGCAGAACTAATATTGAGAAACCCACCAAAAGCGCAAAAAAGTTGTCATTTCTGAACCAAAGCTCTTAGGAAGATGAGAGTTGAACAGAAATGTACCTTAGGCAATCTGTAATGTAATTATGTGTTATGAACAACTTGTGTATCTTGGAAATATGTTTTGGGGGGAAAATAGATTTTCTATGTAAAAGCAAAGGGGAGGGATTTCTTTTGGATCATAAACACAGCATCACTCTGACACATGATGACACACAATTCCTTCTCAAATCAGGGTACAGGAAATTCCCTGACCTATCAGATTCTTAGAGGGTTGGGCATAGAGAATGAGCCTCCCCACCCACTTTTGAAATACATAAATAGGGACTGCTGGGGACAGACAACACACACACTTCCACGCCTCAACTGATTTCTTGGCGAAGCACCCTGCAGGAAGATCCAGGCTCCAGGGAGATCCAGACATATATCCAGAAACCAGACTCTAGAAACAAGCTGTAGAACCAAACTCTAGAACCTTAAAGCAGAGAGACCTAACCCAAAAGCTGAACACTTCTCAGCAGGTCTTCAGAATCTTTTGCAACCTGATTCTAACCCCTAAACTTCCACAGGGCCTAACCAAACCATTCAACAGCCTGGCTGAGCTGTTTTGCTATTCTAGCTAAGAACCCTGTGCTAGAACCCAGATCCAGATCCAGAGAGCAGAGCTGTATCCAGAACCCGTCAGATCAAGTCCAAGAGGCCACACAGACTGCAGTGCCGTGCTGAGAGCAGAACCCAGTGCTGAGACCTCTCTGGTGGCGAGAGAATCCCAGCCAAACCCTTGACCAGATCTTTGATGGGGCCCACTCCATTCCAAAGCCTTAAGAGTGAGTATCTAGTCTACAACTGTCCATAACCAACCTCTTAGTATTAAGTAACCCATTCCATCCATTTCAAACTATTCTTAACTGCATTATAGAACCTTGTGTCCATCCTGAATTCTTCTCATTATATTGTCTGTGATAATTGTAGAAATAATCATCTTTGCGCTGATATTTTTTTTGAAGAGGGACAAGTGTTTTGACTGACAGAGGTCAGAGCGGAGGCGCCGCTGTTCTGGTGGCTGCCCGTTGAGTGTCTTGCTTCTTCATAGCCTCTTAGTATAAGTCCATATTGATTCCTAGTCTTTAAAGTGCAATCTTTCATTTTGAAATCTTGATTCTGTTTCTGAAAAATCTACCTTCACAAAAACCTCTGTAACTTTTGAACCGCACGTCCTAGAACCAATTTAACTGTCATTTTGAAGCTAAGATCCTAAGCTTTCCAATGAACCCAAAACGACATTCCAATTCCTTATAGTTTTTCCGTAATCACATTTCACGCACGTGGAAAAATTGCCACAAATTGAATTTTGGTTAAATTTCACCACATGTCAGAATAGCTGTTTCTTGTTTGCAACTGCTGAATTTCGTTTTCAATCTCATAATCATTCATGAATCATCGCTAGTGTTGACTTGAACCAATCCAAAGTAACTCTCACTAATTCTAAATCTCCTTTAGTGAATTCAAATCATTTTAGCATTTTTCACATTCATTGCAATCCCATTCATAAGTATATTAACCTGTTTTTAAATCATACCTTTTCTCTCTAAGCTTGCTGGGGGAACTGGGATTGAACTGCATTGTTGATTAATATTCCTGAAACCTTTGTGCCCTCATTTCCACCTCTTCATAATGAATAATAGTGGGGGGGAGTGAGTAATAACAGGGGAAGAAAGTGATTATATTGTCTTTTGATTGAAGTCATATCAAGTTTTATTTCTGTGTTGCATTCTTTCCTATCTTGCATTTCCTTGAACTCATACAAAGTATTCTCTGCTACATTATTCTTCTATTCCTACTCCTAACTGATTAAAGAGATTGTTTATATTGTAATAGTACCCATTGCTGATCACCGTTCATATTCATAAGTGTGCTATTCAGATATTCTTCTATTCATAAAAGTGTGATATATATATTGTTCAATTCTTCAAATAAACCTTTTAATTTGCCAAAACAAACCTACTTCTTGGCTCAGTGAGGTCGGGGAGATCCAAAGAGAGGGGTGTTATATAAGGGTTCATCATCCAGATCTAAAGAACTTTTGACAATATATAAATAAGGGTTTCCATTGGGCATCCCAGACTAGGCATTGACTTAGTTATAATGCTGGCTTGAAGTCACTTACATACCCTGCCTCCAAATTGCCTCTTTGGGGATAAAGAACACCTTGTTTCCTTCATAAATCCTGCTCTTCTTGTGGAGCTTGTCCTTGTATCTCAATTAACTGGACAATAGACAGCATTTAAACCCCTCTATTCCCAACATGCATCATCCTGTCATCTGTTTAACACGTTCTATTTCAAAATCAAAAATGGTTGGGCAATAGGCTGCCTTTTTGGCTTCTAAATCTGCAGCTTTGTTTCCGCGAGAAATTAAATCTGTCCTTTTAGTATTTGTTGCGCGTTTTATGACTGCAAAACTCAATGGGAGTCCTAATGCTTCAAAATGCTTATCCAGTAGGGCCGCATGCTGTGCTGGAGTGCCATCTGCGTGGAGGAAGCCCCTCCTTTTCCAGAACGACAAATCTGTGTGTACAGTTGACATCACATAGGAGGAGTCAGAGGACACCATCACTTCTTCATCTTCAAATCTCTGAAGTGCAGCAATAAGCACCACTAATTCTGCAGCCTCTGCTGAGGAATGCAAAGGCAATCTTGCGCTTGTCGCTACCTCAAATTCACCCTCTCAGTTCAGCTTCACTACCGCTGATCCAGTATGCCTTTCGCCAGTCATTTGGACAATTTTTTAAGAACCATCAATAATGAGAACTTCCCCCTCACAGGAGCATTTTCTCTAGCTTGGGGAATATCAACATAGTATTCAATATTCGTTGTGCAGTTATGTACATAATCATCCTCACCTACTGGTTCTGCTGTAAACGTTGCTGGGTTCGCTCTCTTGCATCTAACAATTTTAATCGCAGGATTCAAAATAATGACCTCGTATCCTGATGCTCTTTGGGCTGTTAATGTACTTTTGGGTTTCTCTAAAATCGCACATAATGCATGCTCTACAAATAGGGTTACTGAACACCCCATTGTTATACTTGAAGCATTGTCAATCACGAATGCAACAGCAGCTAAAGATTGCTCACAGAGTAATGTCCTTTCATAACTGGATTTAAAAACCCATTATAGTAACCACATGGTTTCTGTCCATGTTGTTTTGTTGTTTTCTGTGTAAAGGACTGCTGTCATATATTCCCCATTTGAATGAGAAAATAAGTGAATGTCTTCATGATAATCTGGAATTCCTAACACAGGGGCTGTACCGATTGTCTTTTTTAATCCTTCAAATCCTTCAGTCATCTGATCTGTCCACATTATTTTACTCTTGTTCACCTGTGCTTCTTTAAATCATTTTAAAAGTGGCCAAATATATGTACTGTAATCAGAAAACCAGGCCCTACAATAGTTACATACGCCCAAAAATTGTTTCATTTCTCTCACTGTTTAATCTGAGCTCTTTATAATTGCTTCTCCTCTCTCAAGTGGCACCTTCCTCCCTCCATGAGAAATCAATTGTCCTATATACAATACCTCTTTCTGACAGTATTGTAACTGTTCTTTCTCTACCTTATACTCTAGTTTAGTCACACGTTTAACTGAATCGTCTCTGCATCTTTCTTCTGTCACACTACACACCAAAATGTCATCCATGTACTGAATTATTGCACTTTCAAGCTGAATATTACCTAGGTCTATCTGCAGCACTGTGTTAAAGGTTGAAGCTCACTGTACCCCTGGGACAAACAAATATTTTTCAGGTGAACATTTCTATACGAAAAGGAAGTCAAATCTTGTGAGTCTTCATGGAGGGGAATTGAAAAGAATGCATTCTTTAAATCTATAATTGCAAAGTATCTGCCTTAGATGGAATGTTGCACCATATTGCCGTGGGATTTGGAACTAAAGGAAACTCATCTTCGACTATATTGTTTACGGGCAAAGGTCCGGTATGAATCTCCACGAACGCTCTGTTGATTTTCTCACTGGGTACAAAGCCATGTTACATGGAGAATCAGATGGTACAAATATTCCTTGCTTTTAAAGAAAGCCCAAATGGCCTCAAAAATACCTTCCTGTGCTTCTCTAGGCATAGAATAGTGCTTTGCTAGTGGCAAAAGAACTCCTGGAATAAGTTTGATTTTAACTGCTCCTACTCTGCTTGATAGACCCACCTCACATGGACTTGTGGTCCAAAAAGTATTTGGCACTTTCTCTAAATCTTCCTGGAAAAATGACGGTTTCTTTTTTACCAGCGCCATTCCCTGCATTTATTTTCTATTCTCTACTTTGATCCAGTAAGTGAGACTTATGAAAAATAGAAATTCATTGTCTGAATTCCTAAACAGTTCCTCATCTGTCAAATCTTTCAACATGTATCCTTCACTGAGGGCTATCACTGTTCTCCATCCTGCTCCCTCATTATCTGTCCCATTAAGAACCACCTGCTCCTCTCTGACCAATGCAGCTTCTAACTCAAAAGTGATAGTCTGCCCTTCGTCATCATCCGTGGGGATTTCTGGTTTGAATAAAAACTCATCAGGTATTCTCAATAGTTTACCTATCAACCAGTTATTCCTTAAAATAGTATCCTTTATCCCAGGCCAATATTCTGCACACAAAGCTGTTTCTCCGACGTCTCCCGACTCTGCATCCCTGGTCTGTCTCTGAGGTGGCTGGATTGAATCTTAACATGAGCTGACGTCCATCTTCCTATCATGGCCATCATATCCACTTTAAATGTTCCTCTGTAGCAAGCTTCTATATGTCTCATCTACCTTGTGTTACTGTGTATTCACATTTATTGATCAGCAAGTCACTTTATCTTGTTTGTATATATGATTACTTTATCATTTCATACATCTTTTTCTTGTCACTGCAGTTACATCATCACTCTTATGGTTTCTGTATACCCTCGTATATCTTCTTCATGACATCACTCTGCCCTCGTCATATTTCACTCAACGCTACATGATGTCCAATGGTGCGTGCTGACATCATTCCACTCTATCAGTGTGATGGTGCATTATGTATGGTTGCCTGTGGGCATATCATCTCTCATACACTTGATGAGGTATAGGGACAACACATCGGTCCCACATAAGGCTCTTCTCCTGCTGTTCCAGTATGATGGTGGTGAGGGGGCGGGAGCTAGGGAAAATGTATCCACCTTCTCCTCTACAGTTTTATGGGTCTGCCCTTCCTGCAACTTTGAACGTGACTCCACTCCCCCTCAGAGTCAGAGCTCATGCTGGAACCACATTCCCTGTTGTCATCTGTTCTGACTTCAGGAATGCCTTTTAAATGCATGGGGCACAGTGTACTCCTTTTGTTTTTTTCTCTGGGACTGCTCAGAGATATTTTCCCAGGATCCCATTAGAGAGGTCAGATAATAGTGGTCTTCTTCTTTTGAGGGTTGAAAATAAACACTTTTGCCCTAAATTTCCTAGAAGAATTCTCCAAACCTCCTGGGTGAGAAGAGGCATTTGAAATGCCCTTCCTGGGAAGAAAATTGTGTCTTTCTATCTCAGACAAGTGGGCTAGATGATTTCTCTGCAGGATCATTTTCTGAATTTCCAGATTTCTCAGTTATTTTTGATATTTGTATTTTGTCGTTGACATGCTGAATGGGGCACCCTTCCCTCTTCTCGCTTGTAATGACGAGAAGTCATCTATGTCTGATAAGAAGCACTCTCCTTCCTGCTCAAAATATTTGGAAGAAGGGATGTTAGACATCTTGTTCTCAGAGAGGTCAGCTACAATATGTCCCTGAGCAGAATAATACCCCCTGTCCAAGCACCTGTCTCTTGTGGTTGTCTGTTGGGTGGTTGAAAGGAAGGCCATGTTATGGTCCCTTACTTCCTGGCATAGTTTGTAAAAAAATGTTCATTTCAGTGTTCCTTTTCTGCTTATAATCAACTCATTGTTCTCTCAAATTACACATACTGCCTGATTAGCTACCATCATTTTGCTATGCAACCGTTTTTTAACCTGTAATTCCAGTTAAAAAATGATTTATCATGCTGGCAAGTTTGAATTGCACTATACCTTTAAAGGTTTATCTCCTGCCAGTGCAAAATGTATTTTTCAAATTATTCTTTTTATTGGACTGCCTGTTTCATGTCAGTTTCTATTTGTTCAAATTGGTCCCGCAGGCACCCATTTGCATCTTTTACTTGTGTCTGATTTCCTTGTTGAATCAGTTGCTGTTTCTTATGATCTCTCTGTTGTTTATTGCCACTAAAATCATGATTAATGTGATAAAATTTGTTTTGGGACTCAACTTTTTTGAGAATTAATTTGTTAGTTTTTTTGTTTTAATTCTGCAATGGGTAGTTTCAGTGTCACAATGTTGTCCAAAAGGGTTATTTTTATGTGTACACTGGTCATTATATTTTCCGAGTCGCTTATTTTGGACATCCAAACAGTGATTATAAGTGCCCTGTAGACTAAAACACTGTGGCCCTCATTACGACCCTGGCGGAAAGTAACTGACCTGACCGCCATAGCGTAAATAGCGTTTCCGCCATTGCACGATGGAGTAAAGTGCGGCTAATTCTGACCCATCGGGCACGAGCACTACGCCATGGCGGAAGTGCAAAGTCCGCGATGGCGGAAATGTCCCCAAAACGCCCCTCACCGCCGTCGTACGGCGCCCTAGGTGCAATTCCGCCACCCATCATAGCGGTCACCGTAATGAGCGGCAATCGGAAAATACGGTGACCGTAAATATACGGAAACGGAAGTAAAAACATGGTCCCGGAACGGGAAACAGCACGCCGTACACCTATAAAATCAGAATTCCCACACAACCATTAAAAATCCTACCCTGAGACACATCCCAACCCGAAATCCACCCTAGTGAAAACAACAAAAATGGGAAAAGTAGCGAAAAAAGCGTGCGACCGCAAGCGGCAGGTCCACTTCTCCCATGAGGAACTCACCGTGCTCACAGAGACCCTCCAGGAGAATGCTGCCGTCGTCTTCTCGACGCAAATGACCAGGACTGCACTTGCGAACAAGAAGGCCATATGGGCCCTGGTGGCACAGCGGGTAAGTGCGGTGGGGACCGCACCCCGCAACCCACAGCAATGCAGAAAGCGATGGGACGACTTGCGGATACGCGTACGGAGCATACTATCAGCCAACCGTAACATTGCCACAGCTACCGGGGAAGGATCCGAATCACCCATCAAGTTGACCCCCTGGGAAGAAATCTGTGCCTCCACCATTGGAATGGAGAGTATAGAGGGAGTCGGAGGGATGGAGAAAGGAGTGCAGACATCCGAAGAATCAGGTAGGTGGGCCAAATAAAACAATGCCAAATCCACAATGTCCAATCATGTGAAGTACCATGTGTCCACATAGTGCAACAGAAACACATGTCCAGGACAACGTCCACATACATGGGCCTGATAGCGCACTTTAAAAGTCACAATAAATACATAAATAATTAAAAATCCTAAAAACACCCTCTACACGTGCAGCATGCACACCCTAACTGCAGGCTGCAAAACAACTGCATCCTCAATCCACACAAAAATGAAACCACCTCCAAGGCCCTGACCCAAATCACCCTCAGGTACCACCCCAATGCATGTGATACATTGCCATTCCAATTTACACAGACCCATTAATAACGCTCGCCCTCCTTTACTCCACCACAGGGTCCGATTCAAACGACGAGCTCCAGGACACCCCTACCAGAACACCTGCAAAGAGGGCCAAGACCAACGGCCAAAGACCCTCCACCTCAGCTGCACGGATCAAGACACGGCAGCAGCACAAATCAAGTGGCAGCACACAGGAGGGGACTTCAACAGGCACCCCAGCAGCCAGCATGCCCACAACAGCACCACCACAGGTCCCCCCAATGGATGCCACAGAAGGCACTGCTTCTGGTGGCAGCAGCACCATAGGTGACACTGCATTAATGGCAGCATGCTCCGACACAGAAAACGGTGCTGTCGATGTAGGATCCATCCATGACCTGTCTCAATCACCCTGTTTGTTCCATCCCGTACACCATGAGGATACCACGCAGGGGCACCCACAAGACGACGACTCGCCATCCCCCACAAGCCCTGTGGCAAGGCAACATGAGGTGATCAGCCCCTCTGTGACACCACCGCAAATGGGCATGGCCCAGCAGAGGCAACAGTCCCTCGACCAGGTGATCGTGCAACAGCAGCAACTGGCCACGCTCCTCAAGGAGCATGCTGATGAATGTGGGGGTACTAAGGCAGCCATAGAAACATCTACTGAGACACTTAGGGCAGAAATTGAGAGAAGCACCGAGAGCCTGAGGGTACAAATGGAGAGAAGCACCGAGAGCCTGAGAGTACAAATGGAGAGAAGCACCGAGAGCCTGAGGGGGGAACTGCATGCGACGTCCAAAGACGTATGTGCTGAACTTGCCGCTGTGCGCCGTGTGCTCACTGAGCTCTCACAAACCCTTAGGGACATGCATGGACGTGAGCAGGCAGAGACATCATCCGTTGCAAGTTCCGTCCAGGGCAGCCCCCAACGTAGATCTGGGAGGAACCTGCGCTCCACAGGCAGGGGTGCCCCTGATACCCGGAGAGGGGGCTTGCAATAGCGTCTGCCCACTGACAATGAGCATCTTTGGACACTGGTGTTCGGGGGGGAGGTAGGAGGGTGGAGGGGGTGTGTTGGGCTTACTTGGGTGGCGGGTCGATGGGGTGTGTAACATAATTTCACATATGCTATAAACATTTCACAATCATCCAATGAGATGTGTGGGCATTGATCTTTGTGTACGAGGCCTTTATAGGCGTACAGTCCATATTGTGCATGTTCCAGACACACACAGTGCCACAAGTCCCGTGTCCATGTATCAGCCACCAGGCGTGAGTGCTAGAAGCATGAATCTATGATAATCTGACGAATTTCACGGCCCTCCTGTGCCTCGCGGACTCCTTGAGGTGCTGCCACATCCCCACCCTCATCATGACCATCTTCAGGTGCTTGCAGTTCTGCGTCAGGGGGCATGGGCACATTTCTACGTACGCACATGTTGTGTAGCATGACACATGCCATGACCATCTTTGCAACCTTCTCATGGCGGTACAGGAGTGCCCCGCCAGACCTGCTGAGGCAGCGGAAACGACCCTTCAGTAGGCCGAATGCCTGTTCTATGACTACACGGGTACGTGAGTGGGCATGGTTGTAGTCCTCCTCATGCTGGTTCTGTGGGTCCCGGAGTGGTGTAAGGAGCCATCTCTTCAGTGGATACCCGGCATCACCTGTATGTGGACAATAAAGGATGTTTGTGGAATGACATTGCTACGTACGCATCCCCCCCCCTTCCTGCCAGGTCATTGCCGCATCACATACCCCACATTATCATGCATGAAATGAGACTCACCGAGTAGCCAGGATCTGTTCCCTGCGTGTCGTTCCATGTAGCGTGGTATTGTAGAGTTCCTCAAGACCATAGAATCATGGGTTGATCCAGGAAATCGGGCACAACAATGTGTAATGATCCTGTTGGAGTCACACACCATTTGTACATTAAGAGAATGATATTGTTTTCGGTTGCGGTACTGGGCCTCCATGGCATGTGGGACCACCAATTCCACATCGGTGCAGTCGATGGCACCAATGCAACCCGGTATGCCGGCAAGTGCATGGAATCCCACTTTTGTGTTCGTAATTTCCTGCTCCGAGCGTGGTAGAGAGATGTAGTCGTCTGCGTGCTTCAGGAGGGCATCGAGCACTTGCAATAGTGTCCGTGACAACAGTGGCTGTGAAATGCCATGCAACTGTCTGACTGTGTGCTGGTAGGTGCCTGTGGCCAGGAAGTGTAGTACAGACACCACCTTCAGTAGGGGTGGGATGGCGGTTGGGCTATCTATCATGCTGACAAGGTCAGCGTGTGTCATGTCCACAATGGCGGTTATGGTGTCCCGGTCCAAACGGTAGAGGGTGTGGATCTGCTCATCAGTGAGGTTGAACGGATGAGATCGGAGGCGTGGGATTGCGGGCTGCCTGCGTGGTGGTAGTGGCTGTGCTGGTGGGCCTTGCTGGCCCTGCCTTGCCCTCCTCCTCCTCCTGCGTCTCCTCTGTGCGGCCGGTTGTTGTAGTAGTTGGTGTTCATCTTCTTCTTGAAGTTGGAGTACTTGCAGTGCTATCAGGTCCCCCAGGGCCAACATCGCTAGTCCTGCCGGTAGCATTTTGGAGTGGGTGTGGTTGTGGGAGGGGGTTGGGTGTGCAATTTATGTGTTTTCAGGCAGTATAGCCTCCACCTGTGGTGATTCATTCCACCTGTGCAAGCTGCAATCCCCTTTGGGCGAGCACGTCCCGCACACAACGCTGCAATTTGACGCATGGCATCTTGCTATTACAATCATGTATTTAATCCCGATGGCAGTGAAATATTGGTTTATATGTTCATTCTGCTATGGTCCCATTGTTTCACATACTATCTTTGCAGTCGCGAACAAACTTGTGAAGGGTCAGTGGAATGTAGTACTCGATTAACGGTGGACCCTCATGCAGCACTGTACCGAGGTTCACCGACGGGCGGGGCGTCCCATTTGTGAGTGAAGCCAGTTGCCATTTTCACACACTGCCGCACTACATGGATGAATTTGTGATTTCGAGCGGTCACAGATGCCTTTTCGACGTGATGTTGCAAATGAGGAATTCGAAGGACAGCGCTTTCGGTTTTCAGCTAGCGGCGAGGAGACGCCCACAGGTCTGACTGCAGATATAAAGTTCTATTGTTTAATGTCCTTCGGACAGGGGCCATGGCGAGAATGCAATGATTGATATGAATAGTATGGGATGCGCAATAGCGTAGTGGACGATAAGGCCGGACGTTCCCAAATACATGTTACTTCACAACACTGGAATTCCGGGCTGGAGCACAGTGGATTTTGCAGACTGCATTGCGCACAGACTCAATGAAAATTTCACATGTTATGTGAGTAAATAATCAGGCGTTTTCATACCGGGATGAGGGAATGATGTATGGATGCATGGACAGATGATTTAATGGAGAGTTTGCCATGTACATGGCTTTTTGGAATCTATCCACTTCCCCTGCGCTATGTGATGCAGGGCTGCCATAGTGGGACCATCGTCTATCTGCCCTTGTTGGACCCTCCCTGTCTCGACGCGCATTCAAACACTTGTGTCTATGCACGTTACTAATCCCATCTAATGGATTCTGTTTTAACAGACGCATGCACACAAACACTCGTTTGTAATAGTGTTTTCACCAAGATTTATATAGTTATGATTCGCAAGTGATTTTTGGGTGGGAATAATCCTTTGGAGTGGGCTAGCATGCATATGGCTGTAGATTTAGTGTGATCATTGAAGTGAGTAATACGAATCAAGTTCTGATGGCCTACTATTCTTTTTCATTTCATTTGGGTGACAGGTATCTCCTCCCCTTTTGCCGCTGCCATCTGTATGCCACTCCTGCAGATGGCTTTTACTCCCGACACCTGCTGCTTCGTGTTAATCAGTGGAGCACCATTACGATCTTATGGGACGATCGCCAATGGGCCACATGCCCTTACGCAGTACTAGTGGCTAGGAGCAACATATCGACCTTTCAGCTGGACTAGTGCCTACCTAATGGGACGGCCCTGCGGTTCTAGGCGCTTCCATGTTGCCTTTTTGAACGTGAATGTAGCCCCTGTGTACCATGAAGGTACAGGGCGTCACACAAGAAGAAGCTGGTCATTTATTGCGGATGCAGCCCACAATAATGAAATATATTTTGGAGTTCATGACCTAATAGCTGTATGGGCTTGGTGATTTTGTTGTGCATTAAATTTCTATTCTGATATTAACCGTGTAGCATTCTTCTTTGCAAGTAATGTAGCATATTCCTATTTGTGGGGCGATGTATTGTGAGAAGATCTGCATTGGGTTCCGGCTTCTGAATATAGTTGCGTGGTACTGTACTGGGCGCGTTTGCCTACGAAGCCCAGTGAGGTCAGGGATAGGGGCTGCCATTATGACTGTTTTAATGATGTCATGCTCAGGGGCGGGGGATTAGCTTTTGTGTAACAGATGCCGGTCAGCCAGGTGGATTGGTGGAATGATGTGATTATCAGAATATGGCTGGTCACAGGTGCCTGTGTTTGCGTGCGTTTCTTGGAGGGAGACTGAGGTCATGTCCATTGGAATAGCTTCTGTATTCGTGCCATCTGTGCCCTGCAGCTCCCATTGGCCCCTCTTGGAATGAGCCTGGCTGCTCAGTCACTCTGCCAACTTGTGTGGTACATGCTTATGCTGATGGTTGGTTTGTTTACTGGCAGGAGTACAGGGCTGGTGCAGTCTCACTCAGGATACTGCTTTGAATGTTGCCTTACACTGGTGTCAAGCGATGGGGGGCCTGTTTTTGTTTGTCTCATATTTCAGTTCATGTTGCTGTACTTGAACCTTCACATGCCTGTGCTGCATCAGTACGGCAATGGTGACATGGCAAATATGGATGGCCACTCACAAGGCACTTGGAGCCCCTACATTCATTTGTTCGTTGGCATGCATGGATGACTTGTACATTTCACTGGTTGCATTGTGTGACTTCATTGCACCTACGAGGAGTTGTGCAATGTGGCCAGGGAGTGGTGTACAGGCACTCAGTAGGGCCATTTACGGTTGGTTCGCGATGCCGTACTTCTCACCATGGCGAAATGGTACTTTCCGCCATGCTTGATGGCGTTAGGTAAATGTCCGCTAGGGTCAGAATTCGCGTACCGTTGCGCCATGGTGGTAATTACGGTTTCGCATGGCGCGCGTGCGCGTAATTGGTGCAGTTAGCGTTGGCGTTCACTACGGTGTCGCTAATGGCATCGTACTTTACGGTGACGGGTCATAATCGCACCGAGCGCTATTCGATGGCGGTATTGCATTTCCGCCATCATTTTTCGATTTCCGCCAGGGTCGTAATGAGGGCCCGTGTCACTTGGTTTTGCAGCTAATCACAATATGTTTTGATTTCACTTTGCATTTGATCAAAGACATGTTGCTATTACAATTCAGAATACTCGCTTTCTTTCAGTGTTTCTTGCAACCTCAAAATTTGTCTGTTTGTCATTAAACAATTGGTTGGCACTCAGCAACTGAGAATTGTTCTGGGCTTCTTTTTGGCACTGTTTAATCCAAACATCCCTGTCTGCTAAATGATCTCCACCAATTGGAGGTGACAATACAGGCCTGAAGAGAGGCATATCAGTTTAAAGTGTCCTTCTTTGACTGTTGAAGTCATATATAGCTTTGAAAAACCTTCTGATGAAAACCTCACCAGAACTGGGGACGCCTTCCCCAGTTCTGGTGAAGTTTTCATCAGAAGGATGTGGTTGTTATTTTTCCCAATATGGTGCTGACTGGGTCTCTGGAGGATGCCTGGAATTATAATTCGCTATTACTTACCTTTGAGTAATTGTGGTACCCACTCTTAGTCCCCTTTTATTGATGCCATATATAGCCTCTGTTGGGACTGATTTAAAGGGTATTTCTCATCTCAAATGTCAGAACAAACAGATGCAATTATTTCCATCATCTCTGTCTTCCATATGACAATATATGTGACTGTCCAGTCCCCTTTCAATTATAACTTTGAAGGAACATGGGCTTTAACCACAGGGATTGTCAGGCATCTCTCGGTTTCAAATGTAGCAACCCAACTCCACAATTCACACTAAACAAACCTGCAAACCTTTCATACTCCTTTTTTACAACTGTCTCACAGTCACATTAAACTCCAAATTCAAACCTCTTATCCGTTCCTATGTAACTTTAGACATCTGTGAAGACATGATAATCTCCTTATGAGGCTGTTGTATCAAAACCATGTCATTCAAATGCCACAAAAGCCTCCACACGCATAAGTGGGCTCCTCACAACAGGAGTTAAAAATGTTTATCTTGCAATGACATTTGTAATGCAAGAAGCCATATCTCAGTGGGACATCCGGTTCTGTAGGATATTTTAATCAGGCGACATATAACTCCAGGGATTTTTCCACCCGACTCCAAATCAGACTCTTGCAATTTTGATTTCTTTAATAAAGTTATTTTCATAAACTAGCGACTGCCAATTTAACAATATTGATTCCCTACAACATCCTTCCCCTTTCGGGAAAAGAAAAATGCAGCATTCTATAGAAGGTCTGTTTATTTATGGAAATAAGTAGACCAATTTAAATATAAACAAATTATGCATCTATTAAATCCTCCAGTTCAATGAATAATGATATATAAACTAGTTGCATCACGTTTCTGTGCAACATTTACTTGAAAAGACTTCTGTAAGGACACACTTCACCTTATGTACATTTGAATTAACCTGATCATGCATCCACTGATGGTTGAACTGTGTATGAGGGCCCAGGATAAAACTGTCATTCTATAGGAAGCCAAATAAATCAGAACTTCTATGCTATCTAAAGCTTTCTACTACTTCATGCCCCTACTCAATTAACATTTTCAAATTTCAAACAGCTTTCTAGAAAATTCAGTTTCAAGACAATCTAGTTCACATTCCTGCGTGTGAATCACATACAAAATTAAATCACATGTTTGCTAAACTCCCTTCAGTGGTGTTTCTATTGCATTCATTTATAAAAGTGTGCATGTCTCATTTTCAATGGGCAGCTTAAAGGCGGGAACATTGGTAGCAATTAATAACCCTTTCCCCTTTTTCTTATATGGTTCAGCACCAGTAATGAGACCCTGTTTAGTAAGGTAATCCAGAACTGACTTCAATTACCTTATTTCTCTAGGTATACATACAGTGAGATAACCTTTTAGCTCCCTGAATACTCCTTCTGTGTTTGATCATTACACAAAGAAGGAGTCAGGACATCTTGCTGTATAAACACCATAGGACCTATTCTATCAAATC
The DNA here is from genome assembly GCF_040938575.1 of Ambystoma mexicanum. NCBI lineage: Eukaryota > Metazoa > Chordata > Amphibia > Caudata > Ambystomatidae > Ambystoma > Ambystoma mexicanum. Next base: position 1,068,407,272 of record NC_090941.1, read on the forward strand.
TATAATTCCAAAAGCACACACATTTCTGAAATATTCCCTAACTTCTCAGGATGTACAGTCAATTTGTACACTCTCACCACTCTGTACTACAAATGACAGAGACCGGGATTTAATCTATCCCATTTGGAGTATTGCTCCCCTCAGGATTATTTCCTTTTAATATTCTACTTACATATGAATTTATTTTGGCTGTCTCACAGACAGGTGGGCACCATTTTAAGGTTCAACTCTCCCCCTATGGAACAGATGGGCATCAGTCAGCATGCCGTTGTCAGCTTATCTCCACAGTGTAAATCCTTCCTTTCTGTATTTGGGCCTGTTGCTGTCTTAAAGGCCAAGGACTTTAAATCCATGCAGGTATCTCTTGCAGTGCTTGGCTAGTATTGAAACAATAGGTCAAAAGGAAAGCAATCCATTTAATTGTATTTTCTTTTGTTATCAATTCTACATTATCTGCTCTGCTTCTTCACCTCCATCAGTGAGTGAATGAGTGAGTGTGTTCAGAATGGCTGGGTTTTAACTTGTATAGAGTTGAAAGCACTCCCTTAAGAGGTGTGTGCAATTTCTCTCATCAAACGTCAATTTGTTTCATTGGATGGGGTTCCAAAAGTTACACCACACTAAACCACCTCTCTACACCCAGTTTCCCTCTCATCCAATGTGATGTCATCTTAGAGATGTTGACATTAAAAAATTGTAGCTTACTGAAACATCATATTCCTCACGCATAATCATGGTACTAATCAGTTCATCAGATTGCTCTCAGATAAATTAAATAATGTATTAATGTAATAATCTCGACACAACAAATGTTGGCTTTTTACTCACTAATATGTCTACACAAAATTTCAATTTCCAGCTCAGAATAATGGTCTCTCTGGCATTGACACTAGGAAATATGAATCATAAACATGCGCCATTTCTGCTTGAAAAATTCACATTCGCCTGTTTTACATAATGAAACAAACCTCAAAACAATATTGTTTTACATTGAGCTGGTGGAGCTTTTCACCTGAAACATTATCACATATTTAACTATCTAGGACCTTCCATTCAAAAGATAAAAGAGAATATTTGATTCCATATATAGATTTCACATAGTGCCTTATTTTATATAATGGGAAGAATCTGCAAGGGCACACTAGTTGCTGGCTTGTACAACCAAATGGTGTCATTACCACTTGGAGCTGAGGGCTGGGGCATTTAGGACTAGTGTAATGCAGTTGCCATAGTGCACATACTTTAAATGTAGGCTACTAGCAAGGCCATTTACAACTTCACTCCTGCATCACATCACCAGATCTGGCTGTGCCTTTGCCAGATCGCCAGTCTTCAAAGGTGCTACATGTTCTTCACCCTTTAAGATGGGGAATATGATGACTTGAGAGGGGACAGCTGCAGAGAGGCTATTTGTTATATATTTAGGGTATTTTCCCCAGCCCCTGTGGCAGATGGATTGTGTAAATGGGCACCCTTTATCCCTTTATTCCGTAGACATGTCTCTCTGTGAACCAGGATCGAAGCAAAGTCATAAGGTTTTATGTTGAACTTCTAAGGCCAATGTTAACAGTTTTCTCCTGGGAAAGCCTGCTTCCTCCCCCCAGTCCTGTTGTTGTATTGCCGTGGGTTGAGGGAGGAATACTATTTGGCCAAAGTGGCTTTGTTCACTAAGGCAGCCTTCTTTTCCTTTCTGCATTGCAATTGTCACTTAGAACAGCATAACTTTTTATTTGCAATGAAAGTCACTTCACAACTTATTTTTCATATATCTGTATGTTTCTTGATATAAAGATGATTTTTAGTATTGTAAAGAAAAATATACACAACACAATGGCCCTCATTCTGAGTAGGGCGGTAAGGGATACAGGGCACCGGTAAGGAGACCGGTGCCGGTAATCCCTTACCGCCCTACTACGAGGTCCCTTAGCGGGTCCCTTAACGCCTGGTCTGACCAGGTGTTAAGGACGGGACCTGTTATGGAACCTGGGTGCAAATAAAGGGCTTGCCATACGCCGGCCAGTTATTTGAGCCCTCCCCATTCCCATTGAGCCCTATGGGGGCTCAAATGGGAATGGGGAATGGTTTGGTAAATGGGGACTTACCGGTCCTTCCAAGGTCGGAATGGACCGGTAAGTCCCCATTGAACCAAACCGGAGTCGGTACCGGTATGTGAGGCAGTCATGGCGCAAATAGCGCCATGACTACCACCATACTCGGAATGAGAGCCAATGTCCAAATTTGGCTTTTGCCTCTCCTATGACGTGCTGTGTTTTTCCTCTCAGATTGGACAGTTCTCCATTGAAATACAACTTTGCTGGATTTTTCCATTTAACACAACAATTCCTTTTTCTGCATTGTTAAATATTGTTGGACATATGCTCTTTTTATAGGTAGGCTTCTAACCACTCACATTTCCTTGAATAGGTCAACTTCAGCTGCTGTTGCAGGCTGCTGAGCACAATTGCGTTTTTAAAATGGTGCTTTTCTTTGTGTGCATCCTTTTCTCTACACTGTGCAGTGGGTTACAGGGATCCGCTAGGGTTTTGTGGTGCCTTCAGACATTTGGTCAGATCCCTGCTATGGTAACCTTGGTAGACCTGTTCAACCAATGTGCAGTTAGATGTGTTCAAGAATGCCGTCATTTAAAAAGGTTCACCAAAAGCCATGTTCCAGGAAAGAGATCTGTATGTGTGGCGATTACATATAGTTAGCTGTGTGAAAATAACGTGCAAGACATCTTCACATACATAGCATTCAGGGAACCCTTCTCTATTCTTCACAAAAGAACATAAGGTTTGGAATTGACTTTAATGGTTCAGAAAGTATCACAAGAGAGTCAAAAGTGCCCTGATGAAAGAAAATGTGCTAGGGGGTAGCTACAGAAAAATCACACCACTAGAAAACACGCTAGAACAGTTAAGTAGAAACACATGCATACTGGAGGAATCCTGGATTGCTCACAATATACATACAGAATTGATCAAATGTGCGCAAAAAGGGCAATCTCAAAAGACTATCACACAACCTGAGTGATGCGCAGCGATTCTTCAGAATATGGGATACATTTACAATACCTTGGCGCAAAACTCCATCATTCAAAAGTCATGGACTAAAGTGAACCCACACGTTCACCAATACAGCTGTCACATGAAAAGTAACATCTATATTGCCTAATACATGGAGATGGTTCAATAGGAGATCTTGCCATGCACTTCTTGGGGTAGTGCATCACACATTTCGTATAGTCCCAAGGCCAGCAGCTGTCATATTGCTAACTGGTCCCTGATTTGGCAAGACAGGGAAACTGGTGGTACAAAGTTCCTCGCTAGGCTCCCATAATTGTCCTATTCAAGTTTCATTGTTGGACTTTGACATTATGGAAATGTGTCTTGGTTCCCAAGGTTCTAATGGGCCCAACACCTTCACTGACTTGAGTTAGAGCTTATCCCCTTGGTGTTCTGACTCTGTCTTCTTCAGTCTCATAGACTGCTAGTGAATAGGGTGTGGGAGGACATGGCTCATAGATACTGGATGAACCCTGCAAGGCTACAAAGACCATCGGGCTGGGGGTTTAGACGGCGAAAGCAATTGCTCCGCTACCTGATTAGAGGACTCTGATACTTATGAGTCAGCTCACAGGTGACAGGGGCCCTCATTACGACCCTGGCGGAAATCAACCGACCGGACCGCCATAGCGTAAATAGCGTTTCCGCCATTGCACGATGGAGCAAAGTGCGGCTCATTCCGACCCATCGGGCACGAGCACCACGCCATGGCGGAAGTGCAAAGTCCGCGATGGCGGAAATGACCCCAAAACGGCCCACACCGCCGCCGTACGGCGCCCTAGGTGCAATACCGCCACCCATCTCAGCGGACACCGCAGTGAGCGCCAACCGGAAAGTACGGTGACCGTAAATATACGGAAACGGAAGTAAAAGCATGGTCCCGGAACGGGAAACATCCCGCCGTACACCTATAAAACCACAAATTCCACACAACCATTAAAAATACTACCCTGAGACACATCCCAACCCGTCATCCACCCTAGTGAAACCAAGAAAAATGGGAAAAGTAGCGAAGAAAGCGTGCGACCGCAAGCGGCAGGTCCACTTCTCCCGTGAGGAACTCACCGTGCTCATGGAGACCCTCCAGGAGAATGCTGCCGCCGTCTTCTCCACGCAAATGACCAGGACGGCACTTGCGAACAAGAAGGCCATATGGGCCCTGGTGGCACAGCGGGTAAGTGCGGTGGGGACCGCACCCCGCAACCCACAGCAATGCAGAAAGCGATGGGACGACCTGCGGATACGCGTCCGTAGCATACTTTCTGCCAACCGCAACATTGCCACAGCTACCGGGGGAGGATCGGAATCACCCATCAAGTTGACCCCCTGGGAAGAAATCTGTGCCTCCACCATTGGAATGGAGAGCATAGAGGGAGTCGGAGGGATGGAGAAAGGAGTGCAGACATCCGAAGATTCAGGTAGGTGTCCCAAATAAAACAATGCCAAAACCACAACGTCCAATCATGTGAAGTACCACGTGCCCACATAGTGCAACAGGAACACATGTCCAGGAGAACGTCCACATACATAGGCCTGATAGCACACTTTAAAACTCACATCAAATACATAAATAATTAAAAATCCTAAAAACACCCTCTACACGTGCAGCAGGCACACCCTAACTGCAGGCTGCCAAACAACTGCACCCTCACTCCACACACAAATGAAACCACCTCCAAGGCCCCGACCCAAATCACCCTCAGGTACCACCCCAATGCATGTGATACATTGCCATTCCAATTCCCACAGACCCATTAATAACGCTCGCCCTCCTTTACTCCACCACAGGGTCCGATCCAAACGACGAGCTCCAGGACACCCCTACCAGCACACCTGCAAAGAGGGCCAAGACCAACGGCCAAAGACCCTCCACCTCAGCTGTACGCATCAAGACACGGCAGCAGCACAAATCAAGTGACAGCACACAGGAGGGAACTCCAACAGGCACCCCAGCAGCCAGCATGCCCACAACAACACCACCACAGGTCCCCCCAATGGATGCCACAGTAGGCACTGCTTCTGGTGGCAGCAGCACCATAGGTGATACTGCATTAATGGCAGCATGCTCCGACACAGAAAACGGGGATGTCGAAGTTAGATCCATCCATGACCTGTCTCAATCCCCCTGTCTGTTCCATCCCGTACACCATGAGGATACCACGCAGGGGCACCCACAAGACGACGACTGGCCATCCCCCACAAGCCCTGTGGCAAGGCAACATGAGGTGATCAGCCACTCTGTGACACCACCGCAAATGGCCATGGCCCAGCAGAGGCAACAGTCCCTCGACCAGGTAATCGTGCAACAGCAGCAACTGGCCACGCTTGTAAGGATATTTGGCGTGTTACAGTACAGAGTACAGCACTACTACACAGGTAGCAAACAGCACAGAGTACAGCACTACTGCACAAGTAGCACATTTTTTTTTTTTTTTTTTTTTTGTGCTACTTGTGCAGTAGTGCTGTACTCTGTGCTGTTTGCTACCTGTGTAGTAGTGCTGTACTCTGTACTGTAACACGCCAAATATCCTTACACGCTCCTCAAGGACCATGCCGATGAATGTGGGGGCACTAAGGCAGACATAGAAACATCAACTGAGACACTTAGGGCAGAAATGGAGAGAAGTACAGAGACACTAAGGGCACAAATGGAGAGTAGCACAGAGAGCCTGAGAGTAGAAATGGAGAGAAGCACCGAGAGCCTGAGAGTACAAATGGAGAGAAGCACCGAGAGCCTGAGGGGGGAACTGCATGCGACGTCCAAAGACGTATGTGCCGAACTTGCCGCAGTGCGCCGTGTGCTCACTGAGCTCTCACAAACCCTTAGGGACATGCATGGACGTGAGCAGGCAGAGACATCATCCGTTGCAAGTTCCGTCCAGGGCAGCCCCCAACGTAGATCTGGGAGGAACCTGCACTCCACAGGCAGGGGTGCCCCTGATACCCGCAGAGGGGGCTTGCAATAGCGACTGCCCACTGACAATGAGCATCTTTGGACACTGGTGTTCGGGGGGGAGGTAGGAGGGTGGAGGGGGTGTGTTGGGCTCACTTGGGTGGCGGGTCGATAGGGTGTTTAACATGATATCACATATGCCATAAACAATGCACGATCATGCAATGAGATGTGTGGACATTGATCTTTGTGTACGAGGCCATTATAGGCGTACAGTCCATATTGTGCATGTTCCAGACACACACAGTGCCACGAGTCCCGTGTCCATGTATCAGCCACCAGGCGTGAGTGCTAGAAGCATGCATCTATGAGATGCTGACGAATGTCACGGCCCTCCTGTGCCTCGCAGACTCCTTGAGGTGCTGCCACATCCCCACCCTCATCATGACCATCATCAGGTGCTTGCAGTTCTGCGTCAGGGGGCATGGGCACATTTCTACGTACGCACATGTTGTGGAGCATGACACAGGCCATGACCATCTTTGCAACCTTCACATGGCGGTACAGGAGTGCCCCGCCAGACCTGCTGAGGCAGCGGAAACGAGTCTTCAGTAGGCCGAATGCCTGTTCTATGACTACACGGGTACGTGAGTGGGCATGGTTGTAGTCCTCCTCATGCTGGTCCCGTGGGTTCCGGACTGGTGTGAGGAGCCATCTCTTCAGTGGATACCCGGCATCACCTGTATGTGGACAATAAAGGAATTTTGAGGAATGCTATTGCTACGTACGCACCCCCCCCCTTCCTGCCAGGTCATTGCCGCATCACATACCCCACATCATCATGCATGAAATGAGACTCACCGAGTAGCCAGGATCTGTTCCCTGCGTGTCGCTCCATGTAGCGTGGTATAGTAGAGTTCCTCAAGACCATAGAATCATGGGTTGATCCAGGGAATCTGGCACAACAATGTGTAATGATCCTGTTGGAGTCACACACCATTTGTACATTCAGAGAATGAAATTGTTTTCGGTTGCGGTACTGGGCCTCCATGGCATGTGGGACGACCAATTCCACATGGGTGCAGTCGATGGCACCAATGCAACCCGGTATGCCGGCAAGTGCATGGAATCCCACTTTTGTGTTGGTAATTTCCTGCTCCGAGCGTGGTAGAGAGATGTAGTCGTCTGCGTGCTTCAGGAGGGCATCGAGCACTTGCAATAGTGTCCGTGAGAACAGTGGCTGTGATATGCCATGCAACTGTCCGACTGTGTGCTGGTAGGTGCCTGTGGCCAGGAAGTGGAGTACAGACACCACCTTCAGTAGGGGTGGGATGGCGGTTGGGCTATCTATCATGCTGACAAGGTCAGCCTGTGTCATGTCCACAATGGCGGTTATGGTGTCCCGGTCCAAACGGTAGAGGGTGTGGATCTGCTCATCAGTGAGGTTGAACGGATGTGCTCGGAGGCGTCGGATTGCGGGCTGCCTGCGTGGTGGTAGTGGCTGTGCTGGCGGCCCTTGCTGGCCCTGCCTTGCCCTCCTCCTCCTCCTGCGTCTCCGCCGTGCGGCCGGTTGTAGTTGGTGTTCGTCTTCTTCTTGAAGTTGGAGTACTTGCAGTGCTATCAGGTCCCCCAGGGCCAACATAGCTAGTCCTGCCGGTAGCATTTCGGAGTGTGTGTGGTTGTGGGAGGAGACTGGGTGTGCAATTTATGTGTTTTCAGGCTGTATGGCCTCCACCTGTGGTGATTCATTCCACCTGTGCAAGCTGCTCTCCCCTTTGGGCGAGCACGTCCCGCACACAACGCTGCAATTCGACGAATGGCATCTTGCTATTGCAATCATGTATTTGTACCCGATGGCAGTGTAACATTGGTTGATATGTTCATTCGGCTATGGTCCCATTGTTTCACATACTATCTTTGGAGTCGCGAACAGACTTGTGAAGGGTCAGTGGAACGTAGTACTCGAGTAACGGTGGACCCTCATGCAACACTGTACCGAGCTTCACCGACGGGCGGGGCGTCCCATTTGTGAGTGAAGGCAGTTGCCATTTTCACACACAGCCGCACTAGATGGATTAATTTGTGAATTCAAGCGGCCACAGATGCCTTTTCGACGTGATGTTGCAAATGAGGAATTCGAAGTGCGGCGCTTTCGGTTTTCAGCTAGCGGCGAGGAGATGCCCACAGGTCTGACTGCAAATATAACGTTCTATTGTTCAATGTCCTTGGGACAGGGGCCATGGCGAGGATGCAATGATTGATATGAATAGTTTGGGATGCGCAATAGTGACGTGGGCGATGAGGCCGGACGTTCCCAAATACATGTTACTTCACAACACTGGAATTACGGGCTGGGGCACAGTGGATTTTGCAGGCTGCATAACGCACAGACTCAATGGAAATTTCACATGTTATGTGAGTATGGAAACAGGCGTTTTCATTACGGGATGAGGGAATGATGTATGGATGCATGGACAGATGATTTGATACAGAGTTTGCCATGTACAGGGCTTCTTGGAATCTATCCGCCTCCCCTGCGCTATGTGATGCAGGGCTGCCATAGTGGGACCATCGTCTATCTGGCCTTGTTGAGCCCTCCCTGTCTCGACGCGCCTTCAGTAACTTGTGTCTATGCACGTTACCAATCCCATCAGATGGATTCTGTTTTAACAGACGCATGCACAGGTACACTCGTTTGTGATAGTGTTTTCACCTCGATATAGATAGTTATGATTCGCAAGTGGTTTTTGGGTGGTGATGATCCTTTGGAGTGGGCTAGCATGCATATGGCTGTGGATTTGGTGTGATCATTGAAGTGAGTAATTCAAATGTAGTTCTGATGGCCATACTATTCTTTTTCATTTCATTTGGTTGACAGGTATCTCCTCCCCTTTTGCCACTGCCATCTGTATGCCACTCCTGCAGATGGATTTTACTCCCGACACCTGCTGCTTCGTGTTAATCAGTGGAGCAGCATTACGATCTTATGGGACGATCGCCAATGGGCCACATGCCCTTACGCAGTACTAGTGGCTAGGAGCAACATTTCGGCCTTTCAGCTGGACTAGTGCCTCCCTATTGGGACGGCCCTGCGGTTCTAGGCGCTTCCATGTTGCCTTTTCGTACGAGAATGTAGCCCCTGTGTACCATGAAGGAACAGGGCGTCACACAAGAAGTAGCTGGTCATTTATTGCGGATGCAGCCCACAATGGTGAAATGTATTTTGGAGTTCATGGCCTAATGGCTGTATGGGCTTGGAGAATTTGTTGTGCATTACATTTCTATTCTGATATGAACCGTGTAGCGTTCTTCTTTGCAAGTGATGTGGCATATTACTATTTGGGGAGCGATGTATTGTGAGGAGATCTGCATTGGGTTCCAGCTTCGGGGTATAGTTGCGTGGTACTGTGCTGGGCGCGTTTGCCTACGAAGCCCAGTGAGGTCAGGGATAAGGGCTGCCATTATGACTGTTTTGATGATGTCATGCTGAGGGACGGGGGATTAGCTTTTGTGTAACAGATGCCGGTCAGCCAGTTGGATTGGTGGAATGATGTGATTATCGGAATATTGCTGGTCACAGGTGCCTGTGTTTGCGTGCGTTTCTTGGTGGGAGACTGAGGTCATGTCCATTTGTATAGCTTCTGTATTCGTGCCATCTGTGCCCTGCAGCTCCCATTGGGCCCTCTTGAGATTCATTTGTTCGTTGGCAGGCATGGATGACTAGTACATTTCACTGGTTGCATTGTGTGACTTCATTGCACCTACGGGGGGTTGTACAATGTGGCCAGGGAGCGGTGTACAAGCACTCAGTAGGGCCGTTTACGGTTGGTTCGCGATGCCGTACTTCTCACCATGGCGGAATGGTACTTTCCGCCGTGCTTGATGGCGTTAGGTGCATGTCCGCTAGGGTCGGAATTCGCGTACCGTTGCGCCATGGTGGTAATTACGGTTTGGCATGGCGCGCGCGCGCGTACTTGGTGCAGTTAGCGTTGGCGTTCACTACGGTGTCGCTAATGGCATCGTACTTTGCGGTGACGGGTCATGATCGCACCGAGCGCTATTCGATGGCGGTATTGCATTTCCGCCATCGTTTTTCGATTTCCGCCAGGGTCGTAATGAGGGCCAGGGTCTTTCAAGACTGTCTAGTGAACACCAGCCCTGAGCTCCAAATCACTGTTGTAGAACTATTGTGGATCAGAGGCCAACAACTAAAATCACATTTCCGGTAGAGGATTTTAAATTGCTATGGTCCCCTTCCTTTTAATGGAGGGGGAGAGCCTGTGTTCAAAGGAACATGGGCAGTGAAAGACAAGTGCCTTCAGCCAGTTCCATTTGCTTGTGAATTTAGTTATTTGTTTATTTATTTCTAACGCGCCAAAGCCTGTGTCTCGGGAGGATAGCTCAGGTGCAACGTGCTCTCACTGGATGACATGGAGCAACATAGGTTCGATCCCTGGGTCCGCGCTTAGAAACCTTTGGGTATTAAACGCGTTATAAATAACCTATCATATCAGGGCGTGGAGAAAAGAACGATTGAGCAATCATAGAGTGTAAGGGGAGAATCAAGAAGGAGAAAGCATGGGCCTATGAGAATAGAAAGATCTTTAATGCTTTTTTTAAATACTGGCAGGCTTGATGTAACACTACAAGATTCTGGAGGGAATCTGCCATGAGTCTGTTTTGTTATGTTATGTTCTTTTCATTTCAACAGCTCTTGTTCACTGCAGATGCCGTCTCACCCCATAGCAGAGGCTGAGTGCGCCCTCAGGTCATAACTATGGCAAGAAGCGGCGGGGTCTGAATGCACACAATCTTAGGAGCTTTTTCTTCACAGGTACTTTCTTAGCGCCAGCAATGTTTCTGAAGGTAAAGACATGGCCGGGCGTAAATCCATTTTTTCAGCAATGACATGGAGAGGCTTCAAAGGTCTCGGTTTTCAATAGGGACTGCCTTGACACGTTCAATACAAAGTGTGATTTGCTATTCAACTGCACTTTGCACGCAGAGGAAGAGAAGGACCCAGACTTTTACTAGCTAATGAGTTCCAAATAATAAAAGATGACAATGTCATGAAATACTCCACCACGACTTTTAATGAACTAACAAAGAATCAGCAGTGAATTGAGGGGAAATAATGTATGAGGCACCCAATGACTCAGACTGGGCTGTTCTTTCTTTCACTGCCACGTTAGAATGTAAAACATCCAAGTGATGCACGCAGAATAAAAATAGAAGAATGCTCAAATGAAAGTACATGGTACACACATTGTCCATTGGGGAAAAACACTCTGCAGACATGTAGGCCAAATATAAGCAAGCGTGCGACAGTCTCCGCCAACCAGTCTATTTATGCAACAGCTATACAACTCCTCCAAAATGGAGGACTCGAAGCAAGACAAATGATTTCTATCACTGGTCCCCAGAATGCCTCCTCAATTGGCAACCTCTAGCAACCTAGCACAGTAAGTAGGAAACCATCATGCTGAATCGTCTACTCCAGAACCCCTGTAACTCCCACTATGTTCCCCCTTCCACTTCTTCCCCCTACTGTATATCCCTCACAGCCGTCTCCTTCCGCTGTTATCTTACTTTATTCCACGTCATTCTCCACTGATGCCCCTACTCCTCAATTTCCCAACTGCGCCTTTTCCTCCCCTGGAAAGGCTCAAGGTAACGACAGTTAAAAAAAGTAATATCAGCAAATAGCGACCCAGTGTTAATTTTAAGAGAATTATTAAACTCGGTTAGCCAAACATTCAATCGCATTTCAGCTATGTATGTTTATAATCCATTGCTTTTACACTATATATCTCTTATCCTACTACAAACCCCAAAAAATAAAATAAAATATAAAAAATAATAAATGGATACCTATGGAAAACCACTCTTATCAGTGTCTAATTGTACATCAAACATGGCTGCCATGTTCCCGCGTGTGCAACAAATTGAGCGGTCTAGTCTCTCCTCTCAATTCTGGCATGAGCAAGCCGGCAGCCATCATGGTACAGCTCACCACGTAACAAGGAAAGCAATTGCGCAGCATATTAGCACCCGGAGAAGAAGTCTCACAATACTATAGTAATGCCCCAGAAGAATCGTTAAGGCACTGACTTCGCTCAGTCCTGTAACTTACTCCCTGGGTCATTACCTGACCCGGTAATTACCTGCCAGCACAGAGTGTATTACTTAAGTAATCTTTAGTGACAACACATCACACAATGTTCAATGCACAAATATACTCAATTATTCTTGTACTGAGAATCATACTTAGCCTGCTTCTTATTCATTTAGTAAGCTCTTAATAACAAGGAGACTACTACAGAGCTACAAGCTAGCTCTCTTTCAAGCTCACTGTTTGGAATACACAAAGGGCCTCATTCCGAGATTGGAGGTAGCCATGGCGCTATTGGCGCCATGGCTGCCTCCAATACTGGATCTGGCACCGGTCTGGTTCAATGGGAACTTACCAGTTCATTCCGACCCTGGAGGGACCGGCAAGTCCCCATTGAACCACCTTTCCCCATTCCCACTGGAGCCCCATAGGGCTCAATGGGAATGGGAAGGGCGCTAATAACGGGCTCGCGAATAGCAGGCCCGTTATTAGCGCCCTGGTCCCTTAGCGGGACCCGTAAATTACATGTGGTCAGACCACATGTCCTTTACGGTTCGCGCTAAGGGACCTCGGAATTGGGCGGTAAGGGATTACCCGCACCGGTCTCCTTACCAGTGCCCCGTATCCCTTACCACCCAACTTGTAATGACCCCCAAAGTCATTTCGCAAGGGACTCTGTACATTGCATGCCTAGAGCAGTCTACACTTCTGTCCAGCTTGGTAAGCAGTAGTGCTTGCTGACTCCATTAGGCCCATCATTCAGAACTCAAGTAGACCAGCTGCAGAATCCCAAATAACAACCGTTGTTCGAAATAATATTCAAGCCAAGCTCCCGCCAGAAGCCAACAATGCATCAATTGTGCATATCCAAGCCAGGATCCCACCAGAAGCCAACAACAAATCAAGTGTGCATTTCCAAGCCAGGATCACACCAGAAGCCAACAACACATTGTGTGCATATCCAAGCCAGGCTCCCACCAGAAGCCAACAATGCACCACATGTGCATATCCAAGCCAGAATCCCACCAGAAGCCAACAACACATCAAGTGTGCATATCCAAGCCAGGATTACACCAGATGCCAACAATGCATCAAGTGTGCATATCCAAGCCAGGATCACACCAGATGCCAACAATGCATCAAGTGTGCATATACAAGCCAGGCTCCCACCAGAAGCCAACAAAGCATCAAGTGTGCATATCCAATCCAGGACCCCACCAGAAGCCAACAATGCACCACATGTGCATATCGAAGCCAGACTCCCACCAGAAACCAACAACGCATCAAGTGTGCATATCCAAGCCAGGATTACATCAGATGCCAACAATGCATCAAGTGTGCATATCCAAGCCAGGATCACACCAGATGCCAACAATGCATCAAGTGTGCATATTCAAGCCAGGCTCCCACCAGAAGCCAACAAAGCATCAAGTGTGCATATCCAATCCAGGACCCCACCACAAGCCAACAACAAATCAAGTGTGCATATCCATGCCAGAATCCCACCAGAAGCTAACAAAGCATCAAGTGTGCATATCCAGGCCAGGATCACACCAAATGCAAAGAACACATCAAGTGTGCATATCCAAGCCAGGATCACACCAGATGCCAAGAACACATCAAGCGTGCATATCCAAGCCAGAATCACACCAGATGTCAAGAACGCATCAAGCGTGCATTTCCAAGCCAGGATCACACCAGATGCCAGCAATGCATCACATGTGCATATCCAAGTCAGACTCCCACCAGAAGCCAACAACACATCAAGTGTGCATATCCAAGCCAGGCTCCGCCCAGAAGCCAACAATGCACCACATGTGCATATCCAAGCCAGACTCCCACCAGTAGCCAACAATGCATTAAGTGTGCCTATCCAAGCCAGGATCCCACCAGAAGCCAACAACGCATTAAGTGTGCATATCCAAACCAGGCTCCCACCAGAAGCCAACAATGCACCACATGTGCATATCCAAGCTAGACTCCCACCAAAAGCCAACAATGCATCAAGTGTGCATATCCAAGCCACCATCACACTAGATGCCAACAAAGCATCAAGTGTGCATATTCAATCTAGAATCCCACCAGAAGACAATAATGCATTAAATAACCAAGCTAGGGAGGGAAGACAGAGGGAGCACAGGACAACCGATCTTGCGAGGCATAGTGCATTCGAGGTTGTGCAAGTGTGCAGACAGGAAGTGCAAAAGGGGCAGGAAGAATAAGTCTGCCCAGTCTATCAGGGGCCTGGGTTAAGTGCATAAGAAGTTGCCTCTCACATGAAAAGTATTCTGAGTGCAGAAGTGCGAGGAAGAGGCCCAGAGGCAGGTGTAGGACTGGCCGGGGAGCCTGGGACCTGTGAAGCTCGGTAGGTGCACCAGGCGACCAGTCAGTGAAACTGAGCAGAGTTGGGGTGGAAAGCAGGAGAGAGGAGAAAGGCGGTTAGCAGGGGAGAGGGAGAGAGAAAGAGCGTGAGAAGAGGAAGGTCTTGAGGAGTTTCCGGAACTTGAGGAGATCCAGCTTAAGATAGAGATAGGCAGGGAGGATGTTCTACTCCCAAATCTCTGTTTGGAGGAACAGCTAACCTGCATAGAGTTGGAAAGAGGCCGAGCGGAGGGCTCTAGAAGGGGAGCATTTAGGGAGAGAGCATAGTAGGTAGTGCAGGCCCCAGAAAGCCTTGTGGACTATGTAGAGGGACTTGAACTTAATCCTTGCAGCCATTGGGAGACAGTGGAAAGATTTCAGCGCTGGAGATATGCGATCCTTGGGCTTGAGGCCAAGGATGAGTCTCGCAGTTCTGTTCTGGATAAGTTGATGAGGTCAGAAAGAAGAAGTAGAAAGATTGAGAAAGAGACTGTTGCAGTAGTCCAGTCTAGAGCAAACCAGGGCTCTGGAGTCAGTGAGCCTCTGGGGGAAAGTGAGAAAAGGTAAAATACCTCTGATTAGGTGCAGCTGGTAATGGGACTTTTTATAGATGTCCCAGATTTGAGAAGAGAAGGAGAGAGTGGAGTTGGAAATTACCCCCACAATGTTTGCCTCACTGCTGGGTGAAGGCACAGGACCAAGGCAAGCCGGCCAGAGTACAAATGGGAAAGCAGGAGCAGGGGTCCCAATGAGGAGGATCTCTGTCTTACAGGCCTTAAGGCAGAGATCATTAGCAGCTGTCTAGGACTGAATTGCGGACAGACAGTTAGGGATGAGAGAGGAGGAGGAAGAGGGCGAGTTTAGCCTGAAAGAGAGCGGTGTGTCATCCACATAACACTGAAAATTGGAGGTGAAAGAAGAGATCATGTGCACTAAAGGGGCCATGTAGACATTGACTAACCAGGGGGATAGATTAGATCCCCGGGGAACACCACAAATAGAGAGTGTGCATATTCAAGCCAGGATCACACCAGATGCCAAGAATGCATCAAGTGTGCATATCCAAACCAGGATCACACCAGATGCCAAGAACGCATCAAGTGTGCATATCCAAGCCAGGCCCAAAGGAGAAACCCGATTATATGTATTGTTGGAGATATTATCAAACACATGCCTGCAACACTAACACACATCTATCCAAAGTAAAAAATGCAAAACTGCAATAAAAACATTCCAAGTGTTTTGATTTATCCAATGCTCAGAAGTGATTTCTATCTTGCTGAAACCAAATCCATGAAGCAGAGCGCCATTTCCCTTGCTGCTGGAACCTAAGTACCATTCAGGTACGATGAATGTGTCATCCTTGACGGGAAGTCAAGGACCGTCTTCCTCTCCTGCCTGACGATCTGCTGATTCAGAACAAAACACCACAGTACTTATGTTCCTATGTGTCTATTTATCAATCCTCATGACTCTAATCAGCCAATACACAATGACATCAGATGTAAGCCACAGACAATGTAGGCACCTATTATTCCCTAATGTGAGAACCAGTTTAAGCAATACCAAGCATTTCATTAAAAGAAAACCAGCAATGTTGCAGTCAGCATCTCAAAAACCATGAACGCATTGCATTGTGGAATTTACCGCAAGGGTAATGCCTTATAGTTTAAGGTGCTTGTACTAAAGACAATTACATTTCATAAAACCATTGCTTATTGAGCAATTGTACAATCAATGGAAACTACATAAGCATTGCTGTCAACATTGCCATCGGTGGCATAGCATTTTCTTGGGGTTCAGTGCTAAAAGATTCTGAATAGTAGTTGCTTAGCTAAACCAGAAAAGCTGTACCTTTCGGTATAAAGCACCTACAGCACCTGCTCACAAGGCGCTAGATAATTACCACTGATGCAATAGGCTTTCAGGCGCTGTACAAGACTTTGTTTTCTTTTCTTTTTTTGTATTTGTATATGGTTCAAATTAAACCTTTACAAAATGTTTTAGAGAAAAAAGAACAAGAAAGCTACAGATTTTTTTTTTTAATTACTCAATTCATCACGGGCATTTTAATACTATTCAATGTACAAATTCTCCTAAAAAAAACTCATTATAAAATATTCTTATATCAAACAATTAATAATGGCACTAAAAAGAAAGAAAGAGACTTTCTGTTTACTTAACCGCTTGCTACTCTGTGTCTCAGGAATTGAGTGCAACAGGTAGGTCTGGTCAGTATGCTGAGAAGGCCCTAGTGCCTAAAAGCTAAAAGG
Source organism: Ambystoma mexicanum (assembly GCF_040938575.1). Taxonomy (NCBI): domain Eukaryota; kingdom Metazoa; phylum Chordata; class Amphibia; order Caudata; family Ambystomatidae; genus Ambystoma; species Ambystoma mexicanum. The sequence goes on from NC_090941.1 coordinate 1,068,423,976, forward strand.
AACTAGGAAGGATGGGCAGAGCCTGGGGTCAGATCTATGGACATTAAGTACCAGAGCGATCCCTCTACAGCAGGCATACAACTGTTGCTAGAATCCATGTATCTGGGAGACTCAGATGTGAGAGTCTCCCAGAAAAAGTCAGTACATGAACATGAGAGAGAAGAGAGCAGAAGTTCAAAATCAATCACAGGATATCACAGGATATCAGCACCTGGCAATCCTTATCTAGACGTATATCAACACCATGTCCATCTGCCCTTGGCTTGAGCCTTTAAGGAGGAGAACTCCTGTAAGGGACTACAGCATGGGCTTTCACCCAAAAACCTAAAGCGTCCACAGCAGAACTTGCCCACTGATTGGGGGGCAGTGAGAGCATTGGCCGGAGACAGAGCGGGCAACCAAAGTATTCTGGGGAGTCCAACCAGCCCGGGATAATGGGTGTGGTGCCCTTGTGGGACCAGCGTGGAGCCAAGGAATGAGGCATTACCACTGCTGTAGTCAAAATGGGCACTGGCCATTCTAGCAGTTTAGGGACATACAGGCCATCACCAGAAGGGCCCATATAGCTAGCTAACCAATACAAGGGCTCAACAGATAGATAATTAATTCAAGGGGGAGTAACTAAGAAATGAGTCATGGCCTGTAAAGGGCAGGGCCAAAACCAGACTAGTAAGGCTGAAGTGGGGTCAAAAGAGCAGTGGAAGTGGCTGAGACCAAAAGCAGAAAGACCAACCAGGTGAGGCGTGGAACATCGGTACACCTACTGCAAGTGTGAGAGCAGAAGAATTGTCAGAAACCTGTGGCAGAAAGACCATGCACATGGTGACAGTGGAAAGAGCAGGTGAACCATCCGAGTTCAGGAGCAGACAAACCAGGAGCAGACAAACCGGAAGAAGCCAGGAACCTATGCCTGATGGAGGAGCTAGGAGATCAGCTGCAGGAGCAATACATTTCCGGGAGGAAGGAACACAGCGTTGAGGATAAGAAATCACCATCTGTGGAGAAACCTGGAGTTCCCGGGGCAGCTTGCCACACATCTGTGGATTCATCTGAGAAGAAGCCCGCAGGATCTGGACCCCCTTGACATGTTACAACCCTTTTCCAATCGCCAGTGTGCCGGACAGCAAGACTCCATATCGCTACTGAGTAAGAAGGGTACTAGCCGGTAAGATGGCTCAGTGGGTTGAACGCTCGTTGCTGCGATCTGTGTTTGATCTGCAGGTCGTAGGTTAGAATCCCAGCAAAGACAACTCAGCCTTTCATCCATTCGAGGTCGATATTAATTAATACCAATTTTGATTGGGTAATGTATGTAAATATGTCCTGATTAAAGCGCTATATGAAAAACTAATTATTATAACTCTGACCCTTAGGGGAGAGAGAGAGCAAGCCAGATAACAACTTCTAGCTATGAAGGGCAATATAACCCAGAGGATAAGGCAAATACTGTAGTGGGGAGGACACATTATCCCTTATAGAGCAGGAAACAGAGTAATTATCAGATGGGTGGGGGGCAGAAGTGTAAGAGATCTCTTTTGTAGAAGATGAAAGCCCCCTTGCCCCCAAGGTGAACTAGAACACTATATCCCTGAGTCAGGAAGCAGCTTGCTAGACCCTTCTGGTGTGTATTACACTTAGCCCTGTGAAGAGAACGGTGCAAAGAAGCAACTGGGTCCCTTGTCTCTGAAACTGTGAGCTGATAAACAATTGCAGTTGGGAATGATATAACTGAGACTCTGAGTTGTGATCCAAGAAGTGGCTCTGAAATATATGCCTGCGAATGTGCTGTGCTTTAGAGAACCTGGGGGTGGCCAGTATGCCCAAAATGGGGAAAGGCTTAACACTTTATAATTTATTCCATCGTGTTTTTTAGACTCAACCCAGGGGTGGTACTTGCGCTGTGTTATAGATAAACCTCTACTTACCATAGACATCCATCCTATCCATTTCCTACATGTGGGAAAATAAGTGGGGACGTGGCTTTGCGCCGGTGAAGATGGCGGCATTGGCATGAAGCTCCGGCCAACGCATCTTATAATATTCAGCAGCATCACTATTCTCTCCCTTCAAACCCGCCCCTTCTCCTCGACTTTTCGTAGCATAGGCTGCGGGCTACACGCTCCTCGGTTCCGGCGCGCCCCGGTGCGCTTTGATAAACTTTTTCTATGCCCTGCACGTCCCCCGCTGCAGTGAGCACAGACGCCATCCGTCACCCTCGAGGAGATCCCGGGCCGTGGCAGTGACACAACTTCACGTATTGGGCCCAGCCAGGCCTCTCACATCCTACTCAGTGCCACCTCATGGATAATAAACTATAGTGCACACATCAAGGATAAATTACACTAAAAGGATTGCACAAAAGAAGAACATAAGGTCAAATTAATTCTATTTCACCCCACAACTTTCTTCTACCATAGTTCTGAGGTAACATTTCCCCCCCCCTAAATCACTTCAATTGGGAATTTTTTTAGCACCTCCTTCCTCTTTCTGTGCCGGTGGGATTCCTCTGGGCTCATTATACAACACTATCAGGCCGATTCATGGAATAAATGTGTGCCGAAAATCTCTGCGCAAGTGTGCGAAAGCGTGCGAATTGCAGCGCAAGTGCGAAAATCGCAGTAAAGCCGCTTCTGAGAGAGGCTGGTTTCACTATGTGCAGCCCCAGCAGAAGATCTCACCCACTTCTGGCTCCTATGCCCAGCTTATTCCGACATCAGGGGACGCACATTGAAGCTGCTTCTGAGAGAGGCTGGTTTCACTATGTGCAGCCCCAGCAGAAGATCTCACCCACTTCTGGCTCCTATGCCCAGCTTATTCCGACATCAGGGGACGCACATTGAAGCCGCTTCTGAGAGAGGCTGGTTTCACTATGTGCAGCCCCAGCAGAAGATCTCACCCACTTCTGGCTCCTATGCCCATCTTATTCTGACATCAAGGGTCACACACTGAAGCTGCTTCTGAGAGAGGCTGGTTTCACTATGTGCAGCCCCAGCAGAAGATCTCACCCACTTCTGGCTCCTATGCCCAGCTTATTCCGACATCAAGGGTCGCACACTGAAGCCGCTTCTGAGAGAGGCTGGTTTCACTATGTGCAGCCCCAGCAGAAGATCTCACCCACTTCTGGCTCCTATGTCCAGCTTATTCTGACATCAAGGGTCGCACACTGAAGCCGCTTCTGGAGAAAGGCTGGTTTCACTATGTGCAGCCCCAGCAGAAGATCTCACCCACTTCTGGCTCCTATGCCCAGCTCATTCTGACATCAAGGTTCGCACACTGAAGCCGCTTCTGAGAGAGGCTGGTTTCACTATGTGCAGCCCCAGAAGAAGATCTCACCCACTTCTGGCTCCTATGCCCAGCTTATTCTGACATCAAGGGTCGCACATTGAAGCCGATTCTGAGAGAGGCTGGTTTCACTATGTGCAACCCCAGCAGAAGATCTCACCCACTTCTGGCTCCTATGCCCAGCTTATTCTGACATCAAGGGTCACACACTGAAGCCGCTTCTGAGAGAGGCTGGTTTCACTATGTGCAGCCCTAGCAGAAGATCTCACCCACTTCTGACTCCTATGCTCAGCTTATTCTGACATCAGGAGTTGCACACTTAAGCCACTTCTGGGAGAGGCTGATTTCACTATGTGCAGCCCCAGCAGAAGATCTCACCCACTTCTGGCTCCTATGCCTAGTTTATTCTGACATCAAGAGTCGCACACTGAAGCCGCTTCTGAGAGAGGCTGGTTTCACTATGTGCAGCCCCAGCAGAAGATCTCACCCACTTCTGGCTCCTATGCCCGGCTAATTCTGACATCAACGGTCGCACACTGAAGTTGCTTCTGGGATAGGCTGGTTTCACTATGTGCAGCCCCAGCAGAAGATCTCACCCACTTCTGGCTCCTATGCCCAGCTCATTCTGACATCAAGGGTCGCACACTGAAACCGCTTCTGAGAGAGGCTGGTTTCACTATGTGCAGCCGCAGCAGAAGATCTCACCCACTTCTGACTCCCCTTTGCCCATGAGAAGTGCTTAGTATACTCCCGGTGACAGAATGCGGCCCCATACTTGCCCATGAGAAGTGCTAAGTATACCCCCGGTGACAGAAGGCGGCCCCATACTTGTCCATGAGAAATGCTAAGTATACTTCTGGGGACAGAGAAATGCTAAGTATATTCCTGGTGACAGAAGGTGGCCCGGTACTTACTTGCCCATAGGAAATGCAAAGTATACTCCTGGTGACAGAAGGCGGCCCGTACTTGCAGATGGGAAATGCTAAGTGTACTCCCGGTGACAAAAGGCGGCCCCGTACTTGCAGATGAGAAATGCTAAGTATACTCCCGGTGACAGAAGGCGGCCCCGTACTTGCCGATGAGAAATGCAAAGTATACTCCCGGTGACAGAAGGCGGCCCCGTACTTGCCCATGAGAAATGCTAAGTATACTTCCGGTAACAGAAGATAGCCCAATACGTGCCCATGAGAAATGCTAAGTATACTCCCGGTGACAGAAGGCAGCCCCCTACTTGCCCATGAGAAATGCTAAGTATACTCCCGGTGACAGAAGGTGGCCCCATACTTGCCCATGAGAAAAGCTAAGTATACTCCCGGTGACAGAAGGCAGCACCATACCTGCCAATGAGAAGTGCAACGTATATTCCCGGTGACAGAAGATGGCCCCATACTTGCCCATGAGAGATGCTAAGTATACTTCCGGTGACAGAAGGCGGCCCCATACCTGCCCATGAGAAGTGCTAAGTATATTCCCGGTGACAAAAGACGTCCCCATGCTTGCCCATGAGAAATGCTAAGTATACTCCCGGTGAAAGAAGACGGCCCCATACTTGCCAATGAGAAATGCTAAGTATACTCCCGGTGACAGAAGGTGGCCCCATACTTTCCCATGGGAAATGCTAAGTATACACCAGGTGACAGAAGGTGGCCCCATACTTGCTCATGAGAGATGCTAAGTATACTCCCGGTGACAGAAGGTGGCCCCATACTTGCCCATGAGAAATGCTAAGAATACTCCCGGTGACAGAAGGCGGCCCCATACTTGCTCATGGGAAGTGCTAAGTATACTCCCGGTGACAGAAGGCGGCCCCATACTTCCCCATGAGAAATGCTAAGTATACTCCTGGTGACAGAAGGCGGCCCCGTACTTGCAGATGAGAAATGCTAAGTATACTCCCTGTGACAGAAGGCGGCCCCGTACTTGCAGATGAGAAATGCTAAGTATACTCCCGGTGACAGAAGGCGGCCCCGTACTTGTCGATGAGAAATGCGAAGTATACTCCCGGTGACAGAAGGCGGCCCCGTACTTGCCCATGAGAAATGCTAATTATACTCCCGGTGACAGAAGGCAGAGCCGTACTAGGCCATGAGAAATGCTAAGTATACTCCCGGTGACAGACAACGCCCCCATACCTGCCAATGAGAATTTCTAAGTATACACCTGGTGACAGAAGGAGGCCCGTACTTGCCCATGAGAAATGCAAAGTATACACCTGGTGACAGAAGGAGGCCCGTACTTGCCCATTAGAAATGCTAAGTATACTCCCGGTGACAGAAGGTGGCCCCATACTTGCCCATGAGAAATGCTAAGTATCCTCCCGGTGACAGAAGGTGGCCCCATACTTGTCCATGAGAGATGCTAAGTATACTTCCAGTGACAGAAGGCGGCCCCTTACCTGCCAATGAGAAGTGCTAAGTATATTCCCGGTGACAGAAGACAGCCCCATACTTGCCCATGAGAGATGCTAAGTATACTTCCGGTGACAGAAGGCGGCCCCATACCTGCCCATGAGAAGTGCTAAGTATATTCCCGGTGAAAGAAGACAGCCCCATACTTGCCCATGAGAAATGCAAAGTATACATCCGGTGACAGAAGACGGCCCCATACTTGCCCATGAGAAGTGCTAAGTATACTCCCGGTGACAGAAGATGGCCCCATACTTGCCCATGAGAAATGCTAAGTATACTCCCGGTGACAGAAGGTGGCCCCATACTTGCCCATGAGAAATGCTAAGTATACTCCTGGTGACAGAAGGTGGCCCCATACTTGCCCATGAGAGATGCTAAGTATACTCCCGGTGACAGAAGGTGGCCCCATACTTGCCCATGAGAAATGCTAAGTATACTCCCGGTGACAGAAGGCGGCCCCATACTTGCTCATGGGAAGTGCTATTTATACTCCCGGTGACAGAAGGCGGCCCCATACTTCCCCATGAGAAATGCTAAGTATTCTACTGGTGACAGAAGGTGGCCCCATACTTCCCCATTAGAAATGCTAAGTATACTCCTGGTGACAGAAGGCGGCCCCATACCTGCCCATGAGAAGTGCTAAGTATACTCCTGGTGACAGAAGGTGGCCCCGTACTTGCCCATGAGAAGTGCTAAGTATACTCCCAGTGACAGAAGGCGGCCCCGTACTTGCCCATGAGAATTGAAAAGTGTACTCCTGGTGACAGAAGGCAGCCCCATACTTGCCCATGAGAAATGCTAAGTATACGCCCGGTGACAGAAGGCGGCCCCGTACTTGCCAATGAGAAGTGCTAAGTATACTCCCAGTGACAGAAGATGGCCCAATACTTGCCCATGAGAAATGCTAAGTATACTCCCGGTGACAGAAGGCGGCCCCGTACTTGACCATGAAAAGTGCTCAGTATACTCCCGGTGACAGAAGACGGCCCAATACTTGCCCATGAGAAGTGCTAAGTATACTCCCGGTGACAGGAGGCGGCCCCATACTTGCCCATGAAAAGTGCTAAGTATACTCCCTGTGACAGAAGGCGGCCCAATACTTGCCCATGAGAAATGCTAAGTACACTGCCGGAGACAGAAGGCGGCCCCATACTTGCCCATGAGAAATGTTAAGTATGCTCCCGGTGACAGAAGGCGGCCCAATACTTGCCCATGAGAAATGCTAAGTATACTCCCGGTGACAGAAGGTGGCCCCGTATTTCCCCATGAGAAGTGCTTAGTATACTCCCGGTGACAGAAGGCGGCCCCATACTTGCCCATGAGAAGTGCTAAGTATACTCCTGGTGACAGAATGCGGCCCCATACTTGCCCATGAGAAATGCTAAGTACACTCCTGGTGACAGAAGGCGGCCCCATACTTGTCCAGGAGAAATGCTAAGTATACTCCTGGTGATAGAGAAATGTCAAGTATACTCCTGGTGACAGAAGGTGGCCCTGTACTTACTTGCCCATGAGATATGCTAAGTATACTCCTGGTGGCAGAAGGCGGCCCCGTACTTGCAGATGAGAAATGCTAAGTATACTCCCGGTGACAGAAGGCGGCCCCGTACTTGCAGATGAGAAATGCTAAGTATACTCCCGGTGACAGAATGCGGCCCCGTACTTGCCCATGAGAAATGCTAAGTATACTTCCGGTGACAGAAGATAGCCCAATACGTGCCCATGAGAAATGCTAAGTATACTCCCGGTGACAGAAAGCGGCCCCCTACTTGCCCATGAGAAATGCTAAGTATACTCCCGGTGACAGAAGGTGCCCCCATACTTGCCCATGAGAAAAGCTAAGTATACTCCTGGTGACAGACAGCGCCTCCATACCTGCCAATAAGAATTGCTAAGTATACTCCTGGTGACAGAAGGAGGTCCCGTACTTGCCCATGAGAAAGAGAAATGCTAGTTATACTCCCGGTGACGGAAGGCAGCCCCATACTTGCCCATGAGAAATGCTAAGTATACTCATGATGACAGAAGGTGGCCCCATACTTGCCCATGTGAAATGCTAAGTATATTCCCGGTGACAAAAGGCGGCCCCATACTTGCCCATGAGATATGCTAAGTATACTTCCGGTGACAGAAGGCGGCCCCATACCTGCCAATGAGAAGTGCTAAGTATATTCACGGTGACAGAAGACGGCCCCATACTTGCCGATGAGAAATGCAAAGTATACTCCCGGTGACAGAAGGCGGTCCCGTACTTGCCCATGAGAAATGCTAAGAATGCTCCCGGTGACAGAAGGTGCCCCCGGTACTTGCCCATGAGAAATGCTAAGTATATTCCCGGTGACAGACGGCGCCCCATACCTGCCAATGAGAATTGCTAAGTATACTCATAGTGACAGAAGAAGGTCCCGTACTTGCCCATGAGAAATGAGAAATGCTAAGTGTACTCCCAGTGACAGAAGGCAGCCCCATACTTGCCCATGAGAAATGCTAAGTATACTCCCGGTGACAGATGGTGGCCCCATACTTGCTCATGAGAAATGCTAAGTATATTCCCGGTGACAAAAGGCGGCCCCATACTTGCCCATGAGAAATGCTAAGTATACTCCTGATGACAGAAGGTGGCCTCGTACTTGCCCATGAGAAATGCTGAATATACTCCCGGTGACAGAAGGTGCCCCCGTACTTGCCCATGAGAAATGCTAAGTATACCCCCGGTGAAAGAAGGTGGCCCGTACTTGCCCATGAGAAATGAGAAATGCTAGTTATACTCCTGGTGACAGAAGGCAGCCCCATACTTGCCCTTGAGAAATGCTAAGTATACTCCCGGTGACAAAAGGTTGCCCCGTACTTGCAGATGAGAAATGCTAAGTATACTCCCGGTGACAGAAGGCGGCCCCGTACTTGCCGATGAGAAATGCAAAGTATACTCCCGGTGACAGAAGGCGGCCCCGTACTTGCCCATGAGAAATGCTTAGTATACTTCCGGTAACAGAAGATAGCCCAATACGTGCCCATGAGAAATGCTAAGTATACTCCCGGTGATAGAAGGTGGCCCCATACTTGCCCATGAGAAAAGCTAAGTATACTCCCGGTGACAGAAGGCAGCATCATACCTGCCAATGAGAAGTGCAATGTATATTCCCGGTGACAGAAGATGGCCCCATACTTGCCCATGAGAGATGCTAAGTATACTTCCGGTGACAGAAGGCGGCCCCATACCTGCCCATGAGAAGAGCTAAGTATATTCCCGGTGACAAAAGGAGGCCCCATACTTGCCCATGAGAAATGCTAAGTATACTCCTGATGACAGAAGGTGGCCTCGTACTTGCCCATGAGAAATGCTGAATATACTCCCGGTGACAGAAGGTGCCCCCGTACTTGCCCATGAGAAATGCTAAGTATACCCCCGGTGAAAGAAGGTGGCCCCGTACTTGCCCATGAGAAAAGATAAGTATACTCCCGGTGACAGAAGGAGGTCCCGTACTTGCCCATGAGAAATGAGAAATGCTAGTTATACTCCTGGTGACAGAAGGCAGCCCCATACTTGCCCATGAGAACTGCTAAGTATACTCCCGGTGACAAAAGGTTGCCCCGTACTTGCAGATGAGAAATGCTAAGTATACTCCCGGTGACAGAAGGCGGCCCCGTACTTGCCGATGAGAAATGCAAAGTATACTCCCGGTGACAGAAGGCGGCCCCGTACTTGCCCATGAGAAATGCTAAGTATACTTCCGGTAACAGAAGATAGCCCAATACGTGCCCATGAGAAATGCTAAGTATACTCCCGGTGATAGAAGGTGGCCCCATACTTGCCCATGAGAAAAGCTAAGTATACTCCCGGTGACAGAAGGCAGCACCATACCTGCCAATGAGAAGTGCAATGTATATTCCCGGTGACAGAAGATGGCCCCATACTTGCCCATGAGAGATGCTAAGTATACTTCCGGTGACAGAAGGCGGCCCCATACCTGCCCATGAGAAGTGCTAAGTATATTCCCGGTGACAGAAGACGTCCCCATGCTTGCCCATGAGAAATACTAAGTATACTCCCGGTGAAAGAAGATGGCCCCATACTTGCCCATGAGAAATGCTAAGTATGCTCCCGGTGACAGAAGGTGGCCCCATACTTGCCCATGAGAAATGCTAAGTATACACCCGGTGACAGAAGGTGGCCCCATACTTGCTCATGAGAGATGCTAAGTATACTCCCGGTGACAGAAGGTGGCCCCATACTTGCCCATGAGAAATGCTAAGAATACTCCCGGTGACAGAAGGTGGCCCCATACTTGCTCATGGGAAGTGCTAAGTATACTCCTGGTGACAGAAGGTGGCCCCAAACTTCCCCATGAGAAATGCTAAGTATACTCCTGGTGACAGAAGGCGGCCCCGTACTTGCAGATGAGCAATGCTAAGTATACTCCCGGTGACAGAAGGCGACCCCGTACTTGACCATGAAAAGTGCTCAGTATACTCCCGGTGACAGAAGACGGCCCAATACTTGCCCATGAGAAGTGCTAAGTATACTCCCGGTGACAGGAGGCGGCCCCATACTTGCCCATGAAAAGTGCTAAGTATACTCCCGGTGACAGACGGCGGCCCAATACTTGCCCATGAGAAATGCTAAGTACACTGCCGGAGACAGAAGGCGGCCCCATACTTGCCCATGAGAAATGTTAAGTATGCTCCCGGTGACAGAAGGCGTCCCAATACTTGCCCATGAGAAATGCTAAGTATACTCCTGGTGACAGAAGGTGGCCCCGTATTTCCCCATGAGAAGTGCTTAGTATACTCCCGGTGACAGAAGGCGCCCCCATACTTGCCCATGAGAAGTGCTAAGTATACTCCTGGTGACAGAATGCGGCCCCATACTTGCCCATGAGAAATGCTAAGTATACTCCTGGTGATAGAGAAATGCTAAGTATACTCCTGGTGACAGAAGGTGGCCCTGTACTTACTTGCCCATGAGATATGCTAAGTATACTCCTGGTGACAGAAGGCGGCCCCGTACTTGCAGATGAGAAATGCTAAGTATACTCCCGGTGACAGAAGGCGGCCCCGTACTTGCAGATGAGAAATGCTAAGTATACTCCCGGTGACAGAATGCGGCCCGTACTTGCCCATGAGAAATGCTAAGTATACTTCCGGTGACAGAAGATAGCCCAATACGTGCCCATGAGAAATGCTAAGTATACTCCCGGTGACAGAAAGCGGCCCCCTACTTGCCCATGAGAAATGCTAAGTATACTCCCGGTGACAGAAGGTGCCCCCATACTTGCCCATGAGAAAAGCTAAGTATACTCCTGGTGACAGACAGCGCCTCCATACCTGCCAATAAGAATTGCTAAGTATACTCCTGGTGACAGAAGGAGGTCCCGTACTTGCCCATGAGAAATGAGAAATGCTAGTTATACTCCCGGTGACGGAAGGCAGCCCCATACTTGCCCATGAGAAATGCTAAGTATACTCATGATGACAGAAGGTGGCCCCATACTTGCCCATGTGAAATGCTAAGTATACTCCCGGTGACAAAAGGCTTCCCCATACTTGCCCATGAGGTATGCTAAGTATACTTCCGGTGACAGAAGGCAGCCCCATACCTGCCAATGAGAAGTGCTAAGTATATTCACGGTGACAGAAGACGGCCCCATACTTGCCGATGAGAAATGCAAAGTATACTCCGGGTGACAGAAGGCGGTCCCGTACTTGCCCATGAGAAATGCTAAGAATGCTCCCGGTGACAGAAGGTGCCCCCGGTACTTGCCCATGAGAAATGCTAAGTATATTCCCGGTGACAGACGGCGCCCCATACCTGCCAATGAGAATTGCTAAGTATACTCATAGTGACAGAAGAAGGTCCCGTACTTGCCCATGAGAAATGAGAAATGCTAAGTGTACTCCCAGTGACAGAAGGCAGCCCCATACTTGCCCATGAGAAATGCTAAGTATACTCCCAGTGACAGATGGTGGCCCCATACTTGCTCATGAGAAATGCTAAGTATATTCCCGGTGACAAAAGGCGGCCCCATTCTTGCCCATGAGAAATGCTAAGTATACTCCTGATGACAGAAGGTGGCCTCGTACTTGCCCATGAGAAATGCTGAATATACTCCCGGTGACAGAAGGTGCCCCCGTACTTGCCCATGAGAAATGCTAAGTGTACCCCCGGTGAAAGAAGGTGGCCCCGTACTTGCCCATGAGAAATGCTAAGTATACTCCCGGTGACAGAAGGAGGTCCCGTACTTGCCCATGAGAAATGAGAAATGCTAATTATGCTCCTGGTGACAGAAGGCAGCCCCATACTTGCCCATGAGAAATGCTAAGCATACTCCCGGTGACAAAAGGTTGCCCCGTACTTGCAGATGAGAAATGCTAAGTATACTCCCGGTGACAGAAGGCGGCCCCGTACTTGCCGATGAGAAATGCAAAGTATACTCCCGGTGACAGAAGGCGGCCCCGTACTTGCCCATGAGAAATGCTAAGTATACTTCCGGTAACAGAAGATAGCCCAATACATGCCCATGAGAAATGCTAAGTATACTCCCGGTGACAGAAGGCAGCCCCCTACTTGCCCATGAGAAATGCTAAGTATACTCCCGGTGATAGAAGGTGGCCCCATACTTGCCCATGAGAAAAGCTAAGTATACTCCCGGTGACAGAAGGCAGCACCATTCCTGCCAATGAGAAGTGCAATGTATATTCCCGGTGACAGAAGATGGCCCCATACTTGCCCATGAGAGATGCTAAGTATACTTCCGGTGACAGAAGGCGGCCCCATACCTGCCCATGAGAAGTGCTAAGTATATTCCCGGTGACAGAAGACGTCCCCATGCTTGCCCATGAGAAATACTAAGTATACTCCCGGTGAAAGAAGACGGCCCCATACTTGCCCATGAGAAATGCTAAGTATACTCCCGGTGACAGAAGGTGGCCCCATACTTGCCCATGAGAAATGCTAAGTATACACCCGGTGACAGAAGGTGGCCCCATACTTGCTCATGAGAGATGCTAAGTATACTCCCGGTGACAGAAGGTGGCCCCATACTTGCCCATGAGAAATGCTAAGAGTACTCCCGGTGACAGAAGGCGGCCCCATACTTGCTCATGGGAAGTGCTAAGTATACTCCTGGTGACAGAAGGTGGCCCCAAACTTCCCCATGAGAAATGCTAAGTATACTCCTGGTGACAGAAGGTGCCCCCGTACTTGCCCATGAGAAATGCTAAGTATACTCCCGGTGATAGACGACGCCCCCATACCTGCCAATGAGAATATCTAAGTATACTCCTGGTGACAGAAGGAGGCCCGTACTTGCCCATGAGAAATGCAAAGTATACTCCCGGTGACAGAACGCGGCCCCATACTTGCCCATGAGAAATGCTAAGTATACTCCCGGTGACAGAAGACAGCCCCATACTTGCCCATGAGAGATGCTAAGTATACTTCCAGTGACAGAAGGTGGCCCCATACCTGCCCATGAGAAGTGCTAAGCATATTCCCGGTGGAAGAAGACGGCCCCATACTTGCCCATGAGAAATGCAAAGTATACACCCGGTGACAGAAGATTGCCCCATACATGCCCATGAGAAATGCTAAGTATACTCCGGTGACAGAAGGTGGCCCCATATTTGCCCATGAGAAATGCTAAGTATACTCCTGGTGAAAGAAGGTGGCCCCATACTTGCCCATGAGAGATGCTAAGTATACTCCCGGTGACAGAAGGTGGCCCCATACTTGCCCATGCGAAATGCTAAGTATACTCCAGGTGACAGATGGCGGCCCCATGCTTGCTCATGGGAAGTGCTAAGTATAGTCCCGTTGACAGAAGGCGGCCTCATGCTTCCCCATTAGAAATGCTAAGTATTCTACTGGTGACAGAGGGTGTCCCCATACTTCCCCATTAGAAATGCTAAGTATACTCCTGGTGACAGAATGCGGCCCCATACCTGCCCATGAGAAGTGCTAAGTATACTCCTGGTGACAGAAGGTGGCCCCGTACTTGCCCATGAGAAGTGCTAAGTATACTCCCAGTGACAGAAGGCGGCCCCGTACTTGCCCATGAGAATTGAAAAGTGTACTCCTGGTGACAGAAGGCAGCCCCATACTTGCCCATGAGAAATGCTAAGAATACTCCCGGTGACAGAAGGCGGCCCCGTACTTGCCAATGAGAAGTGCTAAGTATACTCCCAGTGACAGAAGATGGCCCAATACCTGCCCATGAGAAATGCTAAGTATACTACCGGTGACAGAAGGTGGCCCCGTACTTGACCATGAAAAGTGCTCAGTATACTCCCGATGACAGAAGACGGCCCAATACTTGCCCATGGGAAGTGCTAAGTATACTCCCGGTGACAGGAGGCGGCCCCATACTTGCCCATGAAAAGTGCTAAGTATACTCCCGGTGACAGAAGGCGGCCCAATACTTGCCCATGAGAAATGCTAAGTATACTGACGGAGACAGAAGGCGGCCCCATACTTGCCCATGAGAAATGTTAAGTATGCTCCCGGTGACAGAAGGCGGCCCAATACTTGCCCATGAGAAATGCTAAGTATACTCCCGGTGACAGAAGGTGGCCCCGTATTTCCCCATGAGAAGTGCTAAGTATACTCCTGGTGACAGAATGCGGCCCCATACTTGCCCATGAGAAATGCTAAGTACACTCGTGGTGACAGAAGGCGGCCCCATAGTTGTCCAGGAGAAATGCTAAGTATACTCCTGGTGATAGAGAAATGCTAAGTATACTCCTGGTGACAGATGGTGGCCCTGTACTTACTTGCCCATGAGATATGCTAAGTATACTCCTGGTGACAGAAGGCGGCCCCGTACTTGCAGATGAGAAATGCTAAGTATACTCCCGGTGACAGAAGGCGGCCCCGTACTTGCAGATGAGAAATGCTAAGTATACTCCCGGTGACAGAAGGCGGACCCCTACTTGCCCATGAGAAATGCTAAGTATACTTCCGGTGACAGAAGATAGCCCAATACGTGCCCATGAGAAATGCTAAATATACTCCCGGTGACAGAAGGCGGCCCCCTACTTGCCCATGAGAAAAGCTAAGTATACTCCTGGTGACAGACAGCGCCTCCATACCTGCCAATGAGAATTGCTAAGTATACTCCTGGTGACAGAAGGAGGTCCCGTACTTGCCCATGAGAAATGAGAAATGCAAGTTATACTCCCGGTGACGGAAGGCAGCCCCATACTTGCCCATGAGAAATGCTAAGTATACTCCCGATGACAGAAGGTGGCCCCATACTTGCCCATGTGAAATGCTAAGTATACTCCCGGTGACAAAAGGCGGCCCCATACTTGCCCATGAGAAATGCTAAGTATACTCCCGGTGACAGATGGTGGCCCCATACTTGCTCATGAGAAATGCTAAGTATATTCCCGGTGACAAAAGGCGGCCCCATTCTTGCCCATGAGAAATGCTAAGTATACTCCTGATGACAGAAGGTGGCCTCGTACTTGCCCATGAGAAATGCTGAATATACTCCCGGTGACAGAAGGTGCCCCCGTACTTGCCCATGAGAAATGCTAAGTGTACCCCCGGTGAAAGAAGGTGGCCCCGTACTTGCCCATGAGAAATGCTAAGTATACTCCCGGTGACAGAAGGAGGTCCCGTACTTGCCCATGAGAAATGAGAAATGCTAATTATGCTCCTGGTGACAGAAGGCAGCCCCATACTTGCCCATGAGAAATGCTAAGCATACTCCCGGTGACAAAAGGTTGCCCCGTACTTGCAGATGAGAAATGCTAAGTATACTCCCGGTGACAGAAGGCGGCCCCGTACTTGCCGATGAGAAATGCAAAGTATACTCCCGGTGACAGAAGGCGGCCCCGTACTTGCCCATGAGAAATGCTAAGTATACTTCCGGTAACAGAAGATAGCCCAATACATGCCCATGAGAAATGCTAAGTATACTCCCGGTGACAGAAGGCAGCCCCCTACTTGCCCATGAGAAATGCTAAGTATACTCCCGGTGAAAGAAGACGGCCCCATACTTGCCCATGAGAAATGCTAAGTATACTCCCGGTGACAGAAGGTGGCCCCATACTTGCCCATGAGAAATGCTAAGTATACACCCGGTGACAGAAGGTGGCCCCATACTTGCTCATGAGAGATGCTAAGTATACTCCCGGTGACAGAAGGTGGCCCCATACTTGCCCATGAGAAATGCTAAGAGTACTCCCGGTGACAGAAGGCGGCCCCATACTTGCTCATGGGAAGTGCTAAGTATACTCCTGGTGACAGAAGGTGGCCCCAAACTTCCCCATGAGAAATGCTAAGTATACTCCTGGTGACAGAAGGTGCCCCCGTACTTGCCCATGAGAAATGCTAAGTATACTCCCGGTGATAGACGACGCCCCCATACCTGCCAATGAGAATATCTAAGTATACTCCTGGTGACAGAAGGAGGCCCGTACTTGCCCATGAGAAATGCAAAGTATACTCCCGGTGACAGAACGCGGCCCCATACTTGCCCATGAGAAATGCTAAGTATACTCCCGGTGACAGAAGACAGCCCCATACTTGCCCATGAGAGATGCTAAGTATACTTCCGGTGACAGAAGGTGGCCCCATACCTGCCCATGAGAAGTGCTAAGCATATTCCCGGTGGAAGAAGACGGCCCCATACTTGCCCATGAGAAATGCAAAGTATACACCCGGTGACAGAAGATTGCCCCATACATGCCCATGAGAAATGCTAAGTATACTCCGGTGACAGAAGGTGGCCCCATATTTGCCCATGAGAAATGCTAAGTATACTCCTGGTGAAAGAAGGTGGCCCCATACTTGCCCATGAGAGATGCTAAGTATACTCCCGGTGACAGAAGGTGGCCCCATACTTGCCCATGAGAAATGCTAAGTATACTCCAGGTGACAGATGGCGGCCCCATGCTTGCTCATGGGAAGTGCTAAGTATAGTCCCGTTGACAGAAGGCGGCCTCATGCTTCCCCATTAGAAATGCTAAGTATTCTACTGGTGACAGAGGGTGTCCCCATACTTCCCCATTAGAAATGCTAAGTATACTCCTGGTGACAGAATGCGGCCCCATACCTGCCCATGAGAAGTGCTAAGTATACTCCTGGTGACAGAAGGTGGCCCCGTACTTGCCCATGAGAAGTGCTAAGTATACTCCCAGTGACAGAAGGCGGCCCCGTACTTGCCCATGAGAATTGAAAAGTGTACTCCTGGTGACAGAAGGCAGCCCCATACTTGCCCATGAGAAATGCTAAGAATACTCCCGGTGACAGAAGGCGGCCCCGTACTTGCCAATGAGAAGTGCTAAGTATACTCCCAGTGACAGAAGATGGCCCAATACCTGCCCATGAGAAATGCTAAGTATACTACCGGTGACAGAAGGTGGCCCCGTACTTGACCATGAAAAGTGCTCAGTATACTCCCGGTGACAGAAGACGGCCCAATACTTGCCCATGGGAAGTGCTAAGTATACTCCCGGTGACAGGAGGCGGCCCCATACTTGCCCATGAAAAGTGCTAAGTATACTCCCGGTGACAGAAGGCAGCCCAATACTTGCCCATGAGAAATGCTAAGTATACTGACGGAGACAGAAGGCGGCCCCATACTTGCCCATGAGAAATGTTAAGTATGCTCCCGGTGACAGAAGGCGGCCCAATACTTGCCCATGAGAAATGCTAAGTATACTCCCGGTGACAGAAGGTGGCCCCGTATTTCCCCATGAGAAGTGCTAAGTATACTCCTGGTGACAGAATGCGGCCCCATACTTGCCCATGAGAAATGCTAAGTACACTCGTGGTGACAGAAGGCGGCCCCATAGTTGTCCAGGAGAAATGCTAAGTATACTCCTGGTGATAGAGAAATGCTAAGTATACTCCTGGTGACAGATGGTGGCCCTGTACTTACTTGCCCATGAGATATGCTAAGTATACTCCTGGTGACAGAAGGCGGCCCCGTACTTGCAGATGAGAAATGCTAAGTATACTCCCGGTGACAGAAGGCGGCCCCGTACTTGCAGATGAGAAATGCTAAGTATACTCCCGGTGACAGAAGGCGGACCCCTACTTGCCCATGAGAAATGCTAAGTATACTTCCGGTGACAGAAGATAGCCCAATACGTGCCCATGAGAAATGCTAAATATACTCCCGGTGACAGAAGGCGGCCCCCTACTTGCCCATGAGAAAAGCTAAGTATACTCCTGGTGACAGACAGCGCCTCCATACCTGCCAATGAGAATTGCTAAGTATACTCCTGGTGACAGAAGGAGGTCCCGTACTTGCCCATGAGAAATGAGAAATGCAAGTTATACTCCCGGTGACGGAAGGCAGCCCCATACTTGCCCATGAGAAATGCTAAGTATACTCCCGATGACAGAAGGTGGCCCCATACTTGCCCATGTGAAATGCTAAGTATACTCCCGGTGACAAAAGGCGGCCCCATACTTGCCCATGAGAAATGCTAAGTATACTCCCGGTGACAGATGGTGGCCCCATACTTGCTCATGAGAAATGCTAAGTATATTCCCGGTGACAAAAGGCGGCCCCATTCTTGCCCATGAGAAATGCTAAGTATACTCCTGATGACAGAAGGTGGCCTCGTACTTGCCCATGAGAAATGCTGAATATACTCCCGGTGACAGAAGGTGCCCCCGTACTTGCCCATGAGAAATGCTAAGTGTACCCCCGGTGAAAGAAGGTGGCCCCGTACTTGCCCATGAGAAATGCTAAGTATACTCCCGGTGACAGAAGGAGGTCCCGTACTTGCCCATGAGAAATGAGAAATGCTAATTATGCTCCTGGTGACAGAAGGCAGCCCCATACTTGCCCATGAGAAATGCTAAGCATACTCCCGGTGACAAAAGGTTGCCCCGTACTTGCAGATGAGAAATGCTAAGTATACTCCCGGTGACAGAAGGCGGCCCCGTACTTGCCGATGAGAAATGCAAAGTATACTCCCGGTGACAGAAGGCGGCCCCGTACTTGCCCATGAGAAATGCTAAGTATACTTCCGGTAACAGAAGATAGCCCAATACATGCCCATGAGAAATGCTAAGTATACTCCCGGTGACAGAAGGCAGCCCCCTACTTGCCCATGAGAAATGCTAAGTATACTCCCGGTGATAGAAGGTGGCCCCATACTTGCCCATGAGAAAAGCTAAGTATACTCCCGGTGACAGAAGGCAGCACCATACCTGCCAATGAGAAGTGCAATGTATATTCCCGGTGACAGAAGATGGCCCCATACTTGCCCATGAGAGATGCTAAGTATACTTCCGGTGACAGAAGGCGGCCCCATACCTGCCCATGGGAAGTGCTAAGTATATTCCCAGTGACAGAAGACGTCCCCATGCTTGCCCATGAGAAATACTAAGTATACTCCCGGTGAAAGAAGACGGCCCCATACTTGCCCATGAGAAATGCTAAGTATACTCCCGGTGACAGAAGGTGGCCCCATACTTGCCCATGAGAAATGCTAAGTATACACCCGGTGACAGAAGGTGGCCCCATACTTGCTCATGAGAGATGCTAAGTATACTCCCGGTGACAGAAGGTGGCCCCATACTTGCCCATGAGAAATGCTAAGAGTACTCCCGGTGACAGAAGGCGGCCCCATACTTGCTCATGGGAAGTGCTAAGTATACTCCTGGTGACAGAAGGTGGCCCCAAACTTCCCCATGAGAAATGCTAAGTATACTCCTGGTGACAGAAGGTGCCCCCGTACTTGCCCATGAGAAATGCTAAGTATACTCCCGGTGATAGACGACGCCCCCATACCTGCCAATGAGAATATCTAAGTATACTCCTGGTGACAGAAGGAGGCCCGTACTTGCCCATGAGAAATGCAAAGTATACTCCCGGTGACAGAACGCGGCCCCATACTTGCCCATGAGAAATGCTAAGTATACTCCCGGTGACAGAAGACAGCCCCATACTTGCCCATGAGAGATGCTAAGTATACTTCCGGTGACAGAAGGTGGCCCCATACCTGCCCATGAGAAGTGCTAAGCATATTCCCGGTGGAAGAAGACGGCCCCATACTTGCCCATGAGAAATGCAAAGTATACACCCGGTGACAGAAGATTGCCCCATACATGCCCATGAGAAATGCTAAGTATACTCCGGTGACAGAAGGTGGCCCCATATTTGCCCATGAGAAATGCTAAGTATACTCCTGGTGAAAGAAGGTGGCCCCATACTTGCCCATGAGAGATGCTAAGTATACTCCCGGTGACAGAAGGTGGCCCCATACTTGCCCATGAGAAATGCTAAGTATACTCCAGGTGACAGATGGCGGCCCCATGCTTGCTCATGGGAAGTGCTAAGTATAGTCCCGTTGACAGAAGGCGGCCTCATGCTTCCCCATTAGAAATGCTAAGTATTCTACTGGTGACAGAGGGTGTCCCCATACTTCCCCATTAGAAATGCTAAGTATACTCCTGGTGACAGAATGCGGCCCCATACCTGCCCATGAGAAGTGCTAAGTATACTCCTGGTGACAGAAGGTGGCCCCGTACTTGCCCATGAGAAGTGCTAAGTATACTCCCAGTGACAGAAGGCGGCCCCGTACTTGCCCATGAGAATTGAAAAGTGTACTCCTGGTGACAGAAGGCAGCCCCATACTTGCCCATGAGAAATGCTAAGAATACTCCCGGTGACAGAAGGCGGCCCCGTACTTGCCAATGAGAAGTGCTAAGTATACTCCCAGTGACAGAAGATGGCCCAATACCTGCCCATGAGAAATGCTAAGTATACTACCGGTGACAGAAGGTGGCCCCGTACTTGACCATGAAAAGTGCTCAGTATACTCCCGGTGACAGAAGACGGCCCAATACTTGCCCATGGGAAGTGCTAAGTATACTCCCGGTGACAGGAGGCGGCCCCATACTTGCCCATGAAAAGTGCTAAGTATACTCCCGGTGACAGAAGGCAGCCCAATACTTGCCCATGAGAAATGCTAAGTATACTGACGGAGACAGAAGGCGGCCCCATACTTGCCCATGAGAAATGTTAAGTATGCTCCCGGTGACAGAAGGCGGCCCAATACTTGCCCATGAGAAATGCTAAGTATACTCCCGGTGACAGAAGGTGGCCCCGTATTTCCCCATGAGAAGTGCTAAGTATACTCCTGGTGACAGAATGCGGCCCCATACTTGCCCATGAGAAATGCTAAGTACACTCGTGGTGACAGAAGGCGGCCCCATAGTTGTCCAGGAGAAATGCTAAGTATACTCCTGGTGATAGAGAAATGCTAAGTATACTCCTGGTGACAGATGGTGGCCCTGTACTTACTTGCCCATGAGATATGCTAAGTATACTCCTGGTGACAGAAGGCGGCCCCGTACTTGCAGATGAGAAATGCTAAGTATACTCCCGGTGACAGAAGGCGGCCCCGTACTTGCAGATGAGAAATGCTAAGTATACTCCCGGTGACAGAAGGCGGACCCCTACTTGCCCATGAGAAATGCTAAGTATACTTCCGGTGACAGAAGATAGCCCAATACGTGCCCATGAGAAATGCTAAATATAATCCCGGTGACAGAAGGCGGCCCCCTACTTGCCCATGAGAAAAGCTAAGTATACTCCTGGTGACAGACAGCGCCTCCATACCTGCCAATGAGAATTGCTAAGTATACTCCTGGTGACAGAAGGAGGTCCCGTACTTGCCCATGAGAAATGAGAAATGCAAGTTATACTCCCGGTGATGGAAGGCAGCCCCATACTTGCCCATGAGAAATGCTAAGTATACTCCCGATGACAGAAGGTGGCCCCATACTTGCCCATGTGAAATGCTAAGTATACTCCCGGTGACAAAAGGCGGCCCCATACTTGCCCATGAGAAATGCTAAGTATACTCCCGGTGACAGATGGTGGCCCCATACTTGCTCATGAGAAATGCTAAGTATATTCCCGGTGACAAAAGGCGGCCCCATTCTTGCCCATGAGAAATGCTAAGTATACTCCTGATGACAGAAGGTGGCCTCGTACTTGCCCATGAGAAATGCTGAATATACTCCCGGTGACAGAAGGTGCCCCCGTACTTGCCCATGAGAAATGCTAAGTGTACCCCCGGTGAAAGAAGGTGGCCCCGTACTTGCCCATGAGAAATGCTAAGTATACTCCCGGTGACAGAAGGAGGTCCCGTACTTGCCCATGAGAAATGAGAAATGCTAATTATGCTCCTGGTGACAGAAGGCAGCCCCATACTT
The DNA here is from genome assembly GCF_040938575.1 of Ambystoma mexicanum. Classification (NCBI taxonomy): domain Eukaryota; kingdom Metazoa; phylum Chordata; class Amphibia; order Caudata; family Ambystomatidae; genus Ambystoma; species Ambystoma mexicanum. Next base: position 1,068,445,855 of record NC_090941.1, read on the forward strand.
GCCCATGAGAAATGCTAAGCATACTCCCGGTGACAAAAGGTTGCCCCGTACTTGCAGATGAGAAATGCTAAGTATACTCCCGGTGACAGAAGGCGGCCCCGTACTTGCCGATGAGAAATGCAAAGTATACTCCCGGTGACAGAAGGCGGCCCCGTACTTGCCCATGAGAAATGCTAAGTATACTTCCGGTAACAGAAGATAGCCCAATACATGCCCATGAGAAATGCTAAGTATACTCCTGGTGACAGAAGGCAGCCCCCTACTTGCCCATGAGAAATGCTAAGTATACTCCCGGTGATAGAAGGTGGCCCCATACTTGCCCATGAGAAAAGCTAAGTATACTCCCGGTGACAGAAGGCAGCACCATACCTGCCAATGAGAAGTGCAATGTATATTCCCGGTGACAGAAGATGGCCCCATACTTGCCCATGAGAGATGCTAAGTATACTTCCGGTGACAGAAGGCGGCCCCATACCTGCCCATGGGAAGTGCTAAGTATATTCCCAGTGACAGAAGACGTCCCCATGCTTGCCCATGAGAAATACTAAGTATACTCCCGGTGAAAGAAGACGGCCCCATACTTGCCCATGAGAAATGCTAAGTATACTCCCGGTGACAGAAGGTGGCCCCATACTTGCCCATGAGAAATGCTAAGTATACACCCGGTGACAGAAGGTGGCCCCATACTTGCTCATGAGAGATGCTAAGTATACTCCCGGTGACAGAAGGTGGCCCCATACTTGCCCATGAGAAATGCTAAGAGTACTCCCGGTGACAGAAGGCGGCCCCATACTTGCTCATGGGAAGTGCTAAGTATACTCCTGGTGACAGAAGGTGGCCCCAAACTTCCCCATGAGAAATGCTAAGTATACTCCTGGTGACAGAAGGTGCCCCCGTACTTGCCCATGAGAAATGCTAAGTATACTCCCGGTGATAGACGACGCCCCCATACCTGCCAATGAGAATATCTAAGTATACTCCTGGTGACAGAAGGAGGCCCGTACTTGCCCATGAGAAATGCAAAGTATACTCCCGGTGACAGAACGCGGCCCCATACTTGCCCATGAGAAATGCTAAGTATACTCCCGGTGACAGAAGACAGCCCCATACTTGCCCATGAGAGATGCTAAGTATACTTCCGGTGACAGAAGGTGGCCCCATACCTGCCCATGAGAAGTGCTAAGCATATTCCCGGTGGAAGAAGACGGCCCCATACTTGCCCATGAGAAATGCAAAGTATACACCCGGTGACAGAAGATTGCCCCATACATGCCCATGAGAAATGCTAAGTATACTCCGGTGACAGAAGGTGGCCCCATATTTGCCCATGAGAAATGCTAAGTATACTCCTGGTGAAAGAAGGTGGCCCCATACTTGCCCATGAGAGATGCTAAGTATACTCCCGGTGACAGAAGGTGGCCCCATACTTGCCCATGAGAAATGCTAAGTATACTCCAGGTGACAGATGGCGGCCCCATGCTTGCTCATGGGAAGTGCTAAGTATAGTCCCGTTGACAGAAGGCGGCCTCATGCTTCCCCATTAGAAATGCTAAGTATTCTACTGGTGACAGAGGGTGTCCCCATACTTCCCCATTAGAAATGCTAAGTATACTCCTGGTGACAGAATGCGGCCCCATACCTGCCCATGAGAAGTGCTAAGTATACTCCTGGTGACAGAAGGTGGCCCCGTACTTGCCCATGAGAAGTGCTAAGTATACTCCCAGTGACAGAAGGCGGCCCCGTACTTGCCCATGAGAATTGAAAAGTGTACTCCTGGTGACAGAAGGCAGCCCCATACTTGCCCATGAGAAATGCTAAGAATACTCCCGGTGACAGAAGGCGGCCCCGTACTTGCCAATGAGAAGTGCTAAGTATACTCCCAGTGACAGAAGATGGCCCAATACTTGCCCATGAGAAATGCTAAGTATACTACCGGTGACAGAAGGTGGCCCCGTACTTGACCATGAAAAGTGCTCAGTATACTCCCGGTGACAGAAGACGGCCCAATACTTGCCCATGGGAAGTGCTAAGTATACTCCCGGTGACAGGAGGCGGCCCCATACTTGCCCATGAAAAGTGCTAAGTATACTCCCGGTGACAGAAGGCGGCCCAATACTTGCCCATGAGAAATGCTAAGTATACTGACGGAGACAGAAGGCGGCCCCATACTTGCCCATGAGAAATGTTAAGTATGCTCCCGGTGACAGAAGGCGGCCCAATACTTGCCCATGAGAAATGCTAAGTATACTCCCGGTGACAGAAGGTGGCCCCGTATTTCCCCATGAGAAGTGCTAAGTATACTCCTGGTGACAGAATGCGGCCCCATACTTGCCCATGAGAAATGCTAAGTACACTCGTGGTGACAGAAGGCGGCCCCATAGTTGTCCAGGAGAAATGCTAAGTATACTCCTGGTGATAGAGAAATGCTAAGTATACTCCTGGTGACAGATGGTGGCCCTGTACTTACTTGCCCATGAGATATGCTAAGTATACTCCTGGTGACAGAAGGCGGCCCCGTACTTGCAGATGAGAAATGCTAAGTATACTCCCGGTGACAGAAGGCGGCCCCGTACTTGCAGATGAGAAATGCTAAGTATACTCCCGGTGACAGAAGGCGGACCCCTACTTGCCCATGAGAAATGCTAAGTATACTTCCGGTGACAGAAGATAGCCCAATACGTGCCCATGAGAAATGCTAAATATACTCCCGGTGACAGAAGGCGGCCCCCTACTTGCCCATGAGAAAAGCTAAGTATACTCCTGGTGACAGACAGCGCCTCCATACCTGCCAATGAGAATTGCTAAGTATACTCCTGGTGACAGAAGGAGGTCCCGTACTTGCCCATGAGAAATGAGAAATGCAAGTTATACTCCCGGTGACGGAAGGCAGCCCCATACTTGCCCATGAGAAATGCTAAGTATACTCCCGATGACAGAAGGTGGCCCCATACTTGCCCATGTGAAATGCTAAGTATACTCCCGGTGACAAAAGGCGGCCCCATACTTGCCCATGAGATATGCTAAGTATACTTCCGGTGACAGAAGGCGGCCCCATAACTGCCAATGAGAAGTGCTAAATATATTCACGGTGACAGAAGACGGCCCCATACTTGCCGATGAGAAATGCAAAGTATACTCCCGGTGACAGAAGGCGGTCCCGTACTTGCCCATGAGAAATGCTAAGTATGCTCCCGGTGACAGAAGGTGCCCCCGGTACTTGCCCATGAGAAATGCTAAGTATATTCCCGGTGACAGACGGCGCCCCCATACCTGCCAATGAGAATTGCTAAGTATACTCCTAGTGACAGAAGAAGGTCCCGTACTTGCCCATGAGAAATGAGAAATGCTAAGTGTACTCCCAGTGACAGAAGGCAGCCCCATACTTGCCCATGAGAAATGCTAAGTATACTCCCGGTAACAGATGGTGGCCCCATACTTGCTCATGAGAAATGCTAAGTATACTCCCGCTGACAAAAGGCGGCCCCATACTTGCCCATGAGAAATGCTAAGTATACTCCTGATGACAGAAGGTGGCCTCGTACTTGCCCATGAGAAATGCTGAATATGCTCCCGGTGACAGAAGGTGCCCCCGTACTTGCCCATGAGAAATGCTAAGTATACCCCCGGTGAAAGAAGGTGGCCCCGTACTTGCCCATGAGAAATGCTAAGTATACTCCCGGTGACAGAAGGAGGTCCCGTACTTGCCCATGAGAAATGAGAAATGCTAGTTATACTCCTGGTGACAGAAGGCAGCCCCATACTTGCCCATGAGAAATGCTAAGTATACTCCCGATGACAGAAGGTGGCCCCATACTTGCCCATGTGAAATGCTAAGTATACTCCCGTTGACAAAAGGCGGCCCCATACTTGCCCATGAGAAATGCTAAGTATACTCCCGATGACAGAAGGTGGCCCCGTACTTGCCCATGAGAAATGCTAAGTATACTCCCGGTGACAGAAGGTGGCCCCATACTTGCCCATGATAAAGGCTAAGTATACTCCCGGTGACAGAAGGTGGCCCCATACTTGCCCATGAGAGATGCTAAGTATACTTCCGGTGACAGAAGGCAGCCCCATAACTGCCAATGAGAAGTGCTAAGTATATTCCCAGTGACAGAAGACGGCCCCATACTTGCCGATGAGAAATGCAAAGTATACTCCCGGTGACAGAAGGCGGTCCCGTACTTGCCCATGAGAAATGCTAAGTATACTCCCAGTGACAGAAGGCGGCCCCCTACTTGCCCATGAGAAATGCTAAGTATGCTCCCGGTGACAGAAGGTGCCCCCGGTACTTGCCCATGAGAAATGCTAAGTATTTTCCCAGTGACAGACGGCGCCCCCATACCTGCCAATGAGAATTGCTAAGTATACTCCTGGTGACAGAAGAAGGTCCCGTACTTCCCCATGAGAAATCAGAAATGCTAAGTGTACTCCCAGTGACAGAAGGCAGCCCCATACTTGCTCATGAGAAATGCTAAGTATACTACCGGTGACAAAAGGCAGCCCCATACTTGCCCATGAGAAATGCTAAGTATACTCCTGATGACAGAAGGTGACCTCGTACTTGCCCATGAGAAATGCTGAATATACTCCCGGTGACAGAAGGTGCCCCCGTACTTGCCCATGAGAAATGCTAAGTATACCCCCGGTGAAAGAAGGTGGCCCCGTACTTGCCCATGAGAAATGCTAAGTATACTCCCGGTGACAGAAGGTGGCCCCATACTTGCCCATGAGATATGCTAAGTATACTTCCGGTGACAGAAGGCGGCCCCATACCTGCCAATGAGAAGTGCTAAGTATATTCCAGGTGACAGAACACGGCCCCATACTTGCCCATGAGAGATGCTAAGTATACTTCCGGTGACAGAAGGCGGCCCCATACTTGCCCATGAGAAGTGCTAAGTATATTCCCGGTGACAGAAAACGGCCCCATACTTGCCCATGAGAGATCCTAAGTATACTTCCGGTGACAAAAGGCGGCCCCATACTTGCCCATGAGAAGTGCTAAGTATATTCCCGGTGACAGAAGACAGCCCCATACTTGCCCATGAGAGATGCTAAGTATACTTCCGGTGACAGAAGGCGGCCCCATACCTGCCCATGAGAAGTGCTAAGTATATTCCCGGTGACAGAAGACGGCCCCATTCTTGCCCATGAGAAATGCTAAGTATACTCCTGATGACATAAGTTGGCCTAGTACTTGCCCATGAGAAATGCTGAATATACTCCCGGTGACAGAAGGTGCCCCCGTACTTGCCCATGAGAAATGCTAAGTATACCCCCGGTGAAAGAAGGTGGCCCCGTACTTGCCCATGAGAAATGCAAAGTATACTCCCGGTGACAGAAGGAGGTCCTGTACTTGCCCATGAGAAATGAGAAATGCTAGTTATACTCCTGGTGACAGAAGGCAGCCCCATACTTGCCCATGAGAAATGCTAAGTATACTCCCGATGACAGAAGGTGGCCCCATACTTGCCCATGTGAAATGCTAAGTATACTCCCGGTGACAAAAGGCGGCCCCATACTTGCCCATGAGAAATGCTAAGTATACTCCCGATGACAGAAGGTGGGCCCGTACTTGCCCATGAGAAATGCTAAGTATACTCCCGGTGACAGAAGGTGGCCCCATACTTGCCCATGATAAATACTAAGTATACTCCCGGTGACAGAAGGTGGCCCCATACTTGCCCATGAGAGATGCTAAGTATACTTCCGGTGACAGAAGGCAGCCCCATACCTGCCAATGAGAAGTGCTAAGTATATTCCCGGTGACAGAAGACGGCCCCAACTTGCCGATGAGAAATGCAAAGTATACTCCCGGTGACAGAAGGCGGTCCCGTACTTGCCCATGAGAAATGCTAAGTATACTCCCAGTGACAGAAGGCGGCCCCCTTCTTGCCCATGAGAAATGCTAAGTATACTCCCGGTGACAGAAGGTGCCCCCGGTACTTGCCCATGAGAAATGCTAAGTATATTCCCGGTGACAGACGGCGCCCCCATACCTGCCAATGAGAATTGCTAAGTATACTCCTGGTGACAGAAGAAGGTCCCGTACTTCCCCATGAGAAATCAGAAATGCTAAGTGTACTCCCAGTGACAGAAGGCAGCCCCATACTTGCTCATGAGAAATGCTAAGTATACTCCCGGTGACAAAAGGCGGCCCCATACTTGCCCATGAGAAATGCTAAGTATACTCCTGATGACAGAAGGTGGCCTCGTACTTGCCCATGAGAAATGCTGAATATACTCCCGGTGACAGAAGGTGCCCCCGTACTTGCCCATAAGAAATGCTAAGTATACCCCCGGTGAAAGAAGGTGGCCCCGTACTTGCCCATGAGAAATGCTAAGTATACTCCCGGTGACAGAAGGTGGCCCCATACTTGCCCATGCGATATGCTAAGTATACTTCCGGTGACAGAAGGCGGCCCCATACCTGCCAATGAGAAGTGCTAAGTATATTCCAGGTGACAGAACACGGCCCCATACTTGCCCATGAGAGATGCTAAGTATACTTCCGGTGACAGAATGCGGCCCCATACTTGCCCATGAGAAGTGCTAAGTATATTCCCGGTGACAGAAAACGGCCCCATACTTGCCCATCAGAGATGCTAAGTATACTTCCGGTGACAGAAGGCGGCCCCATACTTGCCCATGAGAAGTGCTAAGTATATTCCCGGTGACAGAAGACGGCCCCATTCTTGCCCATGAGAAATGCTAAGTATACTCCCGATGACAGAAGACGACCCCATACTTGCCCATGAGAAGTGCTAAGTATACTCCCGGTGACAGAAGGCGGCCCCATACCTCCCCATTAGAAATGCTAAGTATACTCCTGGTGACAGAAGGCGACCCCATACTTGCCCATGAGAAGTGCTAAGTATACTCCCGGTGACAGAAGGCGGCCTCATACTTGCTCATGGGAAGTGCTAAGTATACTCCTGGTGACAGAAGGCGGCCCCATATTTCCCCATTAGAAATGCTAAGTATACTCCTGGTGACAGAAGGTGGCCCCATACTTCCCCATTAGAAATGCTAAGTATACTCCTGGTGACAGAAGGCGGCCCCATACTTGCCCATGAGAAGGGGGGCACGGAAATACAAAACAACCACAGTCTTCATGCAACCACGAAGGCCACACAAAGGCCTGTTCCTGCGCCTGTTCGGAGCACTGTGGGCCTGGGCCACAGATACTGCCCCTTAGTTCTGGCAAGTGAAGGCTCCGGAACCCTCGCTACCCCGTCTGCAGAACTATCCTGGCCCTCCGTTATATGCTTTACCGACTAACGAAGCGTCACTAATGAGCCAATGCTTTCAGCATCCATATACCCACCTGGCCATGTGAGTAAACCAGCACTCTACTATACCCAACACTCTATGCCCATTGTGCAAGTGTATTAGTGGATGGTCATCCAGCTCGCACAACACAGTCCTGACAACCAAACTGTCTTAAGTGCTATAGCGTCCCACAGAGACTCTGATCTTAGGCGTTCTAGCCATAGACTGCGGCCTACCTGGCCTTGGTTGCTAAGACGCACAACATATCACTCAATCTTCTACACCCTCTCTTTTTTGCTGCCTCCCTCTGCACTCGCCCGTTCACTCCGGTGGCAAGTGCTGGTCTATCTATAGAGCCTAATACCTGTTTGGTTCATGAATGCTGACTGACCTCATTTGTCTGTGTTGTGCTTTATGGTCACTAGTAGACCACATTTAGACTGTGTTGTGCCCTATGGTCACTAGTAGACCACATTTAGACTGTGTTGTGCCCTATGGTCACTAGTAGACCACATTTAGACTGTGTTGTGCCCTATGGTCACCAGTAGACCACATTTAGACTGTGTTGTGCCCTATGCTCACCAGTAGACCACATTTAGACTGTGTTGTGCCCTATGGTCACCAGTAGACCACATTTAGGCTGTGTTGTGCCCTATGGTCACCAGTAGACCACACTTAGACTATGTTGTGCCTTACGGTCACTGCCTCAGTCACTGCAGCTGCCCAACCATTATATGACATTGTACTCAGTACTAATCCTCCGCACACACTGCTCACGGCTGCACACCTCTCTCAAACCATACTGTGATGCAATGCAGATACACACAGACCACTAGAATTGTGTCGGACCCTACGGTCGCTAACAGTCCCTCTGATGTATGCATTCTAGTCAATGTCAGGAATTGTCACATCTAGGTGCCCTATGCTCCAACCTCTCAACCAGTTGTATCAATCTAGATACCATAGTGCACAGGCTGTACCCTACTGATTCTACCCGACTCTAACCAGCCACCATCTATCTTAGTCTGGCCTGCGCCCCACCAGCGCCACTAGACTCCACCGATATTCTCAGACCATGATCCTCTGGCTCGCCCTAACCATGTTCCCTTTCTGCTTAATACAGGACAATGTACCTTGTAGCAATAATAGCTACATAGCCCACCAGGGCGGCCTGGCTAAACTAGGGTGCCCCAGACACCACCCCATCCCTTGCCCCACTCCGTTCCTACCCTCCACACCCCCTTTCCCCTCCACTTACCACCACCCTCTCACATCCACATCCCCCGTCATCCATGGCCTACCCACCAACAGCCACCACAGTCCCATTGCTAAGTCTAACCAAACCAAAACGACCTCCAAACCTCCCACCCGCTCTAAGCAGCCCGGGCCAACCCCCCTCTCCCTGATTCCCAACATCACAGCCCGCAATGACAGATTAGGCTCCAGGCTCCCCACCACAAATTCTAAACCTAACTCCAGACCTTACACCAAAACTAAGACAAAGCACATTGCACCAAACAAGCCCACTCCTCCACCTCTAAAAGGCGCACTACTCAACGTCAGATCCCTGGCTGCTCACCCCACTGAAATTGCAGACATCATCCTTACCAATGACCTGGACTTCTTAGCCTTAACAGAAACTTGGCTTCATGAGGCGTCCGGACCCTATTAATCGCTAGCCATCCCAGACAAATACACTATCTCCAGAGCAGACAGACCTAACGCCAGAGGTGGAGGCGTAGCGATCATTTCCAAATCCGCCCTAGGCCTTAGACCAACCGACACAGTCGCATTCACATCCTGCGAGCTACTCACAACCAAACTACAAACCTCCCCCACAGCCACGATCACCATCCACCTCATATATAGACCCCCAGGTCCCCCTGGGACCTTCGAAGAAGACATCACATCCCTCATCACCGAAATCTCCAAACCAACAGCACAAATCATGATCCTTGGAGACTTCAACCTCGGCTACCAAGACCCAAACGATGCACATGCTGCATCCCTAGCCAATGTCCTAACTGATCATCGTCTCACTCAACTCATTGTACTCCCCACCCCCCAAAAAGGCAGAACCCTTGATTGGGTAGCAACCCACAATTGCAACACAACTTGCAAAGACCCCCAACCTCTTGCATGGACCGATCACCACATGATCCCCCTCGAGGTTAACACCAATCAGGTACTGCCCAATCAGCACCCCATGGCACCAGCATGCCCCACCAGGAATAAACGCAACATCACTGCTGAAGCCCTACTACCTCTGGTCTTACCGACCCTCAACGCTCTCCCAGCTAACGCTGACTTAAACCTGCTGATCAACACCTTCAATGATTCCATGGCCAGAGCAATGGACACCGTTGCCCCCTTGAAAATACGCAAAGCTAAACCCAAAGCTCATCTGAACTCGTGGTACACCCCTGAGCTCAAACTACTCAGGAAAGAGAAAGTCAAGGCTCACCACACCTGGAAGACCAACCCCACTGCGGAAAACAAATCCAACCTCACTAACTTATCCTCACTTTACAAAAACGAGATAATCAGGACCAAAAAAGATACATACAACACCAGGATCACTCAGGCAGGATCCTCCACTAAAGAATTATTCAAAATTCTGAAGGAACTAGAAAACCCTATCTCGCCCCGGAAACCTGCCTGAAAGACAAATCCTGGTGCACCAACATCCAGAACGCCCTCAACAATAAAATTCTAGGACTCCAAACTAAAATCGAAAACAAACGGCAACAGTTCTTCAACAAGAATGTCACCAACCTTAGCCTACCCACACCTAACAACACTAGCGCAGGCTTTTCGTTCAAAAAAGTCACCATCCCGGAAGTTCAAAAAATCATCACCTCCCTGAAACCCTCTAACTGTAAAGGAGACAGCTGCCCGGCTCAGATCATAAAAGATGCAGCCAGAGAGCTCTCCCCCTTCATCACCAAACTCATCAACCTATCCTTCACCAATAGCTCTATCCCCAGCAACTTAAAACAATCATGGGTTCTCCCTCTCCTGAAAAAACAATCCCTCGACCCGGCCATACCCACAAACTACAGGCCCATCACCACAGTCCCCTTCCTACTGAAAATCTTGGACAGAGTCGCCTACATCCAAATTCAGGAATACCTAGAATCCAACCAACTGCTAGGAATACGTCAATCTGGCTTCAGACCTCAACACAGGACTGAAACCGCCCTTGTTGATCTCAAAAGCCAGATTGATGAAATTAAAGACAAAGGCAATGCCGCAATCCTACTCCTCCTAGACCTCTCAGCGGCCTTTGATCTGGTCAGCCATGAGGTCCTCTGTAATCACCTGGCCACCGCAGCCCACTTCTCCCCCCCTGCCATCACATGGATACAATCCTTCCTGGCAAACAGAACCATACAAGTCTTTTCCACTACAGTTGCAGCAGACCCCATCCCCATCACATGCGGGGTCCCACAAGGTTCCTGCGTATCCCCCACTTTGTACAACATATTTACAAAGCCTCTATTTGACCAACTGGACCATCTGGGTGTCACCTACACAAACTACGCAGATGACACCCAGATACTCCTCACTATCTCTGGTAATTACCAAGAAGACTCCGCCCGGATCAACAAAATATTCTCCATCATTCAGGCTTGGATGGCCCCCCATGGTCTCTGCCTGAATGATGAGAAGACAGAGCTCCTAATCGTCGGCTCCCCCAACACTCTAACAAAACTTGACCCTAGCTATAACAACATCACCATCGATGGTCATTCCATTCCCATAGCCAAAAGCGTAAAAACCCTTGGCTTCTATCTAGATGCCAACACCAACCTTAGCAAACTGCAGGTAATACAAAATAACGCCTTGCGCGCAGCCCTCAACATTCCCAGACAAGAGCATATCTCTGCGACCAGGAAAGCCTGCAAATGGCTATCCATACACCAAAAAATTGATCTAAAAACCCTCTGCCTCACGTACAAAGCCCTCAATCACCTAGCACCACCTTATCTAGCTAATAAACTCACCCTGAAACCTGCCACCAGATTCACCAGATCCTCCAACACTCTCTGCCTACTAGTGCCCAGGTTCCACCTAAAAAGAGCTGGAGGGGTAAGCTTCACAGTGCTTGCCCCCCATCTCTGGAACTCCCTACCGCTGAACATCAAAACTGTTGAATACTTCCAGATCTTTAGGAAGCAGGTCATCAGCTGGCTGCTAAACAAAGAATAACACTACTAATTCTAGACCCGTGCGGATACTGGCTTAGACACTGTATTTATTCTGAAAATTGTATATTGTACGCACTGCATATGTTCTGTTTATTGACCACTGTATCTATATGTATATATTATAAACCTGTACGAAGTATGCAACACAAAGATACTTCTCAACCCTCTAACCAAATTCTTAAGCGCCCTTCTACCTCTGGGTTTGGAGCGCCATATAAATAAAATAAACAAACAAACAAACAAACAACCCGTGAATGCAACAGTCTCTTAACCTGTCGCTACGATAGGTTTGTGGTGAAGGATTGTAACCCCAGGATCTCTGTGACTTTAGTGTTGCATCATAATAATGGCGCAACGTTGAGATAGTCAGACGTGCCGCGTGCCCAACAATCATAGCGCGTGGGGGGCATTGCAACCAAGTCCAGAGACTGCATTAGAGAATACAATCACACTTCCGGTTTCTTGATGAACTTTGCCTTGCAGTCCATGCTGATGATGTAATCATATAACTCAATTGCCTGATGGGTAGTGAAGCCCCGCCCACTGTTTGTGTCGCTAATAGGGGAGACCTCTGAAACCTCTGATTCCGCACTCATAGGAATAAAATCTTCTAATACTATAATGATTAGTAAATATCTGAGAATATTGCTCCTCTACAGACCCATTTAGTAAGGTCATCACAGGGCTCCATGTCAGCAAAACACTGTGCTCCATTCCGGGCCTTTCCTTTTACAAATCATTGACTTCTGCTCATCGCACGACTGCTTCCATGATGAACCAGGAGTAAAACAGTTGTATGTTAAATAAAATCCCAGGTCACGAGCGTAGCGTGCAAGAACCCACAAGGTCCTCCTACCTCAAGCAGGGGTCTGGCTCGCCAGATTTGTTTAACTACACTGGCTAAGGCTGATAGGACCCGTACTCCACAACATCTGGAGAGCCAAAGGTTGCAGACCGGTGTGAGAGGGGGGTGACAATGAAATGAGAGTCATTGGTCACCACGAGAGGTTTGAGACCCCAGAAGTCACAGAAGAGATGTAACAGTAAGGTCATGGTGGTACTTGGTGAAAAAAAGTGACTGAATTTCTCAGATACATAACTCTCCCCCGAGGACCATAAACCAAGAGTTGACATGGTGAGTAAACAAACCCCTCAGAATACCTACCCACAGGCTGTGCTCCTTCATTCAGTGTATCTGGGGTCATTGAACTTGGCGGCCACCAATCGAAAACCGCCACCTGCTTAACCTGTACGGTTACTTTGAAATTTCTTGGTCCCAAAATGTCAGTAGTACAGCACATGACAAACTGGCGTGGCATTTCACAATGGCTTGCCTGCCAGTATCTTTACATGGGATCATTTACAAAAATACATTTTGTTTTTTTGCAAATTGCCCCCCATTGGCTACAAAGGTCAGAGGTTCCCCTTAGACTGGTGGTACTTCTTGCTAGGCTGATGTAAGGGTGCTCATTTTAATAACCTTTGAAGTGGTGTTAATAAGGCAGCTATGGCATACTAAATAAACAAGGGTATCTTCTTTTAAGCTTTGGGGGGCAGCTGTAGAGAAAATCAGGGAATTCCAGGCTGGATGTTGCCCCTGAACGGTCCAGAGACCCACAGCATAATCCATAACACGCACAGCCAGTCTCGTTCCTCTTCACATTAAAATATCAGGCAAATCCTGGCACATCCATACACAAGTGCGACTCCTCCAAGTGTATCCTCCTGTCCTCCAATGGGTGGCCTCTGTTGCTACGCCCCACCCCTTGACCCATCCCCAAGCTTCCCACAGCCAATAGCAGGTAGGTTAGCAAGTCAGAGGCGGGACAAGTCGCCGAGGCAACCTGGAAGTTAATGTGGCCCCTTAAAACTCAGGCGTTTCCGGTGGATTGCGGCCCCGAAGGCGTTCCCATGAAGTACCGATATTTGCAAGTCATGCCCACAATAGAATCTGAGGATGATGTGGTTAGAGGCAGGCCTGTGTTTCTTAACCTGCCGCTGCAGGCCGACCTGGTTGTTTGCCAGAGGCAGCCAGCCATGCCCCAAAGCGGAGGAAGGGAGTTCTGAGGACCACTTCCCTTTCCATGCCTTGTCATAGGTGGCCTACACCCCTGTCTGCGTACCCCAGTGTGACCAGTGTTCTCTCTTTTCCTTTGTATGACCCCAGGAACCTCTGTTGAAGAAGCAAATGACCCACGGGAGAGAGCAGCGGTGGGCCGCGCAACTTATGTCATAGCTCTCAACTCACACGCTTTTGGCGGGTGTCACCCGCCTTGTAAAGGGCTGACTCACCCGCCAAGCCTCCTGCACGCCCATTCATTCCAATGGGCGTCTCACCCGCCAAAAACGGAATCGGGAGATTTCACCCGCCTTTACAACACAGATGGTTGAGAGCTCTGAGTTATGTGAAGCTGAATAATAGCAATTTACCATACACCAGAGAGGCAGCTATCTCACAACGGCGACATGAAGACCACTCGCCAGTGGAATCACTGCAACTAGAACTATTAGAGACAGCCTCACCATGCCAACATAGGTGGAGGCGCATACAATCATTTTTAAAGCTGTCGTCCCGTTATGGGGCTCTTGCGAACAGACAGTAATTGGTCCCTAAGGTCAGGTGTGCAATTGCACCAATGGAGAGGAAAGGGGGAGGTGGCAATCAGGGACGTGCATGATAGACAGGGAGTGTGGGAATCACATCAAATTCATCAGATGAGGTCAGGTGAAGGGGAGGAAGACCAAGAAACCAGGCGGAGGAAGGACACTGGAACACAGCGTGCTGGAAACTGTGGTGGAGATTCTTACAGGCGAGGTGTTGGATCATGATAGAAAGTGGTACATGTGTGAGGGCTTTGTGAATGATTGCTGAAAGGTGTGAGCAAGGATTAGAGAAAGAGTAGGTGAGAGTGAGAAGAGTGTATGGGAGTGTGAACGGGGTGAGTGTAAGTGGGAGGAGAGGAGGGGTGGAGAATAGAGAGGAGAGCAGTGTAGAGGCGAGAGGATAGTGTAGAATAGTGGGGAGGGAAGACAGAAAATTAGGATAGAGAGACGGAAGGAGAATGTAGAGTAGTGGGGAGGGGATAGGAAGGTGGTGAGTAGAGGAGAGAGAAAAGGAGAATGGAGAGTAGTGGAGAAACGGGAGGAGAGTGGGCAGTAAATAGGAGAGCAGAGGGCGAGAGAGTAGAGAAGAGAGAGAGGGTATTCAGACATCACATGACCGTTAAAATGAGAAGAGAGGAGGGTGTATATAGGGAGGAGGGAGAGAGAGGGAGAGCACTAAGAGAGGAGAAGGATCAGGGAGAGCAAGGGCGTGAATGTACTGAGTGCCAGGAACTGGGTGATTGAAAAAGCACCACACCATACTGAAGAAGCCATCATTCCAGGGTCCCTTAGGACTGGTTCCCCCCTTGAAAATCCCAGAAAGACTGAGACAGAGAAGGCTGAAGACTTAAGGCCATCACTCGAGTCAGAATGTGGATGGTAGGAGTTACCGTTCTCTAGTCACCAGTCCACGGAACTGGGACGTCTTGGTAGGCAGGTTGGAAGACGACTGGAGATGAGAGAGGGACCTCTCTAATCACCAGTCCCGGGAACTGGGGCGTCTTGGCAAGGGAGGTGGGAAGCCAACTGGAGACGAGAGAGGGACCTCTCTAGTCACCAGTCCCGGGAACTGGGACGTCTTGGCTAGAGAGGTGGGAAGCCTACTGGTGACGAGAGAGGGACCTCTCTAGTCACCAGTCCGGGGAACTGGGATGTCTTGGCTAGAGAGGTGGGAAGCCGACTGGAGACGAGAGAGGTGCCACCATTAGAGTGGAATATTTTGTTTACATTTCGTTTAGTTTCCACCACACTTGAGCACAACCTAATAAGAACCCTTGAACCATCTGGAGTCTGGATATTCGTAAGGCCACCTGTGACCTGTAGACAAGGGAAGAAAGTTGTGCTGTCGTCCCCCCCTCAGCCAATACCAGAGAGAAAGGGCTGTGCTCAGGTCCAGAGGTACCAACCAACCTGATTTCCTGACCTATTTTTCTTTTAACACGTGCACGCCATGGAATGCGCCGGCGCGATTTCTGTGAAGTTCTATTGTGTATCCTAGTGGGACATTGCAATTTTGTGAAGCTCCCAAAATTGGAATTAGGGTAGGGAGGAGGGATTGAAATGTATATTTTTCATAATGAAATCACTTGCTTTTGGGCTCTCATTTTCATTTGATTTGCATTGAATCAAATTCCCTTGAAGGGCCCGCCACGCCACACAATGAACGGCATCGGGGCGTGCTGTCTGGGATTTAATGTGCATGTTTCAAATATGAGCAATGGGTCTTTAAAAACCTCATCGAACGTCAGGGAACCCCTTCATTCCCAGAGCCCCCAGATTTCCTCCAAAGTGCAAGCGTGCGAAATCCACGCACATCTATTCATGCAAGTCCGTGTGCGTGTAAAATCTGGGATGTGCGCTAAAATTCTGCATGGTGCACATGGACGCACACGTCATCAAACGGCGTGCGCTACGTGCACAGCGAAAGCGCACATAGCGCAGGGCACACAACAAAAGTAGGCAGAACACGGGGCGTACCACGCGGAATGGGGAACAACGCGTGAAAATGTGGGCGTTACAGGGGAAGTACAGGAGGCAAATGTGCAGAACGCCCACACGCGAGCCTACAACACATATTCATGGAATCGAACAGGGCAAATGCGTGCGCCAAAAAAGACGCACTAATCCGGAAACACGTACGCCAGCAGGAAGCAGGCATACGCGGACCCACGCAGCATAAAAGTGCGTGCAAACAACAAACAAGTTCAGACGCTACGATGAATATACCGTTCCTCGCAGCAGTGGTTGTGGGACACCGCAGGAGGAGGTGGATAGTCAGGCCCAGATTTTTACACCCAGGACCAGCCTTTCTGGGATGCCTGATGACCAGGTGTATGGGAGGTACAGGTTTCCACCTCACATAATACTCGACCTGGTGAGTGAGTGGGAGGATGACCTCACATCACCCACTCTGTGCTCCCAAGCACTGAGCCCCTTGGAAAAGGTGCACAATGTACTGCACTTCTTGGCCACTGGTTCATTTCAGCAGACAAGTGCCATAGTGGGGGGGGGGTGTCACAGGCCACTCAGTCACGCTGCCTACACCAGGTATTGGCCATCATGACTGCACGCCCATCAGTCCGCAGGCACATATACCTGCCCAGAACACCTGCAGAAAGGTAGGCTGCCGTCCAGGATTTTTACGGGGTGGCACACTTCCCCAAAGTGCTAGGTGCCATTGATTGCACCCATGTGGCTCTACGTCCTCCCAGGGCAACTGAGCACATCTATAGAAACCGCAAGCACTGGCATTCCATCAACGTGCAGGTAGTATGTGATGCCAAGGGAATCATCACCCCAGTACATGCCAACTATCCAGGGTCCACCCATGACAGTTTCATTTGCAGAATGTCAACCCTAAACCGGGACCTAGAAGCTGGGTGGAATGGCGATACATCGCTGCTTGGTGAGTATAAATGCCACTGCACATGCATGCATGTCAGATACTGAGTAATGTCACAACCCCACTAATGATACCGATCATCACCTCCCCAGGGGACAGTGCCTACCCTCTGAGCACCCACCTGTTGACGCCAATTCGGAACCCCACCACACCACCCGAGGTAAGATACAACACAGCCCATAGTGCAACCCGGGGCATAGTGGAGCGCACATTCGGAGTGCTCAAGTAACGCTTTCGCTCCCTTGACCGCTCTGGTGGGCAGCTGCTATACGCGGCCCCAGTAGTGTGCAGGATCATAGTGGCAGCATGTGTCCTGCACAATGTTGCAACCCGCCGGGGCCTGCCGGTGGACATGGTGGTGCCCCCACATCCCCAACCACATGCACGGCCGCTGCGCATGGGAGGAGAAAGGGCACGTGGTGAGGCAGCCCGTACGCAGCTGGTGGCCAATTACTTAAACTAAAATCAAACCCCTGTGGAGTGCACACAGCCCTGGTACATACCAGCTGACAATCAATGATGATGATATAAGTGATAGTCAACTGTCACAACCATACCAGCCTGAGATTGGTCACCTGGAAGTGTTACATTGTGTGCATCCCTACCTACCGAAAGAAAACCAATGCTGTGTCACAAAAAGACACACATTCATGCTGCATGAATGCCTACCCCCTTGCAAAATACAACATGAAAACAGCGCCATGTCACCCAACCACTCCCCATCTCCGCTATCCAACACAGCATGGCATGTCATGCAATGTGAAAGCAAACAAATGAATGCACAACACATGACACAAGTGTCACAAAGTGCACTGTCCCAAATGGAAACAGGCCACAGACAATATTCTCCCAGTAATCAATAACAAACAGCACACATGACCAAATACTTACCAGCAACACAATACAGCAAGACAGGATGAAACATTGCCAAAATATGACAGTACTAAACTAAAGTAGTGCAAGTTTTACAACCTGAATAAGCCAGCACAACCACCCCTTCCAACTGCAGAGTGTTGACGTCAGGCAAATGTGTCAGTGTACTGCATACAACATGAACTGCATCCGCAAAGGAGACGACCTTGTGAAGACATGAAGAAGGTACCTGTGAATAAGCAGGAAGACATTGATGCACAGGCACATATCAATACACCATGCAGTGTTCAATACAACAACAATCCCCACTAGGGATGTTCACACAGTTTTGACTACAGACTGCCCACGCAGCTCATGGGAGTCCAATGTCACTGTGTAAGTCACTGTCACTTGGTCACACCCTTTGCAAGCCCATGGAAAGGGAAGCAGGAGGGGTGTGTGTGTCAGGAACCCAAGCATCTAACCCAAACACAGGACTAGCCTGCATGTTCCCAGCTGGAATACACAATGGATGCCCACGGGAGCCACACAAGGCAACACACTGTAAAAAAAAAAAAATGGCCATGTGGGGGTCGGGGGGGGGGAGGCCACCCAGGAGGTTCAAGGACAGGGTGCACACCAACAGGCACCTGTGTGGATCTTGGGAAAAAAAATACCTCCATGGGCTCATGGCCTGCATGGCTACGCTAGTGTGGGAGGAGTGCTGCTGTCGCTCTCATCACCCTCTGCTGGTGCATCAGGAGGTGGTGGTGCTATGGGAGGCAGCCCACGCAAAGCCCTGGTATGGTCCTCCATGGCAAAAAGCATGCGAGTGTGGAAGGTCTCGTTCTGGAAGATGATAGTACGGAGATCCCCATGCAGCACCTGATGGGCTGCCTGCATTTCTGCACGCATGGCTTCCCGTGATGCCCGGATCTCCTCCCGAGTTGCCTGCAGCTCAGCTGAGAGCGAAAGTGTGATCTGCTCCAGCTGCTGTTCTGACCTTAAATTTCAGGAAGCCTCAAGTTCACCCAGAGACTCCCTGAGGTTATGGAGTTCTACCCTCAGGGCTTCCCTGTGGCCCTGTGACTCTATAGATATGACTTTGCGCAGAGTCTCCAGTGCCGTCCGTCGGTCCCTGTTGGACGCCAACATGTCTTCCCTGTGTGATTGGCAAATGGAGTCTGTTGCCTGCTGTTGTTGCTCCATCTGCCTTTCAGGGGGGAGATTGGAAGTGACCACCCTCTCCATTGCCTGAGCCATCATTTCAACCAATGCTCCCTGTTGGGCTGCTATACTGTACATGGAGTTTTCCCATACAGTATTGCCTGGTGGCGTATGGCCACCGCGTCGGCGGGCACCACACCTGTTTGGGGCAAGGCGGTCTGCACCTTGCTGTGCTGGCACTGCCTGAGGCTGCAGGACTGCATTCCTCCTCTGATCTGCTGGCCCAGGAACAGGATCAGATGTTGTGGAGTGTGACCCCATAGAGGGTTCTACCCCTGGTGCAGGTGGGTTGGACAGAACGGAATCCCTGCCAGAAACACTCACCAGCGACGGCACATAAGTCTCATCATCCGATTCAGCACCTGAATAGAGGTCTGTGGAGGTGCACCCAGAGACACCCCTGGACAGTATGGTCTGCAGTAAGATTGGGTTTTCACCCACCACCACACCATGTCCCCCACTGGTGCCCGGTCGTGGCTGAGATTCCTCCTGGGTCTGCACCATCTCCTCAACCTCAACAGCATCAAGTGCGTCATCACCTGCAAAAACATGAAAGACAAAAAATGGAAACAGCATTAGCACCATAGCACACACATAGGCCTGACAAGCCAGAGATCCAATATTTGATTTACACATGTCCCACATGACTATAACCCTGGCATGCATGCACTGTCAATGAGTTGGAAGGGGAGGCAAAATGCAGATGCTGATGACACCACGATGGAAAAGCAACACATTTGCTGCATGCTGGGTAGCACTGGCATCACACATTAGCCTGTGAGAGGCATGCCCAATACACATGCATGACACATGCCAGCACACAGATGGCGGCATGTAGGGTAGCCATGGTACATTTGACAAGTACAGCCATATGTCAGTGAATGAGTACTGTCACCCATCCATGTGAGATGGACATGATGAGATGAAAAATGCAAAATAGTGTGACAAAATACGCATGTGCCACACATCCAGTGTACAATAATACAGTGATGGCCGGCAGATGGATACATCAATGGTTGGTCACTTCAACATGACAGGAAACAACTATCATGTACCAAATTCAAACAGGCACCAAAAATCAATGTGAGCAGGCCAATCCTCAATCAGCCTAAATGGTCTAATCATTCACATGACAAGGTAACAAATGTGGCCCAATGAGGGGTGAAATCAATGACAGAAGCATGTCACATATGTGGCATTAGGGCTGATAAATGCGTTGAAAAAATTGGAGAATTGAAACAATCAGCCTGAATGAACCCTGAAAAAATCTGAACAATGTTGTTGCAAAATGACAGTTCAAGGGCAACTGCAGTAATGTTGCACTAATTGGCTACTGTGGGCAGAAGGGATACTGTCATACCCAAATTCAAGGCAGGTGAATGTGTTGGAGGAAGCACATGGGTGACCCATACCACTCAGGAGTACACACCCTCACCAGGCACTCAATCAGAACCCGTCACCCAAACCACATACAAATGGATTACACACACATGCATGGGCACTCACCGGACAATGCGTCGTAATCTGGTAGGTCTCCCATGCCTTGGATCTGATCCTCTGTGACAAAGGTTCCAGCAACAGACTCATGTTCAGTGAGTTGGTTGTCCTCTGGTAGAGACCCACCACCAGTCACCAGAGTAGAGGCATGATTTGAGGCCAGCTTGTTTTTTGCTCTGCGTTTCAGGTCATTCCACCGCTTGTAGCAATCATCAGATGTGCGCCTCACAAATCCAAGGGCACTAATGATGTCAGTGATGGTCTGCCAGTGTGCCTTACGTTGACCAGGTGTGGTGTTGCACCCTGCAGTCACCACCATTTCGCGGCTATGTGCTGACACATAGGCCACAAGTGCATCAAGTTCGGCGTCATTAAAGCTAGGCTTCCTTGACATGCCGGAGTGTGTAGCCGTGTCTGGGGTCTCAGCCTGTACTGCCAGAGCACCCTTCTTTTTCTTTTTCAAAGGTGGTGCGGATCCTGAGTGGCTTACGCCGCTCTGGTCAGTAGGGGCAGAAGCGCCGGTGGACTGGGTACTAGGAGTGTGCGAATGCACAATGACCATAGGTCTTGGTGCAGGCATTGGCTGCAGGGTGATGTTGGCAGGGCCAACGTCGGTTTGATGGACCTGAACCAACACTGTCGCGGCTGCCCCTGAAGCCTCTCCACCCTGCCTACTTGGGGCAGCAGATGACATTGCTGCCCCAGATCCACGTGGCCTGGTGACAGCAACTTGCACCGCCACACGTGGCTTAGACTTGCTGACCTGGAAGTCAGCCTGGGAGTCATCCTGTGCTTGTGCTGGTGCCAAAATGGGCTGGTCCAACAAGGGCTGAGCTGGGATGGTGTCAGCTACGTTTCCCACAACCATGGGGGGGGGCATGTTTGTCCCTGATTGGTCCTCCACACACGGGGGTCTAGGGGCACCCTGCAAATCCTGGCCACGTCCCCTACCGTGCCCACCACGCCCACCATGCCCACCTTTTGGAGGTCGGCCACTTTTGCCTCCCTTACCGCTTGGTCGCCTCCCAACCATGGCACTGATGTTGTTGTGCGTATGGGAGTAGCAGTAAACAATTGCCCTGGGCAATTGGGGGTGAAAGGGGTAGGATACTTGATGGAATTCATACCCTAGTGCTCTAGCAAGGCTGTATGTGACCCCTGGGGGAAAACAAAAATGAACATGCACACAACCCCTCGTAGACCACGTGCATGGAAAAATGAACCCGCACTATGCTGTGGCACCCAGAAACACAAAAATAAGCGTACACGTAATACATGCAGCCTACACTGACCTCTGAAGGGTTGCGCGACACAGGGGGCAAGCACAGTTGGTAAATACGTGCGTTTCTCACCGTATGCCTGGAAAAAGAACGTGAAAAAGACGCGCATGTGCGCGTTGGCAACACCCCCGCCAAAAGAAGAATTGTACGCTGTCTGAGGAAACAGGACAAAAGAAGAAGTAAACGCTGTTTGAGGAAACAGGCCAAAATAAGAATTGAACGCTGTCAGAGGTAACAGGGAGTACAAACTTGAACTGTTTTGAAGTAATCGCGCGTGAACCGACTAGAAGTACAAAATTCACCCGCTCGCTCTCCACGAAAAGCACGTACAAGAAAATGGCATGCTACACGTGCCTTTTCAATCGGCCCACACGTACAACGTCACTTACGCGTGTACGCGCTAAGGCCCTTTCCTCCAATTACACAAGCTGACATTCGGACGTGCAGTTTTTGCACGTGTACGATGAACATGCACCCGTGTTGAGGGAAACGCCCTTGCGCGTCACGTCACAGACGTGCTTACGCACTAAAGTGCCTTTGGTCCAATGAATTTGCGTACGTGCGGTGTATTCACGTGCTGATTCACTATGCACCCGTCACAAGGGAAACACCCACGTGCGTAACGTCACAGACGCGCTTAAGTGCTAAGGGCCTTTCCTCGAATTACATGCTGACGTGCAATTTTTTCACGTGCCAAATCACTCTGTATCAAGCACACGGAAGACCACGCTCCTGCCCAGAAGGCCGAATTACTGCCCCTAAGAGCCCCGAGCACGCTCCCACCTGCCATCTGCTGCTGCCTGCCTGCTGCCCTGCTATTTGCTTCCTGCACGTCAGCCAGGGGTGCAGTTGCTGTGACCACCCCTGCTGGAACTGAAGACTCTCGACTGGGATACCATCACTCCACAGCCCAGCCCCAGGACCCAGTTGCCCACCCACACCTACCTCTGGGGTTGCCATGTCGGGCACAACACCATCTGGCACCAATGGCAACCCCCAGCCAGAGAGGCAGAGGGCCACCAGCTTCAGTGCCAGGGAAGTTGGTGTCCTAGTGGAGCAAGTCCTGGGGCAGTATGATGCCCTCTTTGGAAGTTTGCGCGCCGACTATGAAGGACGGACCAGGATCTGGATGGACATCGTGACTGCCATCAACAAGGAGGGGGTGGCAGTCCGTGACATCAAAGATGTCAAGAAACGCTGGGAGGACTTCAGGTCCAGGACCCTCGACAAGGCCTGGTGCCTCTTGAAGGCAGCGGATGCCAAGGGGCGCTGGGGCCACCTGTCCGACCACCAAATGAGGGTCCTGGAACGCATAAGCCCAGCACTCCACATCCAGGTCCTTGAGAGGCAGACCCGTCTGGAGTCGAGCGGTAAGTGTATATGCATACTGGTTGTACGCTGTGCGTGTCGTGGTGTGCCAGTAGTGTGCAGGTTGCACATGTGTTTCTGTAGGGCCATGTATGGATGTGTATGTACAGGGGCATGTACAGGGGTGTGAGGCTGACACATGCGAGTCCTCTCATGTGTGAGACACATGAATGGTGTATTTGTGGGTAAGCATGCAGGCCAAATGCAGATGTGGGAGCAGACATGTTTGAATTACTGTTTATGTACGTTGGCATGGTTGCGGTGTCACACATGGATGTTGGTTCCAGCTGCATGTATCTGCACTGTGTATATGTGCATGTCTGTGTATTTGACAAGTGTGCAACTGTGATGCAACATGGATGCATGTGGCACTGACATGTAGAAGGCTGAATGCCAGATGTGACATGGATGGCGATCTCATCACTCTGACAGATGGTGGACATGTACACATGCATGTAAGTGTGTTGGTGTGTGTGCATTTGTTGTGTACTCCCCGTGTTTAATGTGATGTCAGGCTCACCTTCGGATGCTGATGCTGTTGTATGTGTATGGATGGTGCTCCCTGGTGCAATATTGCTGTGGAATTGCTCATGTGTGTGAGTAGAAATGACTTGTGTGTTAGGGAGTGTGATGCCATGTCTGAAGTTTGACACTGCCATTCATGTACAACTGTCATGTGTGTATCAGTCCATTGTACAGTGCCCAGATGCCTGTGTTCTATCTCTCCCTGTCTGCAGCGTCAACTGATGAAGAGGGTGGAGAAAGTGCTGTGGAGCAAAGAGGCAGGGACCGCACCATCAGCCGGAGACGCAAGGCCTGGCTCCCCTCCCAGATTGTCATCTCTTCGGGGAGTGAGGAGTCTGGTGCCGCGTCCCAGGCCGCAGCTGCTAAGGGTAGGTCCAAGAGGCAGAGGTTGGAGATGGACTCCTCGGCAGCAGAAGGGGTAACTGAGACCCCACAGGGTTCGACAGAGGAAGATGGCATGGAGTCATCCAGGTTGGTGGGGGGTTTGGAGGAGGAGGAGGCCGTGCAAGGGACAGAGACGGGGTCTGGAGGTGGGGATTCCACTGGTGCTAGTGGTGCAGTGCAGGGGCAGGGACAGGAGGCAGCACAGACTGCCGTGGAGGTGCCTGTGTGTAATCCTGTCCCTGATCCTCTGACTGCATCATCCGGCACCAGCAGGGATGCCTATGTCCAGACCTGTTTTCACAGAGGGGATGGGCGCACAACAACTGGCCTTCCTTTCCCTGCGGACGTGGCTATTCGGGACTGGGTTGAGCCTGTCCTGGCTGGGATTGCGTCAACGGGGCATGCGAGGTGACCTGCAGTGTTTTCGTGAAGACACTGCATGTGATCTCGGATGCCTCTTTGACCGCGTTGACCTACTGGGACGGGTCACCAGTGCTGGATTCCTCCATGTGCTGGAACTTCTTGCGACCCCCTCCTCACCTGAACGCCAGTCGTCCTCGATGCCATCTTCCCACCCATGTATCACCTGGGTACCCTGTGGAGCTGCCTCTGACCCAGCGGCCAGGCTGGTGGAGGACACATTCCTGCCACAGTCGGGAGTCAAAAGTCCAGCAGGGGTGGCCACCACGACAACTGCACCCCAGCCGGAGGAGGACGTGCAGGCAGCAAGAGCCAGGGTGCAGCCACAGGCACAGCAGCAGCAGCAACATGGTGGGAGCAATGATGGCTCGGGGCCTACAACATTGGAGGGGCAGGCATCGGCCAGAGGGCAGGAGGACCCAGGATTGCAAGTGTCTTTCATGTGGCAGCGTTTGGACCACACCATAGATGCGGAGCGGCAGAGGGCGGAAGAGGCACGGCTCACAATGGTCAGGTCGGAGAACTCCATGCGGAGGGCACTGAGGCGGGCCAAGTGCCTCGAGGCAATTCGCAGGAAGTTGGAGGTCAACGTGTCATCGTCCCTGCGAACCCACAGGGCCATGGAAGAGGACTGCCTCCAGGACATTGAGTGGGAGTTCGATGATGCCCTGGCCCGGGACATCAAAAAGTGAGCCATCGTACTAGCCCGCTGCCATTGTAAATAGTAGGTTAGTTAGTGTTAGGTTTCATTTTTGTTTTCATTTTTTTTTTGGGGGCGCTTGGACAATACCCCACATTTTTGTATATAGTTCTTCATTAGTTAGTGTATTTTTGTAGGTTTCATTTGGACTGTTGGGCTCATGGACCCAGGATTTCATCCTTGTAAATAGTTGGAGTGTGGATTTGACGGCATTTTCTTTTTTGATTTTTCCATGGAGCAATGGATTTTACTTTTTCATTTCTGCTTGGATTTGCTTTGTTGGAAGGGGACTTTGGAGACATTTTTGATTTCAAATATTTTGGATTCTGATTTCCTTTTTTTATCATTATGTGACATTCTGCATTGTTTTCCTCATGTCCATTGTTTGGTCTTTGAATTTCTTTCACCACATTTTTTGTTCAATACATTTTTTCCTGTACTTCAATGTGTGGTATTCTCTCATTGGTTTCATGCATGTCACGATGTGGGTTTTCACATTCACTGGCACCCATTGTGTGTGTGTGATGGACATGTGTAGATGTACATACATGTCATTTGGGTTATTTCATGTAATGGGCATTTCAATGTGGGGTGTATGTTATGCTTGGTTGGTTATTTGGGCAGGGGTGGCGTGCTGTGGGATTTGGGTGGCCATGAGGGCCATGATTGTGGGTCATGTTGACGTGTTGGGGGGACATGAGTGGGGCCTGCTGGCAGGTGCCCCTCACTGCTGGTGGGTAGGGGTGCAGGGGGACATGAATGGGACATGAGTGGGGGCCTGCTGGCAGCTTCCCCTCGCTGCTGGGGGGTGGGGGTGCAGGGCGACATGAGTGGAGGCCTGCTGGCAGGTGCCCCTCACTGCTGGGGGGTGGGGGTGCTGGGGGACATGAGTGGGACATGAGTGGGGGCCTGCTGGCAGGTGCCCCTCAATGCTGGGGGGTGGGGGTGCAGGGGGACATGAGTGGGACATGAGTGGGGGCTTGCTGGCAGGTGCCCCTCACTGCTGGGGGGTGGGAGTGTACCGGGACATGATTTGGGGCCTGCTGGCAGTTGCCCCTCACTGCTGGGGGGTGAGGGTGCTGAGGGACATGAGTGGGACATGAGTGGGGGATTGCTGGCAGGTGCCCCTCACTGCTGGGGGGTAGGGGTGCAGGGGGACATGAGTGGGGGCCTGCTGGAAGGTGCCCCTCACTGCTGGGGGGTGGGGATGCTGGGGGACATGAGTGGGACATGAGTGGGGGCCTGCTGGCAGGTGCCCCTCAATGCTGGGGGTGGGGGTGGTGCAGGGAGACATGAGTGGGACATGAGTGGGGGCCTGCTGGCTGGTGCCCCTCAATGCTGGGGGGTTGAGGTGCAGGGGGACATGAGTGGGACATGAGTGGGGACCTGCTGGCAGGTGCCCCTCACTGCTGGGGGGTGGGGGTGCAGGGGGACATGAGTGGGGGCCTGCTGGCAGGTGCCCCTCACTGCTGGGGGGTGGGGGTGCAGGAGGACATGATTTACATAAATAATGGTAAGCAACATATTTCAACACTGAGTGCTTACATTCCAAATGGGCTAAAAAACATATTGACAGAGATGCTTCTTGTTTCTTGTTTTGTCTCGCCCTTTTTATGCAGAATAACCAACGGTGCTCTGTGTAGCTCCAGACTTTAAACACTTGGAATTAAAGACTGACTAAATTCGGATGCTTTAACGTATACTCCTTTGTGAACTTCCATTTTTTGATGTAAGTGATGATTCTCACTTTGAGCTCTAACACTTTGATGCACGAATAGGTCCTAAATATCCCTTCACTTCACTTATTTCTGCTTTAGCATGTATATCTAGCAGTGTATTCCGTTTACATTCTACCCTCTCCAGTGTTGCTACTATGGCTTTGTCGGTGCTTCAATCTGAGTGTCACCTCCTCCCCTTCTCTCTAGACCATTTAAAGTGATATATTTAGCATTGTAGTCAACTATATCATTTGTTGACCATTATTTATAAATCAGGTCGACGTTTAATGTTCATTCTCTCCTATTTATTAGAAGAATGCATTAACAGGGCATGATTCATTCTGGACCCTAATCTGTTCCCTTTTCAGATTTGGAGTCCCTCTCTTGATGTTGAGTCTCAGACAAATTCTTGGACCATTCACAGGACAAGAAGATTTTGGACTATCAATTTACATGAATATGTGCTGAAAGCTATCACAATTGTTGTTGTGTGCTTGTTATTTTTATCTTGTATGATTCTGCAATAATTTGATTGTAGGTGTTATTAGGTGATCTGTACCCTCGCTAATATTATTAGTGGGTCATTATTTTTTTGGTTTTGGTAGACGGCAGACTACCCCTGATGAATTTCTGTTCACTTTGCCTACACACACGTTCAGAAAGAAACATGTTGGGAAATTGATGAATGAATGAGTATGTCTGAAACTTGAATGAGAATGTAGTGAGCGATTAGGTTGATTCTAGTGACATCTGCACAACACTACCCCGGAGTGATATCAATTTTCTTTCACTCCTGGTTTTCACACTGCTTATCTTTTCTTGGCATTTGTGGTGATTATTCTATATTTATTTTTGTTGTTTATTCTGCTGTTTTACTTCCTAATTGTGAAGAGGTACATGTTACCAACATTTACACTTTATACCAGTTGTCTGGTTATTGAAGTATTTTAAATGTTTGACTATGAACTAAATCATAGTTTCTTAATGATGCTGTAAAATTAATAAATGACATATATAATTTTTGTAAACGTGTTTGGAATTGAATCATTAATTAGTGACTAATGCTGCAAGCATTGGGACACTATTTGAAAAGGGATCAAATCAAGCCCCTTGGCACTGTTTTGTGTGTTGTTTTAGGCTTTGCCTACAAAGTATAGAGGTTGTGCAAAAAAGAGGGCTCATAATCCTCTTACCTCCCCATAGGTGTTTGTTTGTAGGACATGAGTGGGGGCCTGCTGGCAGGTGCCCCTCACTGCTGGGGGATGGGGTGCAGGGGGACATGAGCAGGGGCCTGCTGGCAGGTGCCCCTCACTGCTGGGGGGTGGGGGTGCAGGGGGACATGAGCGGGGGCCTGCTGGCAGGTGCCCCTCACTGCTGGGGGGTGGGGGTGCAGGGGGACATGAGCAGGGGCCTGCTGGCAGGTGCCCCTCACTGCTGGGGGATGGGGGTGCAGGGGGACATGAGCGGGGGCCTGCTGGCAGGTGCCCTTCACTGCTGGGGGGTGGGGGTGCAGGGGGACATGAGTGGGGGCCTTCTGGCAGGTGCCCTTCACTGGTGGGGGTTGGGGGTGCAGGGGGACATGAGTGGGGGCCTGCTGGCAGGTGCCCCTCACTGCTGGGGGGTGGGGGTGCTGGGGGACATGAGTGGAGGCCTGCTGGCAGGTGCCCCTCACTGCTGGGGGTGGGGGTGCTGGGGGTCATGAGTAGGACATGAGTGGGGGCCTGCTGGCAGGTGCCCCTCACTGCTGGGGGGTGGGGGTGCTAGGGGACATGAGTTGGTGATCATATTGCAAGGTGACATGTGGCTTGGCTGGGGGGCATGCCCATGGTGAATGGGCTACCTACGGGACATGACCAGGGGTGCAGGGTAGTCCCCTGTGGTGTGGGCTGCCTGCAGGGGCTGTGGAGGGGGTAGAGGGGACACCTGGGAGGACCCACACTGCCAATTCATGTGTGAGACTCCCCGCGCCCCCACTGGATACACGTACCCCGCTCTGAGAGCGAAATTGCATGTGAAACTTCACGCATACCCCCAAAATATACGTACCCCGCTCTGACAGCGAAATCACGTGTGAAACTTCACGCGCACCCCCAAAATACACATACCCCGCTCTGAAAGCAAAATCGCGTGTGAAACTTCGCACGCACCTCCGAAATACACATACCCTGCTCGCACAGGGCCAATCGCATGTGAAACTCCCCGCGAACCGCAGTAATACATGTACACCGCTCGCACAGGGCCAATCGCGTGTGAAACTTCCTGCGAGCCCCAGTAATACACGTACCCCACTCGCATCGGGCCAATCGTGTGTGAAACTTCCCGAGAACCCAAGTAATACACGTACCCTGCTCACACAGGGCCAATCGCGTGTTAAACTTCCTGCGCACCCCAGTAATACACGTACCCTGCTCGCACAGGGCCAATTGCGTGTGAAAGTTCCTGTGCACCCCCGAAATACACGTACCCCACTCGCACAGAGCCAATCGCGTGTGAAACTCGCCGCGAACCCCATTAATACACATACACCGCTCGCACAGGGCCAATTGCGTGTGAAACTTCCCACAAACCCCAGTAATATACGTACCCCGCTCGCAACAGGGCCAATCGCGTGTGAAACTTCCTGTGCACCCCAGTAATACACGTACCCCACTTGCACAGGGCCAATCGCGTGTGAAACTTCCTGCGCACCCCCGAAATACACGTACTCCGCTCACACAGGGCCAATCGCGTGTGAAAGTTCCTGCCACCCCCGAAATACACGTACCACACTCGCACAGGGCCAATCGCATGTGAAACTCCCCGCAAACCCTAGTGATACAAGTACCCCGCTCGCACAGGGCCAATCGCGTGTGAAACTCCCTGTGCCGGTGTGTACATGTATTCGGAGGGGTGCGCGGGAGTTTTACAGGCGTTTTCGTGCTTGGTGGGCTGTATGCTGGTCCAATGGCCTGTGCACCATGTGCGGGATTTGTGCGCTGTGCATGGCGCACGGGGAGGGGTTGGGGCGTAACTGGCGCTGCTGCAGGGTCGCTGCGCCACTCTGCGCCATGGCTGGTTTTGGATGTTGAAATCCATGATTACGCTGTGTGCGGAAATTGATTTTAGCGCACACCGCTGGCGCAGACTGTCGCAAGCGCACACTGTGCGCCAGCCGCATGCGCCACTTGTGTGCTGGATTCTATGAATTACCCCCTATATATTTGGGGGCTTAACAGTCAATTTGGCCTCCAGCAAAAATAATCAGAAATTGTCAAAAGTCTCTAATGATGCATAAACCTACTCTGTTACACTTAAAAGGCCCAAAAGTGATTCGCCACCACCATCACTTTAACAGGTCCTTGCCATTGAGGCCATTCTACAAGAAACAAAATTGCTCAAACCATTTATTGAAACCACCAACCAAAAAATTGCAGCAGCTTGATGAAAGGTGTAACATATTCGAAAATAGACTGAGTGAGATGGAAAATAGAATAGGTCTTGCGAGAACACTGCATTACTTTTTCTCCAGAATCTATTACCAGCCCAGCTTCACATCCCAAATGAAATATGCCTTAATATTCAACACTTCAATACACCCAATTGCTGCTCATTCTTTCAAAGGCCAAAGAGTTAAATACCCTCATCTACAATGGGGAAAATATCTATACCTCTCAAGATGCGGCAAAAAAGACTGCCCAACGCAGGAAGGAATTCCTCTCTTATCGACCGGCTCTTAAACAACTCAACGTCATATATGGCCTTTACCACCTATGTTCCTGTAAAGTTACATATGATAGTCGCACTTCAATATTTGAAGAACCCTCTGATGTCAAGACTTTCATCCATTCCCTCAAGACCAACAACATGGATACGTTGCTTCCTACCAACCCATCTTCTTCTGGGTCTTGACTTTTTTTGTTTGTTACTGAAGTGTTGCAGTCTCGAATTTGGCCCCAATGATGGTGGGCCGAGCACCGCTATGTTCCCCTTTTCTTCCAGGGCTTTTCTTTCTTTCTGCCCTGTTGGTGTCACCTACTTTGTTCTTTTTTCTCCCTTTTATATTCTCTTTGATGTACTTTATCTTGTCTGATCTCTATATACTGTATGTCTCAACTTGTCATCTCATTCTAATTTGTTGTATCTTACCTTAATTGATCAAGTATCCACTTCCTTCCCCTCCTTCCTTTTGTGTCATCCTTCTGTAATCAGCCTCAACTTTCAGATGTATCGCTCATTCAGGTATTTATTTACTGATGTTACTCTTACTACTGTTCTGCGTACTATATTTGATGAATCTTTCATCCTTAAGTATTTTTGTGTTCCTGTTTTAACCATGCTGCTTCTGTTCGATGATTTTTAGATGTGTTACCTGGAACATTAAGGGCTGTAATAAAACAATTACAAATTACAAAATTATCTCTCATCTCGAAAAGCTAAACCCATGTGTTGCGTGTATACAGGAAATGCATCTCTCTCTCTTACAGAAGCCATGAAACTCAAAGCACTATGGGTCAATGATGGTATCCTAGTCCAGCGGTGGGGAAGAAAAATGGTGTGGTCATACTAATTAATAAGAAGCTATCATATAAGATCCTAGGTCAAGATGTATATACCAATGGGAGGTGGGTGTGTTATGTGTATTTATGGTCCCACCCTGCCTGATCCAGACTTTTGGGTTTCTGTCAAACAAACCATACTTAATTCGAATTTCTCCAATCTAATGTTATGTGGTGATGTGAAACAAGTTCTAGACCCATTCTCAGCTAGAAAATCCAAATGCTCCTTCAAGAATTCAAAGTCTCATACTGCTTTTAGACACTGCTTAACTGAAACTGGCTTTATTGACACTTGGAGACTGGCCCATTCGGTTGACCTACAGAACACATTTCATACACATCCCCATGGTACCCTATCATGCCTTGATTACATTTTCACTACTTAATCCCTTAGGATTACTATTACTGACTCTCTTATCTCTAATATTATTGTATCTGATTATGCCCCAGTCATAACCACCTTGGATCTCGCTGACATTAGGAAACTGTTAGGAATGATTTTCTTGAACTGGAGGACTATTTAAGGACATGTTTATCATTTTGCAAAAATATAATAGCATTTTATTGCCACCAGATAATAGTATTTTGTTTGCATGTAATATAGCATTTATTTTTGCCATTTGCCAGTATAAGATAGCATTATTGGTAGTATGCAAGGTACAGGATTTACAACACAGCCAAGCCCAATTTGAAACTGCAGATATTCATAGCACACATAAAAAAGCTTAATGTGCTGCCAGATTCAAATAATGAAGTGCACCATTTTTTTTTTTGGATGCTTCATGTATGAAGACAACATTACAATACATAAACAACTAACATTATTTAACATTACTTTACTTAACATTACTTACATTCTAATTCTAACTTACATAACATTAAAATGCAGTCTTAAAATGAGGTGAAATCCATGTTTTGGTGGCACTGCTGAGATTCATTTTTAAATACACACTGCCGTTTTCTTCAGCTTGTGGAGAACAGGAAAATGCAGGCAGCAGAAAACAGAGTGAAACAGTAACAGGGAGGCCTAAAGCTTTAATTGTTCTGAAAATGAGGGCTGATACAGAGCACATTTTCTTTTACTATGATTGGTGGAAATTATAGGCAGACAAGCTACATCAATAAAGCGACAGATAGGAGATTTCTTGGTAGCAAGAAATGAGGAGAGCAGTTAGTTCAGGCTGGGCTGAGAAGACTAGCAGAGGTTCCAAGGGGTAGAGCGCTAGCTGTGGTAGAGATTCAGCTGGCGCTCCCAACACAAGATTACAGAAGCATTTTGCACTGACACTGGGTCTACAATTGCGAACATAGCAAGGTTGTGTGGGGGACTTCAAAGAAATACCAATCTTGGTAAAATAAGTGATAAGTGAGGAACATAAAATACTGTATGTGTGACTACGATTTATTACAGTATAGGGAAGTTAGGAAATCATTGCATGTTTATTTTTTTTTCAATTTCAGAATGTGTGAACATTAATCCATGTTTCAAAAATACCTGCTTGTTCTGTTTTATTCTCTTGTATTACAGATGGTGCTGTAATTTAACTCATGGTAAGACTTGGTGACTTGTAAATAAGATAAAATACTTCTTGTATTTATAAAAACCAATAGGATTTTGTGTCATTCATGCATATGTTTATTTACATAAGTGAAGTATAAAGGGGAGGCTCATATCAGTGCAGTAGTGCATTTGCCAGTTTACCAATGCAAGTAAAGTAGCAAACAAGAAAAAGCTAGCAATAAATAGTTATAAAGCAGATGTTTGTGTGCAGTGTGATGAATGTTTCCTCCTTTGCATGCTGATGGGAAGGTGTCTGATCTGATACATAGATTACTGGTTGTAAATAAGCCAGTAGTGTCTTATGGCACATGGATTACTGGATGTACATACGCCAGTAAAACCAGCCACAAACTGTAGGTGGCGCTCTGAATAAAATCATTGGGTTCTGACAGTGCATAAGTCTGGGGCTCTTTACAGACAACTAGGAGGTATTCCAATAGAAAGGAAAGGTTTGTTTTATGATGGGGTTATAGTATAAAAAAAGAAAACCATGCTCACCTCTATGCCACAGGAATAAATACTGCAAAACAAAATACCACTAAAATTACCACCAATATAAGCTAAGAAGGTCTGGTCACTAAAATAATGTGATGCCAAACCCAATCTAGATGCAAGACTAATTTACTGCCCAATTACTGCCAATACTTTTACGGTAAGAAAATACTGCAAATCCCAAATTGACCCCAATAAAACAAAATCTCCAACAACTACCAACCCGTTCAGATAGGTCAGAAATACATTTGAGAGGAATGGGGATGCAGAAGTTACTCAAATATCAATAAATAAATTACTCAGGAAGTTGGCAAAAAACATAACTGCTTTAATATCAATTATATAAAACAGGGAGTACAACTGACATCAACGGACATCTCACAGCATGATCTTAATAAACCTTTTAAAAAAGCACTCTCTTGTACTAAAATCTTGTACAATATGCATATTACTAACGTCATCCTATGTGGCAAACTACAAAAACCTACTGAAGAGAGTGATACGGTCTTAGGGAATATCTAAGTATACAATCCATACTCGTCTTATGGCCGTGAGAAAAGTGATCAGTTGCTTAACATCAGGTGGGGCAACTAAGCCCTTCCCTCAAAACAGGTCACTATGAACGTCACTAAATACACAACGTCCTATTGGCTATTTAACTATAGGAGCCCCATTCATGCAACCCTCTATCATTGGTTGGCTTCTAACCTCCGTCAACATCCTTCAGCCCACGCTAGCCACACGCAGGTCAGACTGCCAGGTGCTGGTGAGTTAGCATTAAACATCTGCTTCCCACCAATTAGAACATCATCCATCATCACCTCAGTGGTCTGCTGTCAATTAGGCCTTTTGAACTTGTCCTTGAAAATATTATTTTGCTCTGGAAGATACAGGGGAGTAGAGGCTCACTCTGCCCTTGTGTGTAGGTGTGATCATCCTGCTCATCCAACTCCTTCTCCCCACGTGACTAAAGACCACAAAATTGAACTTTTAGTGTATTAAAAAGACTATTTTCCAATGAGTCTCTGACATCTTCTTTGTTCTCGCCAAGCTTCTGAACAGGAGGTTCATTCCTTCACAAGATTGTAACTAATTTCTGTTTTTCTCAGCCAGATACAACATTGGCTTCTTGGCACATTCAACCTTATCTTTCTGAACTTCGTTTGTAATCCATTTGTTTTCTAACTGCTCCACACTTGTAAAAAATGGCCTTTGTCCTTTAGCTCAGCTCTGCTTATAGTTCATAATGGACCATCCATTCTTTACTCATTCCTATGTATCCATACATTGGCGCTTGCCGCAATCTATTCACTATAAAGCTATCCTTTTGAAAGCTTTGTCTGCTTGCGTTACTTTGTGTCTGTACATGTGTGAACTGGCTTAATATCTTCATTGTTTCTGTAGCATAAGCCTCTTCATCTTGAGCCCAAGATTTTGCTTATCTTTCATACTTTCTTGATGCCTTATAGAATATCTGCACCCTCTCGTCTCTGCATCTCTTTTATTTACGTCATCTCAACTCTTGCAGGACGTCACCAATCTACTTCGTCAGTCAGACATCCAGCTTCTGCTGGGATTTCGTTTAAACAGCCATCATACTGTCTTGAATGCAAGCATGGTTTTCTCAATGGGAACCTAGCCTCCAGGATTTCCTTTGGCCTCTGTCGTTTTAGTTGTTCCACATATGTCACATACTCTGGTTTCCAACATATAGGCTTTCTGGGCAAAGTGGTTGAGGTGGGGGTACTTAGCTCCTTCTCTACATTCTATACTCTGGCCTAGGGACACATGCATAGAAGGCCAACCTATATTGTGACAGGAATAACTCTGGGAGGCTGTAGCCAAACCAATTTAGGTACCAGTGACAGGCGGTCTAGGCTAAGGGTCCACAATGAGGTCACACAATGGGAATCACAGATTACAGATTACACTTAGACAAATATAGTTATTTAATTATGACCAAAACACACTATAATAAATAACTAGAAGCAGGTAGACATATCAATAAACACTATCAAACTAAATACATATATACATTCACTTGGTCATGAGGCAAAATACAAATCCGAAACTCCTGTTAAGGAAAGGTTAGACAAGTACTATGCACAAAAGGTCCACATAGATGTTGCCTATCAAAAATTGTATAGCCCTAAGTTGCCTGGGGCCTTGTGCCCAATAGTTCAGGTTACAGTTCCACAGAATTTAGGATGAAGGAGAAAATGCAGGTACCGTCTCTGGGGTACAGTGAAGGGTTCTTAAGGTTAGGGTTCAAGTTAGACTAATGCCCAAAAGTAGCCCCAACAGTCTATCTTGCACAAGCAAGCATCGGCAAAGCCCAATGTGGCGCTCCCTACATAAATCTGTCCCTGTTCCGTCTACTGAACAAGATTGTCCTAATAATGTGGGGTTAAAAGATTAAAGATCACTGTCCGAATCATCGATTCTCTTCCCTGACAAAGGCCTTGTGTAATCAACGGGGAGACCTCCTAGGATGTGGTTTACCCTAGATGAATTGGCCGAAGGCAGTGCGTCGACACAACATCTGAAAAAAATCCATTAATATCATAACCTGTGGGGTAACGGACAGTCAGGACCTCTCAGAGACAAGGACAGGTTATAAAAAGAGAGGATCACATGACACGAGAAGGGATAGGCGTCCTTATAGAAAACTGCAGGAATATAATTGAGTATGATGTTATCGAAATATGCCTTTTGTGCGTTTTTCAACTTAGCAAGTTACTAAAAAAATAAAAAAATAAATAAAAAAAAAAGTCTGTGCTGTGATCATATACCCTTTCTTTGAGCCTTTGTTTGGTTTTTCGCTCTGTGTGAGAAGTACAAGAACTAAAATGAACTTCTAGATGTTAGCCGGAATTATATGTAGTACCCTTTGGGAACACCACACACAATTAAGACTACAAGTGACAGTACAATTTCACCTTTGGTACAAGCCTGTACTACACAGTAATGTGGTAACAGTGGCTGTGCAGCCAGACTTGTGAGTGAGCAGTATCAATAGTTACACAAAGGACAGCAATTACTATGATTCAGGCAAACAGTGACTCAAGGTTTTCAAGTAAAATAATATACATTTATTTCACTCTTCAGTTGTATAACATTACACTATTATAAGCAGTCTAAAAATCACACGCTTAATACACCACACCACTTTCCTTAAATTCCAGACAAGTTAAGCTCACAAAATGAAATGAGAGCAAAATGGCACTCCAGCAATTTAAAAGGGAGGGAAAGACAAAAGTTAACAGAAATGGATCCACACCAACAGGTAAGTACTCAGGGCAAGCAAACAAGAGAGACTACAATGATAAAATCAGATAGAAAATGCTCAGGGCTAAAGTCAATGGTTCAAAAGTCTTTTGCTCAAGATAATACAGTTTAGTGTAGTTCGCGGTAAGGTTCGTGGCACACTTTCCGGACGAGGTTGGTTGGTAGAAAAGTTCTTTCAAAGAGAAGAGAAGGACAAGCCCTCGGATTTGAGAAAGATTTCAAACACTTTCACCGCGGCTGAACGAAACGCACAACCGGATGTGCACAGTACCTGAAAACGGAGAGGGAGCTGTAGCTGAGGCAGATGTTTCTGGTAGTTCCTGCAGGCTCACGGTTCCTGAAGCGACTGTCGGACTGATCAGAAGTAGGAAGACTGGAGGGTCCTACACTAACCAGGGAAGAAACCAGCAGCCGAGGAAAGCAAAAAATAAAATGCGCACTCCTTAAAACCCAAGCAGAGTCCGACCTTCCTGGTTATCCGGCCCACTGTAGGTCTGTACAAGGAATTCGACCAGAGGAGGGGTCCTGGCTTGCAGTTTGGATGAACTGGTTGGTCCCACCAGCTCAAGGGAAGAAGTTTCCTGGAGGATCTTCTCTGTCGTCGGATTCTGGAGATTCGAACCTGCAGCAGGGCTACACCGGGCGGTTCAGTCGTTGTAGGGGTCCTCTTCCATCAGTTCCTCGTAGGTTCTTTCGTTCCAGTGGCGACTCTGCTCTTCCAGTCCCAGAGACCTGCTTTTTATGCAGCCTGGCTGTCAATCACACAGCAGGGTGGCTGGCCTGGCAAGGCCAGTCCCCTTAGCCAATCAGACAAGAGTGCGACTTGGATTATAAAGGGCATCCTAAAACCCCTCCCTCACATCCTGCCTACCCAGACTCTCAGGCGCCTAAAGGAGGGCTTCTGTGTGGAAGCCCGCGAAAAAGTGATGAACAAAGGGACCAAACCTGGTTGGCGCGCAGAGTAAAACACGAGAAAGACTTTAACAAAAAGAAATGGGGAATAAATCTGGCCGGAGCCAAAATAACATTTATTTTGTCAAGCAGGTTTATGTTTGAGGCTAATATAATAGCCTAAAACATTACCTTGTTTATATGAGATAATCGCGGTAGAAATGTTAGGGTAGAGACCACTGCCACCAGCCAAGTCTTAATGTAAAGGGAACGAAACAATGCCGCAAGAGGCACAGACAAAAAGGGATAAGAATTAACCTTTTCCAATACTCCATGGAAGATGGGGTGTACTGGGTCTGTGGTTTAAAGTGACTAAGGTAAAGTTAATCGTAACTTTACCCTTTTCTGGGGGACTGTAGTCAGCCCCAGAAAATGGAGTCAGTGGGAAGTCTAAAAGACAACTCTGTGTCACTGCACTGAAGGCGCTGTGTAACACACATGAACAATATGGTGCTCTGGAGTAGGTGAGGCTCTAGTGCCCAAGATCACACAAAAAGTAGAAATACACATAGCAAAACACATGTAAGAGTGGGAAAAAAGGATCACACTCTTACCAGGTGAAAAAAATAAATCCTAGAAATCCAGCAAACCTGCTGAGGGACTCAGTAGGTAGGGGAAATCAACCATTTATGAGAATTCTCCCTAACACTAGAACCTTTTGTATGCTGGAGAATAAAGATCTCAATAGCATAGTGGAGATGATTTTGTATACTAACCCGGAATGAATGAGAGCAATTGTGAAATGTGAACCTATATGTGAAATGAATAAAATGATGGTTTTCTTTTTTAAAACATGATGGGCCTCATTACACGGACAGTACCGGTAAAACCTTACCGCCTTACTATGAGGTCTGCTTTTTGCAGGCATTAAAAACCAACCCGCAAAGGGACCAGGGAGCTAATTACGGTACCGCAATTTGCGGTACCGTAATTAGCACCTTCCCCATTCCCATTATGCCCTATGGGGCAAAAATGGGAATGGGGAAGGGCAATGGGGGAAGGGGGAATTACCGCCCCACCAACCTTGCAATAGGCCGGTAATTCCCCTTTCCACCAAGGCGGTGCAGGTATTTTACCGGCATGGACCAAGGTGCTAATAGCAACTTGGTCCACCGCCGTCCGTGTAATGAGGCCCGATGTTTTGAGTCTGGTCACTGTGAGTTGAGATCAGTTCCAACTTCATGTCGCTGGTGTGGGTCTAACAAAATTTGTGTTTGAAACTCAGGAGTAGGAGGTAGTCTGTGATTCCTATAGAACATGTTAAGCATAAGGCTTCCCTGCACTGCAAAAAGTACAGGTCAGATTCACAAATAAAAGCAAAATGTGTGGGTGTTCCATAAAGATGGAAGGAGAGGTGCAGTAAAGAGTAAACATTCCTAACACACACCACCCGCAGACTAACTAATCCACGCCATGGATGGGTCCTCTGTTCCAGTTGGTTATCCCTGTTGGACAGCCTATCAGAATTGCTACATTTGGGATCTGGCCTATGCCTAATAGTAAAGTTCAAGGCCTGCAGACTCATGAACCACCTGAGCCACTTTGGATCCTCTCCCTTAACATCCATCAACCACTTCAAAGGTTTAGGGGGAGCATACACAGTGAAGTGAGTCACATGGAGGTAGGACCTCAACTTCCAAAGGCACCATACAATGGAAAAACAACTCTTCTCGACCTGGGGCCAACTGAGTTGTCCACTCCTAAACTGGTAGCTGATTAAAAATATGGGATCTCTGTCATTAAGCTGTGAACATTTTCCAACTATCCCAGTGTCATAGGCATCTGTCTGTACTAAGAAAGGTCTCTTGCAATCAGGGGCCCTTAAACCAGGGGCCGGACCTAGGTATTCTTTCAGGCCAGTGAAGGCCTTCTCACACTCAGGATTCCATAAGAACTAAGGAGTTATGAGCAAATTAGATACAATATGCAAGGAAATCAGAAGATCCAAAAAAGGATTAATGTTTCAAGAGATAAACACATGTTATATCTTCAAGATTAATCAAAGCAGAGACAAGTAACTCTGTATGGTACAATTATTAAGGGACTTTAGCAATATGAACCAATAAGAGACAATGGGCCTCATTACTACCCTGCCGGTCCGGAAACAATGGTGGCGGTAAAACTGCTGCCACCGTTGTTTCCAGACCGGCTGATTCAGAGTCCTGCAGGCGGGAGGTGTCACTCCCACCAGGTCTGACCTGGTGGGATTAACACTGCCCGCCTGTAGGCGGACATGGAAACACCGGCTCTTTCTTAGACGGAAGCAGTGTTTCCATGGGCCCCATCCCCATGGGAATGGGGATTTACATAATTCCGCCTCCGGAATTACCGGGTCACCGGGGTTGAAATGCCCCGGTGATTCCGGCAATCACGGAGGCGGAATGGTATTACGGGTCCGGCGGCAGCCTGCCGTTTTTTCTGGCACGGCTACCGCCGGACTCGTAATGAGGCCCATTAACGAGCGAGTAATCATAGAATCAAGTGACAACAAGACTAGTATATCCGACTGTTTATTTAAGTGTTTTTATTAAGAATAAAAAATAGATGGTCTTACTGGCACCAAGTCTCTAATAAAATCTTTTTCCTTGATTTTTCACCACTTTAGCCTTGTCCTGTACCTACAAGTCTCACATTGCAGTGGCCTACCCCTGCAACTTCAAATCACATGTATGGTTCTCACTTTGTTGCCCTTATCCCCTATAAAATACTGGTGGCCTAACACTCCTCTGGCCTACTCCGACACTCTCAAAACATGATTTTCCTAACAGATCTAAGATATCACTGGTTCCGCGTACTCTCTCTCCACCCACAAATGATGTTCCCTTTTACTCCCCTCAAAATTCACCCCTAATTCTGTACCTGTACCCAGGTCCTACTGTAGATTTGGTTCTACTGTAGCCTACAAACTGGCTGCATTCCCGTTCCATAATTATCCAGAAAAACTCTCGAGTCTTCAATTGCAAACCACCAAATGTTCCAAATTTCTTCCCGCCTGACGTCAAATAGGCAAAAGATGAAATTCAGTCAAAATATATATCTTGAACCTTGGAAAACAAACCAGAATTTTGACATGGTCGAAACTGATGTGCAGCCTCAGAGAGTAGGTGATCTGAAGCTGTGACTGAAATAGCAAGCGCTTTTCAGAATAGGGGGCGGGATGGAGTAGCCTGAATTTCTACTGGGATGGAATTCCATTGAACTAAAGCATAGTTTCCTATTTTTCTCCTTAGGAAACAATCATCAAGTCTGGCAAAGGTCCTAATAGACATAGGTCAACACTGGAGATTGGAGGTGCATTAATCATTCCCATCATCAACTGTCTCCGGACACCGCTATTGAGGGTGGCCTGAGAATAGTCACAAAAGATCCTGAGAGGAAAATAACTAAATAGACGAATATTACCACAATAGTGCCCTATTCATGATCCAGGCTAACTCAAAATCTCTCCTTTTCTTTTTGGCCGTAGAATGACTTTGTGCATGTTTAGATCAAAACAACATTTTACTCAAAGCCAAGTCTTACGGACAAGATCTACACCATTGGAAGCCCAGTCCGATGGTCCTTAAATCCAATACTTGCACGGGCCGGGCCAGGATCAATGCAACTACAATAGATTCAGCCAGTTTGCTAGTAATCACCAATCCAACCAGTTCTTTTGGCTCCATTTCAAAACACACCATACTCCAATACCTGTGAAAAAACCTGAATGGCCAAACACAAATTCCAGATAAATGCGCTCAGATGTATCCAAAAGAAAGCCAAGACAAGATTAAGACAGACAGAATCTCTTCATACTATATACCAGTTGTCTCAGGTCCCCTGCTCAATAGAACACCCTGGGAGGGAATCAGGCAGGAGAAAATGCCAACTCCATTTCCACTTGGACAAGGCCACTGAGTTGTCTGGTCACCAAAACAACCCCTGACATCACCAATATTTTTTAATCGAAAAGTGCAATTTTTCAGTGGGAAGGTGGAAATGGATAATGCACAGTAGGGGTTCAGACCATTACTGTAGCTTTTAATGCAGAAAAGAGTCATTAATGACCCTTATTTGCATTACATTGGTACGGTGGTAAGAGGAGACACCAGAGATGCCAAACTTTTCACTGACTTTCTTTGGTCCAAGTACATATATAAAGAGACATTCCTGCGCTTCCCTTCTGTACAGTGAAATAATGCATTTTCTTTACTAGTCCCATTTTAAATTCTTATCTTTGCTTTTTCTGTGGTAGTAAAGTGAGAAGCGGTTGCTGGGAATCCGCAGACGGATTTAACTCCAGCGGTATAGCAATGCAACATTGACAGATGCCAGGGACGTCATTTGAGGGTCGCCAGGGGTCGAGGTGTCCCTTGCTACCCCTGTGGTCTCCCTTGCTACCCCTAAATTTTTATTTTTTTAAATCCTTTTGTTTCATGTTTTAAATGTAACCTCCTGGGCTGGCTGTGGCCAGTGCCATGTGGCTCTTTGTTTCTGGAATGGCTGTCTTTCTTGTTCAGGCCTCTATAAAAAAAGCATTGACCCTTAATAAGAAAGAATAGGAATAACAAATAATGTGTCTTTCTGCAATTCTATACAATAATTGCTAGACTCATTAAAGGTTTATTTCAGTCACATTTCAGGAGTCGAGTCCCTGATTTAGTCTGTTCTTAAACACCTCAACTCATCCTTTCATCCTTCTGAGGTCGATAACTGAGTGCCAACACGGGTTGGGTGATATTGTAAGTAAATGTGTTCTATATAAAGCGCTTAAGCATAAGTGCTTTATAATTACACATCATTTTCATTTGGCCTTGGATGTCTGCTTGCATTCACAGTAATTTGGTAATATGGACCTGTACACATTGATATTAACGATACATATGGTAATCCATTCTTGTATGAAATGTATATCACATTATAGTGATATTGTAACAATATATTTCGTTGTGTACTTAGGAACAATGCTATGTAATGGGCCTTCGTGTTTTGTCAAGGGGTGAAAGGTTGTGTTCCTTCGCTTCCTGTTATGTCACTTCGCGGTTGGGTCAAATTATATCACTTCCTGAGATGTCATCAGAGGTCAAGGGACGCGTGATGTCACTTCCGCTACCCCTGGCATTTTGGTGAAATGACGTCCCTGACAGATGCCTTCCTCCAACCCTGAATCCGGCGGAAGGCTTTTGTGATGGCGTTTTGCAAAATACTGATGGAATTATTGTTACTGCAAAACTTGTAATGACCCCAAACTCTGTACTATGTGTACTCTACAAATAAGGGTGTGGTTCTGCCAAATTCCCAGTCCTTTTTATACTTGTATTGACATTTGCAGCCTTTTTATGATGGCCCCCTCAGGGGGCCATTGCATGATGGCATTCTTACCAGGGACCTGTGACTGGAGTGGCTGCCATTAATTAGCAAAGCATTCTACGGGATGTGAACAGCTGGATTTCCCCAAAGGTCTTTTCCATTCTAGAGAGCTAAGCTAAAGCTGGGCTACGTGCAAATACCTCTGCTCTCTAAATTACATTAATCAGATCACTGAACCAGGGTACAGTGCTCCACGGAAAAGGTCAGAAAATCCGTAATGAAAAATCTTCAATTTCCTCCTCTCATCAGGCACAGGAGCAGAGGCGCACGGTTTTATGCCTCCCAAAAATATGCCTGCCATATGATCCTTGAACATGTTAGCAGCCTGGTCTCAAGTGATTACACACAGGTATCGTAGCACATCCTTAATTGAGTTAAGTTTAAATCATGGATTATTTCTTTACAGCTCTTATTTCCTAGCAACTTTGTTGTGTGAAATGGGCTATGCAGATGCTGGAAGGGGAACTTGAAATCATTTATAAATCCATTTCTATTTTGTATTTTGAGATGTGAAGATGCCGAGGCGGCTCTCTGTCTGCCCGTGAAGGATTGTCATCTGGCAAGGGTTAAGAAGCCATGGCTTTTATGATTTTTATTAAATAATACAATGATTCATGGAATCAATCTCAGAAAGTGTGGTGTGCTCGAAAGACTCAGCTTTCAGAAAGCTCCTTGCCGAGGCATAGTGTACACCTGCGCCCTGCTGCCTCAGTATCCCTGATCTGCGGCTCCTGCTCTCCAGTGGCACAGGGCTGGTTTAAAGGCTCCATGGGCCCTCTTTGAAAACTTCTGTAAAGCTGCACCTCTGATGAAAAAGCATGATAATTATGATGATCTATCCGTCTGTGCGCAGGGTAATCTCTATGAATAAGCTATACCTGGGTTTTGTACGGTGACTGATAGTTCACAGAGTTATTACAGCCACATATGAATTACATCATACATATGTCAACATTGTGAGCCTAGTCCGGCTATGGACAGGTTATGTGGATTTTAGGTAGATGACTGCCTGTCTCTGCTCAGCCAGTGAGACAACAGGCAGGAACGCTGTGTCTCCTTTGATCCCCTGGGACATTGGAAATACACCTCTGCAGACCTGGAAGCTCCCAGTGGGAGCGCTCCTGGGAAGCAGGCCTCAAAGTGGCATAGCCACAACAAAAGAAAGGGTCAGCCTCACACCAGGGTGTTTATTATTTAAATACTTCTAAAGCGCACCTACACCATCCAGGGCATCATGGCGCTATACTGGTAAGAGGCACTGAACAAATGCCGGAGACAAAAAGGGAAGAAGTAGGCACTAAAAAAGAAAAGTCTTCCATGCTTGGCGGGAATATGAGATGGTCCTGTGTGGCTGGCAAGGCCAGCAGGAGAGAATTGCATAGCCTAGCTGCAGCCACCAAAAAGGTACGCCCTCCAGATCTCAAGCGCTGAACACGGGGGACCCAAACCAGGAGCAAGGAAGCTGAATGGAGAGAACTGGAGAGAACATAAGGCAGACAATGTTCATGTAAGAACTCTGGTCCCAGGCCATAAAAGTCCTGGTGCACCAGACAAGGTGATGTAAAATCAACCCACCTGGCTACAGGT
This sequence comes from Ambystoma mexicanum, assembly GCF_040938575.1. Classification (NCBI taxonomy): domain Eukaryota; kingdom Metazoa; phylum Chordata; class Amphibia; order Caudata; family Ambystomatidae; genus Ambystoma; species Ambystoma mexicanum. The sequence goes on from NC_090941.1 coordinate 1,068,490,581, forward strand.
AGCCAGTGCAAAGAGGCCAGGGCCAGGGTAGAGAAGAGGCGCCCAAAGGGTAACCCATAGCCATTCTAGTAGCAGTGTTTTGCAAGACCTGGAGGAGGCAAAGTAGGTAAAGAGGCTGAGCAAGATACAACGCATTGCAATAGTTCAAACTGCCTGCCACCAAAGATGATATCACTACCAAATGCAAGTGGGGAGGAAGGTAGAGGAGGACTTTCTGAAGTACCTTGAGTGCAAAATAAATGGCCTGGCATGGCACACTGCGCTGAGCTGCAGTTCGAAGAAGAGTGTGGATGACAATGTAATGCCCAGGTTGTTCATGAACTTGGCAGGCTTCCTTCTGGCCCAAGGAAGAGGGCCAGAAGTCGATGGTCCAAAGGGCCACGCAAGTGGCTGAGCCCACAACTGGGACCTTGGTTTTGTTGCCATTTAAAAGGAGCCAATTATCACCATATAGTGTTTAAGAGAAGGAGGAATACAGCTGTTTAAGAAAGAACAGTTTACAGCATAAGGAGTGATTAGCAGGATGATCTTCTTGAAGACCCAGGAGTGGGATGGGGTCAGCAGGAGAGGCTGACCTAAGGGCAGAAGTATACCTCAAGATGTCCTCCTCACTAAAAACTGCAAAACAAGCCCAGCTATGAGGAGAAGACAAAGGATTATCAGGGCATACAGCAGAGAGTGATTGGAAGGCTGAGTCGGCTATTCTCTGGCATACTGTGGCAATTCTATCCACAAAAAACTATGCCAGAGGATTACGCAGCCCCTGAGTGGGCTCAAATGTACCAGCGGGGGTGGAGGACGAAAATGACTGAACCAGCCTAAATAATTCCCTAGGTTGGCTCACAGCTGCCACCACCTGTGAGGAAAAGAAGGCACGTTTGGCCTCAATGACCACAGTTTGAAAGACTGCCATAGCCTTACTCAAGGTGGCTTGCGGGGCTATAGGAAACCTACCACTTGCATTCAGCCTGCCTACGAAGTAGGCAGCGAGCCGCCACTTGAGGAGAGAACCACAGCTCTGAAGGGAGCCTATGTCATTTTGATTGCTTCGGGGTGTGGCTGGGGGGGGGAGAGCAAGAGGTTGGGCGTATAAATCAAGGCTGATGAAAGGGTCGTAAGATTCGTAGCCCAGGGGGAGGGACAGATTAGTGGAATATGGTACACCGCATCTGACATACTAATAGCCTGTCACCTGGGAGGATAACTGCAGGTGAGTGGGAACACGTGGGGCACAATGTTAATAATGAAGGGAATCAAAGAATGATCCTTCCGGGACCAAAGGGCAGAGAGACATCAGTCCGGGGTTGAAGGGCGAGAACTACAGATCTAAGGTGTTGCCCAACACATGAGTGGGGCCTGCAACAATTTGAACAAACCAGTGGGCAGAAAGGGCAGACACCAGCACAGACCTGCATGAGAGTCCAGTGGGTTATTAAGATGCAAATTAAAGTCACAGGGGATGATGCGATCTATATAGAGGATATTGAGTTGTGCCATGGCTTTGGAAAAACTAAGTGGAAACAAATGATCCACTGTCGGAGGGCAATAAAGAATGCAGACAGGAGCTCTGCTAGGTGCAGATACACTGATATGGAGCAAAAGGGCCTCCATTTTGATATTATGAATGAGGGGGAGAATAGAGCATGCAAACCGGTAGTGATGGACCAGAGCGACTCCACCGTCCACTTGGAGGGGCAATCAAAGCGTAGAATGGGGTAAACAGGCAGCAAAGCCTGCACCAGGCAAAGACCTGAGGTTTTATTAAGCTAAGTTTTGGTAATAAAGGATAAATCAGGCCTATTTTCCTGAAGTACTTCATAAAAGGCAAGGGCGTGAGCCCTAAGAGAACCAACATTAAGTAAAACACATTTCACTTGAGAGAGCAACCCAAGTGGATTAAGGGGGGTGGAAAAAGACTAGGTAGGTCAGCCCTGGGGCCACTGAGTGCCAAACAGACCAGCTCATTGTGTGAAAAACGCACAAGGTTTCTCAAAGTATTATCCACCCAGATTATGTCTGGAGCGCGGATCGACGCAGATCGGCCAGACTTTGGCTGGACTTCAGTGCAGAGAAGGTGCTTCTGATGCACATGTCCGCTGCACTGCCTGCAGCGGCCTCCTCTATGAATACACATGGTATGAGCAGGAGCCAATCGGCTGTGCTCGCATGCTAGAGAGCGAGAAAAGACTTCCAGTGCATGCAGGTAGGAAAAAAAAGACCTGTGATGTCAGGCAAGGCCGGGCGTGGCACAACTCCATCTCACTGATAAGGCCCAACTAGGCCTAAACACGTGTCTGGGGTTGCTGTTGGCACTCTTATTCAAAGGAGGTTTGCCAGGCATTTCGGTGCTGGACTGCCCTTGTGGGCGGGAGGACAAAGACTGATATGCAAATAGATATTCCTTCTTTGTGAAAAGTACAGTGAGCAAAAAGTGATGGCTGCAGACTTTCAAAGTGAGTAAAAACTACAGAACAGGTTATCATGCGAGGTTCTTTCTAGAGAGGGGCGTCTGCTACCTTTTTTGGATTTTTGCAAGGAACTTTGAGTTGGTCACCCTAAGTTACCTGGGGGAACCCAGACATGGACCCCTTGCTCACTGTGCTCAGAGAGGTACAGTTCCACCTTACTGATGAGACCCGGCTAGGCTGAAACGCGTGTCTGGGGTTGCTATTGGCACTCTTGTTCAAAGGAGGTTTGCCAGGCATTTCGGTGCTGGACTGCCCTTGTGGGCGGGAGGACAAAGACTGATATGCAAATAGATATTCCTCCTTTGTGAAAAGTACAGTGAGCAAAAAGTGATGGCTGCAGACTTTCAAAGTGAGTAAAATCTACAGAACAGGTTATCATGCCAGGTTCTTTCTAGAGAGGGGCGTCTGCTACCTTTTTTGGATTTTTGCAAGGAACTTTGAGTTGGTCACCCTAAGTTACCTGGGGGAACCCAGACATGGACCCCTTGCTCACTGGGCTCAGAGAGGTACAGTTCCACCTTACTGATGAGACCCGGCTAGGCTGAAACGCGTGTCTGGGCTTGCTATTGGCACTCTTGTTCAAAGGAAGTTTGCCAGGCATTTCGGTGCTGGACTGCCCTTGTGGGTGGGACAAAGACTGATATGCACATAGATATTCCACCTTTGTGAAAAGTACAGTGAGCAAAAAGTGATGGCTGCGGACCCTCAACGTGGGTAAAAACCACAGAACAGGTTATCATGCCACGTTCTTTCTAGAGAGGGGCGTCTGCTACCTTTTTTGTATCATGGAGGCCAGTCAACCTCAGCCGCAGTAGCGTAGAATACATGGAAAGTAAAATAAAGTTACATTTAGGTGGAAAATAACAAAATAATAAATTAAATATAACGTATGCTGCGTGCAACCAGATCTGAAACCAGTAGCCCAGGGAAATGCCCACGCTGCGTGAGGGAAGCACCGCCTGTAAAAGGAAAGTAAACTCAATAAAAAGTTGCATACCAAAGGGGCTTCTAAGCTGCCGGCTTTGGAAGTGGGCAGGTTAAGGGCAGTCAGACACAGTGTAAGGACTGGAGGAAGGGATCTTCCAGCATTGTTTTCTGAGGGCTTCCCATTCCTTCCTGTCTCCTACACTTTCTGCTGAGTAAAGAATCTGGGTATGATGCAAAAAGGCAATACTGACATGTTACCTGGACAGGGATTCCACCACTTAAAGGAGGCCTGCTTTGATGTAATCCTGGGTGTGTTTTTGCCTTTATAACGAAGGGAGCTCCCATGCCTGCTTTGATTCATCTTGGACCCTTAAGGACTGACACATTTGTCTGGACCCTTTTAGAAGAGAAGTCCTTTTCCAAACATCTATGCCAGAGGTGAAGACATGTGTTCCAAGGTGGAATCAAGTGCTATTCCCTATCTATCCGCGGGGCACATTGGGGGTGGCCTGCTCTTGGGCCAAGACCTGCATTCTCTGTCATCTGCACTAGTACCCAGGCTCCTCACTGGAGGTGACAGACTCCTGCAGGTGCCAGCTAGCCTCCCATAGATCAGCATGAAGAGGAACATATTATTATATAGAAAATAGATTTTTATAACATAATATATATAATATAATGTAACATATAAGATTATATATAATATAATATTTATAGTATATTCACTGAAAACATTTTGTTAAAGGGGCACTATGGTTACAAGTAAAACTGAAAAACCTCAGCAATCCGCCAGTTATGGTACGCTAAGCAACCATAAATCGCGCCACACCCTCACTGCTAAGACTAACACCCAGGGCATCAACGATGACATCACAAATGTCATTGATGACATCAATGATGACACCATATATCTGGGCCACTCGTTTTTGTTCACTGACGGGCGGTTTTGTTCACTGATAGTCAGAATATAAAAATTGAAATGTGTTATATATCTAGACATTAACCATCTTTTATGTTCTTAAAGTACTTACCTAAGGGTTCGATCCCAGCTCATGGTGCACATATATGGGGAAATAAGCAGAACTCAAACAATTAATTTGTATACATGATGATGAACTTTAATGTTATTGACATTTTCTGGTGTGGTTGTTTTTTCTTCCTTACTTTAATTTCCCTATATGTGTCTCTGATTTGTATGCATTCAGGGTCTTCATATGTAGTGTTTGCAAAAACACATGTATGTAGTACATGTTGAATTATTAGCTATTTATTCCATGTTTAACATTACTCAAAACTCTGATAAGGTACCATTCATTATTTTTCTATCCAAACTAGAAATATTGTACATCTATAGTGCATGCTGCAGCCATTGCCCATGTCTGTGCATGATTAAGTTCCTGTATTAACAACAACACTCTAATATAATGTTTTGTTTAGATGAGTACATTCTTTAATACATTCAGTAGTTCAGAATAAGTCTCCCGAGCACTCCTGACATCTTGGTACCAACATTATAAACACAACTCGTTGTAGAGACTTTTCATCAAAATGAATTGTATTTGCGATGTCATCAGTGATGTCATCAATGACATTTGTGATGTCATTTTTGATGTCCTGGGTGTTACTCTTAGCAGTGCACGATGGTGGCACGAGTTATGGTTGGCTAGCTTACCATAACTGGTGAATTTTTGAGGATTTTCGGTTTTGTTTGTAACTATAACGTCCCTTTAACAAAGTTTTTTCATTGAATTTCATAGGTTTTTATTAGTGCAACTTAATCGTAATGTCCCTTTAACAATGCACCCTTATTTTTCGACAATTTACTAATATCATACTTACCGCAATATAGCAACATTCTTTTCCAATTAGCAAAGTTTCACCTCAAAGCTCTGCCATTTCTCACCTTATAGCATCATTTTGCACAAATGTGTGCACTATTTGCAACTTTTTCCACTGTTTTTACATTCATCGACATCAGTGAACTTCTGAAGTCATCATGAACTTTCTGGACAGTGTCACATGACCTTGGTTGTGCACGTGACATGATGACATGTCCACGAATATGTCCATACTTTGCGATCGGGTCTGTGCTTCAGGGACAGTTCGGGACTGCATATTCTGCTGATCTAGGAACTTTCAAGCTCAAAAGTTACCCTTGCACAGCTCTTACACCTATTCATACTCATCATCCATTAACAATTTAGCACAGAGTACATACACAAGAATAGTAGCAAAACTGCTTATTATCTTAAAAATGGCATCAGCTATTGCCATCCCTCCTCCCCACGATGAAGAGGACAATGAAGAGGACCAAAAATATGAGGTAGAGGAAGTGCCTACCTCTACCACCCAGAGAGAATCATGGGTGTGGCAGTTCTTTACCACTGTTGGAAATGTACCAAAGCAAACAAAGCAGTTCTTTACCACTGTTGGAAATGTACCAAAGCAAACAAAGCAAACAAAGTGAAAAGCACTCAGTGCAATGCTGTACTCAGTTGCGGACTACCTGGACAGTACTCCTGCGGGACCACCTCCATGCGCCGCCACACCAAACCCAACCGCTGCTATGCTCTCAGAAAGGTTGTTCCTTTCCTGGGAAGTAGTAGGCTGTCTTCCTCGACCTCATTTTCCTCAACCAATACTGTAACCACACAGCCTACTTCTGTGGGACACAAAGTCCCACCAGCCACCTTGCCAGAGATAAAAGAGGCTCTTGATCCATATCTATCAGAGAAAACAGTGCCTTTGAAGCTGTAATCAAGGAGCATGATAAACACTGCCCGTACCTTAGAAGTAACACATGCGCAACATCTTCCCATGTCCACCTCCCCCTCCATCTTAGTGGTTGGTGCCTCTTGCCTCATTTCCACTCCTGCAAAAAAAAAAAAGGTTCCTTTAGGAACCACCCTTCACAGTTAAAAAATATTACTAAAAGAAATGATCTTATAGACTCCATCTACTTCTCCATCTACTTTACATTTCACAATAAAGTAGATAGATTCAATGAGATTCTCCAACATTTCCATTAGCATTTTGTTTTATGCTAATGGAATAATGTGGCATTTATCCCCTTTTCCAGAGGCTGGAATGGGGGCTAAAGGCCCGGCAGCACAAGTTATGGGCCCAAGTGAAGCGAGGGTGGATAACGAGTGATAAAGGCCGTTATCCCTCATTCCAGCCCCTGCAATGGGGGATGAAGGACATTAGCACCCCGGTTTGCGAAAGCGGTAAACCGGGCTGCTAAAAAAAGGATTTTCCTTCCTACAGCGGGACGCATGCATGCAGCATCCCGCTGTAGGAAGGAAAATCATTTTCCAAGATGGCCGCCATGGAAGGGAAGATGGCGCTCTGTATACCGTCCCACTGTAGGAAGGAAAATCCTTTTCCAAGATGTCCACCATGGAAAGGGACGGCGGGGCTCCGTAAGGAGCACCTCTTTCCTTTCCATGAAGGCCTGCGGGAGGCAAAGGGGAGTGAAATAAGGTAAGGTGGGGAGGGAGGGGTGAAAGAAAAAATGGGACGGAGCGGGAGGGGGACGTCAGGGATAGCCGGACGTCAGGCGGCTTGGAACACAGGCTTGTACCAGCGGTTCAAGCCTCAGTTCCTAGCCATCTGATTGGCTGGCTCCCCCTCCCAGGATGCTATGGACAACTGTATACTATAGAAAAATATAAAAGGACAGAAATATTTTTCTGTCCCAAATACTTTTCTCTAGCATACAATGAGGACCATAATCGATGGACCTTTATAACTATCCACGGTCTCCACAGTCCCTTTCCAGGCCATGGAGCATTAAAAGACCCAGATGGCACGTGCACACCATCGCATGCTTGCCCTGTAAGCTTGTTGCAATCTAGTCCACCAATGCATGCTGTAACAGCAGGCAGAATATTTTTTTCTGATTCAAACCTACCGTTTTGCCCATGCCGCATGCCCCAATAATCAAATTATAGTACACATTTCTCCTTGCAGACGGCCAGGACTATTGCCCAGATGCTGATGTTATATCTACTTACTTTTTCACACTTTCAAAAAAATAAAATACAGTACATATTTGCAAAACCATACTTTGAGGGTCTGGCTGACCCTCCTTGGGCATATTTACTGCAATCCCATCCAGCATTTCAACCTGTACACACAAGCAGAATATTTTTTTTCCCATTCAGACCTATCTTAATTTTGAAAAAACGTTACTGCATAGCCTGTCCCTGGTGGCATGCCCACTTTAACCCGATTGCTAATCTCCCATGGTCATGGCCAGTAGCCAGATTCTCCGAGTTCACCGCCTTAGGCGATGACCCGGACATTCTGCCCACTGCCCATGGCCACAGGCTATACCTCTGTCACCAACAGTATATCACATTTTTTTGTACCTACATTATGACACTTTTCAAAAAATAAAACAGACACATTTGCAAAACCATGCTATCAGGTCCTTGCGAAAGCACCTCGCACGAGTTTGCTGCCAATTCGCCCATTTTTTATTTTTTGAAAAGTGGCAAAATGCACATAGATACAATAGTCATATAACTTAGCCCTCACTTGGCAAAATCCATTCAGACTATGCAGAAACATTCAAGGTTGGGTCTAAAATCCTTTTGCAAACTTTTGTCCAGATTCATCAAATGACACCACATTTACAAGCCTTTAAAATATGTTAAGACCCTCCCTCTAATTTTGCTCCCTCTTGGCAAAACAGCACCACACTTTGCAGATCCATTCAGAGACAGGTCTAGAATGGAATTTCGTGCAGTTTCATTGAGTGGCACCAAAGTTATAAGCCATCCAAAAACTGCTTTTCATCAACCCTGGTATGCAAGAATAGGCATAGATGCCCCAGAACATTCCAGGTGTTCGCAAACATCACAGGACTGCCCCAGACATCCGGACTGTTTGCAGATGTCGGAATTGAAAAGGCACACGTTTTTCATACTTTTTAAGGCCATATCCCATCCTCATCACCCCTCATCTGCCCAGAGATTGTTTCATTACTTATTTGTAATGTTATATTTTTTTATATATTTTCACCGCTATGTTCCATGGCGGGCATTTCCAAAAATCTGACGCACCTCATGTTTTAATTGACCAATCGGCGGGCACGTCTGATGTCCGCGGACATCACGTTGCCCTTTAGACCAATCAGATGCCCGTCTGCGGAACGAACAGGGAAGTGAGCCCACGGACCAAGCCCAGATATCACTAATTCATTCATATCTACTTTTTGGCCTTTTAAAAAAGGACTACTGGATGGATTTACACCAAATTTACAAAAGTACGCTTTCGGGACCAAGTCACCACTCCTGCTGCACATTTGGTGAACATTCGTCCAGTGGTTTGGGCTGTAGGCATGAGCAAATTTGGCTTTCCATTGCATCTAATGGACAAACCACACATTTTTAGACTCCCACTATAACTTTGCCCCACTGGCACAAAACCACACCAACCTTTGCAGAATCAATCTGACAGGGCCATATACTTTTTTTGCAAAGTTTCGCCAAGGGGCGACGAAGTTATAAACTGCCCAAAAAGTGCTCTTCCTATGGCCCGCAGGCCCTGTTATTATATATACATATAATACAGATAATTTATACCACTATATATACATATATATACAAATAATACATTATATAATATATATCATATATATTATATATATCAAATAGAAAATATGTATTATATAGGGTCCAATAGTGTCCCTAAACCCCTAGAATCATAGCATCAGAAGAGTACACACAGCTGGATATCTTTAAACATTGTCAAACCTTTGTCAACCACTTTCAAATGCCTTAGAAACATCAGGATCAACGGTGCTTTGAACTGCTGCTTTTGCAATAATTGAATTGGCCCAACGCCATATCTTAACAGCAGAGCACGTCATGTGTTCAGCACAAACACCAGCTCACCACTGCAGAAGACTTTGAATCATTGCCTTTTTTAACAATGCATCGAACCACTGAAGTCATAGCCTCGAACCTCACCAGACCTCGACTGAAACTAAGACTCGTCAACTTGACCCAGCGGTAACTATTGTCTAAAAGCAGCTCAGCATTGAGACTGACCTGGCTGGGCTCACTGAACTGATCTGCTCAAACACCTTAGAATGGCATTGAGGTAAACTTCGAAGTGACTAGACAATGACTTACCAGAGCAACGTACCGCATCTGAACCTGGGTTTACCTGAAGAAACAGCACCCCAACGGATGGACACTGTCAAACCTCCTAAAATCCGATTCCAGTACCTTTGAGAAGTCCAGCAACCATAGTCTACTTTTGGGACCCTAGACAGTGATAGGTCACCCATTTGCATCTTTTTCTACAAAGACATATCCTTTCATGAGACGCAGTTGCAGTTTCTTGCGTTTCACCCCAGCTACATTACCAAGAGTGCTTGCTACATTACATTCTGAATATTCTGTGTTTTTCCAGTAAAGTTGTATTCCATATTGGTGTGTTCAAGTAAAGTACACATATTTGTAAAGAACCTTGAAGGGACATTCCTTTATTTTGATCAGTTGTACTATTGACTTTTATTTTCCTATTATTATTATCACATTCCCACCCCTCAGAGGCGTGTAGTCAGCCCTTGGCCCATGTTACCCATAAAGGTCATGGGGGGATACCTCTTGACTGTGCCTGTTTCACCATTATGACTGGGCTCACTATTGGTTTGTAGTAGTGTGAGCGCCGAGTGGTCGATTTAGCTTCTACCTGCCCTTGTAGTTCTGCAGAACAGTAGTCAATTTGTCTTACTGCCTGTGTCCCCATTTACAACGTCACCCCTACTGCAGCCTTACAAAAGGACTAGAAGCCCATGGACTGCAGCTTCCATTTCCAATGACCCTCTAAGTCCACCAGTATAATCTGAACTCCTTCTGTAGAAAATCTCTTTTTTACACAGGTCTGTGCCCTAATGAAAGGAAAACACTTACGTCTGTCTCAGTCCCCATAACATTCCTGGAGGATTCAACATGGTGGTAAGTCGGTCGCCCAGAATGGTGGATCCCCTTGCAGGACTGCCACCCGGCCGAACCTGGCCCCTAGAGGCCACATTTCCTCTGTGGCGGTGCACTACAGCCGGCTCTGGGTCTGCTGGGAAGGCCTTGGGTGGCAGGTGGCTCTCCGCCTCGGCAGAGAGTGTTATAGCCCCCTGGCAGCAGTCAGAAATAAAATGATAAAATAATGACATTGTTCCACAGCCCTACAAAGGCCTGCAAGTCCCTGTAGCAAGGCCTGCACCATTAGCAAGTTTCTAGACCCATGTGATGTGCTGAACCATCTTCCAGAAGAGAAATACTCTGTAAAAACTGACCTTTTCTACACAAACCTTGGACCTGTAGGGTATTTTGTGGAGATTTGGGGCCTGATGGTATTTTCTTACCGCCGAAATATAACTTAGCAACAATCACTCCTTGTATTCAGATTGGGCCATGTACAACAATAATACAGTGAACATGCATTATTTCAGCACCCAGGCATGCATATTTGGTATGCGTGGGTGGTAGGCGTGGTTGGTGGTATTTTGGTGAGCATAATTCCCTTGTTTTATTTGTGGCCCCAATGTCCAGAATCCCTTATCTTTGCTTAGATTTTTTGTGTAATCACTAGAGAGACCTCAGACCTACATTTTAGGAATACCACATTTTTCAGTGTTAGTGTTAGTGTGCCACCATGGGCGATCTCACTGACTTATTTACGACAGAGAGCTATATATGGTAATCTTGTGGTAATTTCCACTACCTTATATACGGTAGGGAGCTATGTTCAGAGAGTCTCTCTTCCCGTTGGCTCATGTACCTCCAACGAGCTATGCTACAGTCACTCACAACTGTTCATACTGAATCTGACATGCACACATCTGTCTTAAAATGACCATTGCACTGTTTAAAATCTCCCCACATCATCAGCATTGTAATGGTAAATAGTAAATACACCACCCGTCTGTTTTCAAATATTTTTCTGTATTATAAAAGTTGCAATTAAACACGATCTCATTCTTTACAGAAATAAATAAAATGGTACAGTAAAAGCATTGTCTATGACACACTGCAAAGAGAGTGGCGGAGAACAGAACTCAAATTGCAACATTAGCATTTGATTAAGGCATGCACAGGAATCCTACACTGACTGCATATTATCGTACACACTCAGCTCCCACACTTCTGTAATTACCTTATCTTTTTAGTTGTTCTCTTTGGCTGTTCTCTTTCTGAATGTGGCTCCCTTGAAGATTAACTCCAGTAAAAAGGAACGCTTGCCTTCTCAAACCGGGGTCATTGCCTGGAATTCTCAGCTTTTGCAGATAGGAATGCCTCAGCCAGTGGAAAGGTCCTTCTGTCAGCTCTCCCCAATCTTGACTGCCTTTCTCCTTTCTCAAAAAAAAAAAACCCCAGCAAAAGCCTGATCACTCCCTCTAGCATGATACTTGCTATGACGCTGCTCCAATCAGAATTAATCACGCCATCTCCTCCTTCTCTACACAATGGCTCATTTTTATAGTAATACTTTGTAACCAACTGATTTCCTGTTCTTTCAAGCCCATTTGCTTCCTGTAGTTATGTGGACAGGGCAGCAGAGAGAACAGAAAAAAAATGGATGTGCGTTTAAAAGTTCACTTTCAGAATAGGCCTAATTCTGCAGTGGAGACACATTTTTATTAGTGGATTATGTTTCATTAGTCAGGTTAGTTGTCAGTAAGGTTAGTTATTATTTTCAAATGTGTCTCTCGCACCATAGGCATTTCAGGTGAAAATAGTGTGCATTTTTGAATGTGCACGTGTGCTTTTAACTGTAAAAATAGATTTGCATCTTATATGTTAAAATCGTTTTTGACTGAATGGCCTGTCTTTCCTTGTTAATCTGGTAACACATATAGCAATGCACCGCACCCTTGTGGTGGTGCTGCAAAAAAAAATTGCTACCTGTGCAGTAGTGCTGTACTCTGTGCTGTTTGCTACCTGTGTAGTAGTGCTGTACTCTGTGCTGTAACACGCCAAATATCCTTACATACCCTCCTTTTGTTTTTAGAACTTGGCTATAATCCAAGCCAATTCCTAAAAACAATTTGTTCTCTCTTTTTTTTTTTTTTTACAATATAGCAATCCAACAAAATGAATATTCATGTGCATCAATGAAAAATGTGCAATCAACACAGTATTCATCTGAGTTCATTAGTTTACAAAATGTTCTACATTTGCCTTCTCAGTTGAAGTGGCATTACTTTAAGTTTAGATTTTCCAAGTCAATTAAAAACAAAGAAATAAAACAACTAACTAAAACAAATAATTAATATAACAAATTAAAATAAATAATTAAAATAATAAATACGTGGAACTCCATATGTCAGCACTCTTGTCCGCTTCTGATATGTCCCGACCAGCGATGTTATTCAGTTCATTCGAGTACACTTCCATCTTGGCAATCTTAGATCCATAGGAGTCATCCTTTTTAGCATTCTGGTTATCTTGTCTTCACCTCCACCTGGAGGCAGGCATCTTTTGGTCTTCATCCAGGGGACTCCAGGACTCCATCGTCTCTCCCGTGGGCTCTGATCTCGGAACCTCCGACCAAATAATGTTAATTGTCTAAATCAAAATAGAAAATAAACAAATTAAGTACATAGCATAATACTAACTTCATCCTTTTGCCAAAAATAAAACATGCTTGGTAAAAATATTTCATTTTTTTTTTTTTTTTTTTTTCCTGAAATTAAACACAAGTTAAAAGAAAACAAGCAGATATTCAATATTTAACACACTTTCTCTCTGCACACCAACCATGAGCTTCCATTACATGTGCATTTATTTATTTATTTATTTATTTATTTATTTATTTATTTATTTATTTATTTATTTATTTATATTATATATTTTTACATATATTACAGTGTTTATGTACCATCATAACAATCAACTTTTTTTTAACTTCTTTGTCACTGCCTCCTGATTACACCCATTTATTTTCTCTTTTTTTGTTCAAGGGACTTTATCTGTCTCTACATGCTCAAGCTGCCTGATCTCATGTCTGGGATGGCATGGTTTGATTTGATTTACATGGACAAACTGCTCTATTGCTGTTTCACCTTCATTTTTCAAAATTTTATAAACCACAGGAGAGACCTTATCTATAATTCGAAATGGCCCCTGCCAGGCTGCTAGAAATGTAGAATTTTTCTGTTTACTTTTTCCAAAATGAAACTTGTACACCTGATCCCCTACACTGTATTCCTTTACTGATGTCTTTTTATCATAATACGATTTTGCACTGTCAGCAGCTCTTTCCAGATTTCTCTGCACAAAAGCAAATGCATGTTGCAAATGCCTCCTCAGTTCATCAATATATTCATGAACTGTGGATGCACTCACAAGGGTTTGCTCATGTGTTCTGTATAGTAGGTGTTGTAGTAACACCATTTTCCTACCTGTTAAGACCTCATGGGGGCTAACACCTGTTGCTTTGGCAGGAGTCGACCTGATTGCCATCAAAACCAATGGTAAACGCAAATCCCAGCTGGAACCTGCTTCTGCCACAAATTTCTTTAAAATATCCACAACAGACCTATTGCTTCTTTCAACTGTACCTGAAGACGCCGCCCGATATGCGATATGTAGTTTCCTTTTCACACCTAGTATTTGCCATACCTTACTCATTAGAGTACTTGTGAAATGACTTCCTCTGTCTGACTCAATTCTTTGTGGCAACCCAAACCTTGAGAACACATGGTTCACCAGCAATGTGGCTGCTGTTTGCACACTACAATCTGGTGCAGGAATGCACTCAATCCACTTCGACATCAAACATACCACACTCAAAATATAACGGTGTCCCCTGCTCGACCTTTTTAAAGGACCTACATAGTCTATTTGCAAATCTGACCATGGGAGAGTTAGGCCTCTTTTCATCAATGGTGCTCTATGCATTGGTGAAGCAGGTTTAAATTGGGCGCATACTAGACATCCTCTAGTATATAATTCCACATCTTGGGACATATGAGGCCAGTAAGCATAATCTTTTAGTATTTCTAATGTTTTCTGTGAACCTCTATGGCCTGCAGTTATGGCATCATGTGCATGGTGTAGCATTAGTCCTCTGAATGAAAGGGGTACTACCCACTGTATTTGCCCTGTTATGGACTCTCTAATCATGAGTCCATCCTGTAATCTAATTCGTGTTTTGTTCTTTAATAACACCCTCAACTCTTCTTTTCCCATACAATCATTTTCTGTTAAAGGATTTTGTTCAGGATCTATCAAATGATTATAATAGATTCCCAAAATTTGATCATTCTTTTGTGCCTCAATCAAATCTTGGGCTGGCGTGTCATGACTCCACTGCACCACCGGTTGATCTACCTCCTTTGGTGCTTTAGAACGTGTGACTGCATCAATTTGTATTTCACCCATTAAATAATCAATAGGTAGCAATTCTCCCATCACAGCCCCAATCTTAGCCAGGTGGTCTGCCTTATCATTTCCCTCCTTATCCTCTCCTGGTGTTTTTAAATGCCCACAAATTTTTCTCCAGTATATTGTTAAATTATTTTCTGACACCAATTTGTCTATGGCTTGTATCATTTTTCCATGTTTAAGTGGCTTTTTGTTGTATGTAACCATGCCTCTTGCTTTCCAACCAGGCAAATACTCCACAAAGCTATTCCGTGCATAGTCAGAATCAGTCACCAGGACAATTTCACTGAACTTTTTATCAACTGCAGTAGCAATTGCTTTATAAATGGCTGCCAATTCCGCCACCTGACTGCTCCTATCTCCAATCCTCATCCCTATACTGGGAACGCCTTCACATTTCAACCAGACATTTCCTATTCCTGCCACTAATTGTTTATTACTGTCATTTTCCATGTGAAAAGCACACCCATCCACATATACAGTTGGCAAATCCTTGCATGTTTTTTCATCAAAAGCTTTGTGTGGTGATTGTTCAAATTCCTGTAAACTAGTTTCCACTTCCATTTCATTTGGTATTTGTTCAGCTGCACAGTCATGTAAGTCAGCTAACCCTTGAGCAATTGGGCTCTTTTTATTTTGTCCATATCTCACTTCTACGGGAAAACCTTGTAATGCCAGCGTCCATGAAGTGATTCTGGATTGTGCTAGATTGCCTGATCTAATTCTTTTACTCTCTAAAAATTGCAAAGGTTGATGATTTGTTTCAATAATCACCTTTTCTCCCTGAACAATGGGGCAGAAATGTTGTAGCACCCACACAGTGGTTAATAGGGCCTTTTCACATTCATTAAATTTCATTTCAACTTGGGAAAATGCCTTACTTGCATATGCAATGGTTTTGTGATTCAAATCGTGTTTTTGTGATAACACTGCTGACATACAATGTTCAGAAAAACCTATTTCTATAAAGAAATCCCTGTCCTTTATGGGGTATGCTAAACATGGTGCCTTTACAAGACATTCCTTTAATTTAGCCACTGCATCAGACTGCCCTCTTTCCCATTTCCAGGGAGTATTCAGTTTAAGCAGTTTAGTCAATGGTTGAGTGATTTCTGCATAATTTTCAATGAACTTTCTGTTATAGCCTGTCATCCCTAATAAACTTTTTACTCCTTTCACATTTTTAGGATCTTTTAATCTTTGTATGGCCTCTATTTTCTTCCTTTGTGGATTTAGCCCATGTTCAGTCACTTCATGCCCTAGAAAGTTCACTTTTTTCTTGCACCATTGTGCTTTTTGCAAAGATACTTTGGCGCCTGCTTTCTGCAATTGGCCAAGTACATGTCTTATTTCATCAAAATGGCTTTTCAGGCTTTCATTTTTTATCAGGACATCATCCACATAAACTATTGTTCCTCTTTCCGCTGCATCCGGCATGGCCTTTCTCAAAAATATACCAAATTCACTCCCACTATTGATGTACCCGAATGGAGCTCTACGCCAGGCATATTGAGTCCTGTCAAATGTAAAGGAAAATAAGTGTTGTATCTCCTCTGCCAATGGCACGCACCAATATCCAGAGGTGAGATCTAATGTGGTAAATACATTTGAACCATGTATCTGAGCTAGGCCCTGATCAATGAATGGCAGTGGCCATCTAGATATTGGTACTCTTTTATTTAACTCTCTTAAGTCTGCACACAGCCGCCATTGACCATTTGGCTTTAACACACCTAAAATAGGCGTATTGGATGTGCTATGAATGGGCCTGATTATTCCCCGTGATTCCAAATTTTTAATAATCTCTGCCAATGATTCTAAACATGCCAGCGGTAGTCTATACTGGCGTACAAACACTGGATTTCTGCTACAACCTTCTGGTAGTGTGGCCACATGTAAATCAGTTAAACCACAATCATAAGCATCTTTTGCAAATACATCCTTAAACTCCATAAATATTTCCCTCAGGTCGTCCCTATCCTTATCGCTTTCACATGCATCCGCTAAGGAGATCTGCTCTTCTACCATTCTGGAAAATTCTGGAAACTCTTCTGGTAAAGGAATCTCAGCGCTTTCCTCTAACTGTGTGGCTGTGTCTTTTTGTAGAGCTGCCACTTTTAAATATTTTGGCATATCAGCTTCCACTTCAATGGACTGATTTCCTGTTTCATTTTCATTTAAATTAAATATTATGCAATCCTCTTGATGGCAGCACACCGTCTCATTTGAACCATAAGGATACACAGAATGAATTTTAAATGTTCCTTTGGGCTGAGAGTCCAGGTGTTCTGGCAACTCGCCCTTGGCATCTACATATTTTTCAGGAATATTCCCAATCACCATGTTATTTAAATCTGCCGTATAATGTGATTTTTGTATGGCCATTCCTAATGGGGAGTTTTCCTCTAAATGAATATCCTGACAACCTTTATTATTTACCATGATTTTTACAGATCCCTCACCAATGTCTACCAATGGAATGTATTCATAATCCAGGCCTTGCTGTTTTATGGATTCATTCAGGCATACAAATGCATCAGAGCCTTTCATCTGCTGTCCATTTTTGCATTTCAGTGTTATTGCAAACTGTTTTGTAAATGCAGGAATAACAGTATTTTTCCTTATTTGTAATTCGATTGCATAGGGAACCAGTTGTGCACAATGATAAGCCCTTCTTTTGTCTTCAAATTCAGGTGCCGGACCACCTAGGCGTGACCATATTTTTTGATTAAGGAAATCTAACACCATACACATTCTGTGCATGATGTCATTGCCCATGTAAAATTCATTTTGCGCTCCACTCACTATCCATACATTATGGTAAATTGTTTTCTGCCCAATGCTAATTTTAAGCATGCATCTGCCTGCAATTCGGTTTTCAAAGTCTGGACTGTCCAACCCAGAAACATATTGGTTTTTAATCCTACATTTCGGGATTTCTTCCCTCTCCATTATTTTTTGCAACAATTTCTCATTAATGAAACTCCTTTCATGTTCAAGCGCTAAAGTGGCTTTTATTGTTTTAAGATAATCATTTATACCAACATGAACCCATGGTTGCTCATCTTCCATGTGTATTTCTGCCAGAGTGGTAATGTGTTTTTCTGAATCTGTTTTAGGAGCAATATTCTGTTTGCATGTTTTCTATTTTAAATAGAAACGTAATGTGTGCTCATCTATGGCAGTCTGCCAATCTTTCCTTGGGTCCAAGTATATTTGTACAGGTAGTTTTTCATTGTCGCTCTGCATTTTGTCTTGACACATTAATATAACAGTGACACTAGGTATGCAGCTATTCTGGAGATATACCTCCGCAGCATCATTTGTTTTGGCAACGGTGTGACATTCATTTATATTGCTGTTTTGTGATTTTAGTTTCTTAGGCCTCAATGGTTTTTTGGTTAAGGACCACAGCACTCCATTCACCCCATCTATGAGAGGAGACAATCTTTTCAGGCAATCTGTCCCCATCAGAAATGGAATTTCACAAATAGATGTGATCAATACCTCTTGTTTCATTCTGTGCTTTCCTATTTTTATGTCAACCTCAGTTACACCTATGATGGGCACCTCCTCCCCATTAAAGTTATGCACTGGGCCTTGTTTTTCCTTCACTGTGATCTGACTCTGTGGAGGCCTCCCTTCATTGATACTCTTTACCAGCTCCTTGGACATAATTGTGGCCTGTGCGCCAGTGTCAATCATAGCAAAGGTGTGGCATTTTTCTTCTACAGTGATGGGTGCATAATATCTGTCCTAAACTTCCTCTAATACACATAAGAAATGTGAATTCATACTGATTTCAGGGCTCACCTTTCTCAGGTCTTTTTCACTTTTGGCTAAGCACATTGGTAAATGAAAAGACATTTTTCCCTCCTTTTTACCCATTTCTGTGCGAGATATTTTATTCATTTCTCCATGTTCAGAGGTTTTTTGGAGTGTGGCCACTGTTCGCCCATCCATCTGGGTAACATCAGAGACCACATTACAATCCTCCAACTGAACATGTGTAACAACATCATTCAGCAATTTGTCATTTTTTAATTCTGTGCATTTGTGATCATTTAGTGTGATACCAGCCCTTTCAGCCTCTTCAAAAATATGTGGCTCAAAGAATTCTTCAGGTGATTGACTTGTACCCTCCTTGTGAGTATTTCCTTTTTCTGTCTGTGTTTGGTCATTGTTTTGCTTGCCCAGGGAAGGAGCTATGGCATCCCCACTTACTCCCTGTTCACTGGTATTCCCCATGCATGAGTCATTTTTCTTAAATCTGTCCCTTTGTTCTTTTGGAATTCCTAATGTTTCTTTTTCATTTGTGCAAATCTTTACTGTTTTATTTAGCTCTAAGTTAAACCGTACCTCTTTTTTAGAAGTATTTGCACTTTCTGTCACAATTTCATTTACTGGTACTTTCATTTTTAATCCATTAGGCATCTCAGAGTCGTTATGCAAAATTATATCAGAGCAATCAGTCATTTTGGCACTGCAGTTATCATGAGTACTTAGTCACTTTTCGGAAGCCCCCCGGTCATTGCTATGGCCATCAGCCCCCTCTTTGGAAGGTTGTTTTTGCGCTGTATAGAGCTTTCCTATTTGCTCAGCTAACATTTTCACTTGGGCCTCAAGGAACTGGAACCTTTCCATCTCTCTAGGATCCTCTTTCTGTGGCCTAGGTCGATGTTGGTTGTTTTCCCCCTGATTGGATCTATTCTGATACCTCTCAGGTGATTGATGTCGGTTGGGATGGTTTCTGAACTCTTGATTCATTTGTGGAGGGGAGCGGGTTGCACCCATCCTTTGATTATAGTCCCCTGGTGGGGAATCATTGTACTGGCGTGGACTGTAGTTCACGTTTTGCCTCATGTCCTGTCTCTCAGATTGTGGGTACTGGCCCCTATGTTGATTTCCATTATCAGTAAATCGATCCACATATCGGGGCCTATCCTGATTACCATATATCATGGTGTTGGGATCAAACCTACTCTGTGTCCCCAATGACTGTTAGGGACCATCATTTCTTTGATCTTGATTTTGTCTCTGGTTATTGTTCATACCTGCCATATCAGGCCGATATCCTACCCGGGGTCTATCCCCTAAATACCTAGGGCTGATGTAGCTCTCTCTATTACTAGGATCATGTGTTTGGAACATTGGTACAGGAAATGGCGATCTTTGTTGATTACCCCTTTGTTCAGGTGTCACATTATTTTTACCTTGGCTTTGAGCAGACTCAAGGGACATTTTGGCTGACCTGATTTCCATTACTGTGGCTGAGGGTTCTTTAGATTTAGGCCTAGTATCTTTCATTTTATCACTTTCTCTACCCTGACAATAGAGTACCTCATATAGCTTTGTGCTTCGATGTACAATCCATTCAAGGGACTTGTCACGGTCAAATTCACGGACCAATTGGGATATGATGTCTTTCTGTAACCCATAGAAGTATGCAGTTTTAAACTCATTGGAATTTGAGTCAAAAGATACATCAAAGCGAGAGAATGCTCTTTTTAAGTCTTGATAAAATTGGCGAGGGGATGTATTAGGTCCAGCAGTAATTGTGTACGCGACTTTCTTTGCCTCCTGCAATGACTGAAAAGGAGAAAAATGACGCCTAATTTCTTTTTCAAACTCCAGCCATGTCATATTCTGCTGTTCATTTAATCCCCTTATGATGCTGGCCGTCGGGGCATCTAAAGTTAAATGAAAATATTGTCTGTACTGTTCCTTAGGTATCTGGAGTGCTTTAAAAATGTCATGCACCGCTTCTAAGTGATCCTCAATGCAGCATTCACCTCCCTTTTTAAATGGTTTGATCAGGGCTTTAATGGATTTCATTATTTTTATGGGGCTACTTGTTGCAATACATGGAATTGCACTATTTTGTGATTCAATCCTGTTTTCAGGTGTATGATATTGGTGGCTGCCCCCAATGGGAGTATCAAATCCCCCAAGGGCGCTGCAACCAAGTTCAGTCACCGGCCCAGTCACTGGAGCACTAGCTCTTTGGGCAGAGCTAGAATTCACCTCCACTCCATTGAATGTGGTACCCTGCCGCCTCTCCTGGGACCTGGGAATGCACATTTGCTGTTCTAAGTCCTTACACTTTTTAAGGAGTCTGGTTGCTTCATTTTGCAAATAATTATTTTCATCACTCATTTTATTAATCACCTCCTGCATTTCGCACATTTGCATTTGGCATTCATTGAACTCTTTATTTCTCTTGTCTCTTTCTTGGATCATTTTAATCATTTCTTGTTCTGCACTCTGGAGATCACCTTCTTTTTCACAATGTTCTTTTTGTAAAATCTGCATTTCTGAAACAACCTCATCTTTATCCTGCCTAATGTGATCCACTAAGGCTTTTAAGTGTGCCAATTCTTGCTCACTATCTTCAAATTGTTTCTTGCTTTTGGATAACTGAGTATCAAAGTCTCTGCATTTTAATTGCATGTCTTTTTGGCATACATCCAATTCTGCTCTCAACATTTCCTGATTTTTACTTGCCCCCTCTAATTCAGTCTTTAACCTGTTAATTAGCTGAGGATCATTCTCTTGCATTCGCAGGGACTTGTTTAAAATAAACCATATTTTGCCGCATAGCCGTATTAAACAGTCTTTCTCTGCACTTTTATCGGCTGCATTCAATAATCTTGTAAGGCAGACCTGAATTATGCTGCCTTCTGCAAAAATATTGTCTAGTTTTTCTTTCTGCACCTCACCCTGAATGCGGTTACTCCATTCTAACGTGCTATTCGAAGACCAATTCCCATGTGCAAATAACTTTGCCTCTAAATATTGCACTAGATCTGAGAATGTGGTTTCCCTTTGTGACATTCTGAAATTTGTTTTTAGTGGCACACTGATATTATAAAATGGGTTCCCTTTAATGTGCAAATGGCAGCGTGAGACACACTTGCCACGCCCAGTAGGTACTCTATGATCACTTTCCCGGCCAACGCACCATAAATATGTAGGGTATTTTGTGGAGATTTGGGGCCTGACGGTATTTTCTTACCACCGAAATATAACTTAGCAACAATCACTCCTTGTATTCAGATTGGGCCATGTACAACAATAATACAGTGAACATGCATTATTTCAGCACCCAGGCATGCATATTTGGTATGCGTGGGTGGTAGGCGTGGTTGGTGGTATTTTGGTGAGCATAATTCCCTTGTTTTATTTGTGGCCCCAATGTCCAGAATCCCTTATCTTTGCTTAGATTTTTCGTGTAATCACTAGAGAGACCTCAGACCTACATTTTAGGAATACCACATTTTTCAGTGTTAGTGTTAGTGTGCCACCATGGGCGATCTCACTGACTTTTTTACGACAGAGAGCTATATATGGTAATCTTGTGGTAATTTCCACTACCTTATATACGGTAGGGAGCTATGTTCAGAGAGTCTCTCTTCCCGTTGGCTCATGTACCTCCAACGAGCTATGCTACAGTCACTCACAACTGTTCATATTGAATCTGACATGCACACATCTGTCTTAAAATGACCATTGCACTGTTTAAAATCTCCCCACATCATCAGCATTGTAATGGTAAATAGTAAATACACCACCCGTCTGTTTTCAAATATTTTTCTGTATTATAAAAGTTGCAATTAAACACGATCTCATTCTTTACAGAAATAAATAAAATGGTACAGTAAAAGCATTGTCTATGACACACTGCAAAGAGAGTGGCGGAGAACAGAACTCAAATTGCAACATTAGCATTTGATTAAGGCATGCACAGGAATCCTACACTGACTGCATATTATCGTACACACTCAGCTCCCACACTTCTGTAATTACCTTATCTTTTTAGTTGTTCTCTTTGGCTGTTCTCTTTCTGAATGTGGCTCCCTTGAAGATTAACTCCAGTAAAAAGGAACGCTTGCCTTCTCAAACCGGGGTCATTGCCTGGAATTCTCAGCTTTTGCAGATAGGAATGCCTCAGCCAGTGGAAAGGTCCTTCTTTCAGCTCTCCCCAATCTTGACTGCCTTTCTCCTTTCTCAAAAAAAAAAAACCCCAACAAAAGCCTGATCACTCCCTCTAGCATGATACTTGCTATGACGCTGCTCCAATCAGAATTAATCACGCCATCTCCTCCTCCTCTACACAATGGCTCATTTTTATAGTAATACTTTGTAACCAACTGATTTCCTGTTCTTTCGAGCCCATTTGCTTCCTGTAGTTATGTGGACAGGGCAGCAGAGAGAACAGAAAAAAAATGGATGTGCGTTTAAAAGTTCACTTTCAGAATAGGCCTAATTCTGCAGTGGAGACACATTTTTATTAGTGGATTATGTTTCATTAGTCAGGTTAGTTGTCAGTAAGGTTAGTTATTATTTTCAAATGTGTCTCTCGCACCATAGGCATTTCAGGTGAAAATAGTGTGCATTTTTGAATGTGCACGTGTGCTTTTAACTGTAAAAATAGATTTGCATCTTATATGTTAAAATCGTTTTTGACTGAATGGCCTGTCTTTCCTTGTTAATCTGGTAACACATATAGCAATGCACCGCACCCTTGTGGTGGTGCTGCAAAAAAAAATTGCTACCTGTGCAGTAGTGCTGTACTCTGTGCTGTTTGCTACCTGTGTAGTAGTGCTGTACTCTGTGCTGTAACACGCCAAATATCCTTACAGACCTAAGTGAGAGGATGACCCTGTCTCTCTCATCCGTCTGGTTTACCAATTATGTAATAACCATGAATGATAAGCATGACTCTGGCCAATACCCAGACCCTGAATGGCCTTCTAGGCACATCTATTGGGCTTCTATGAGTGGGAAACTAAAGGTGGCCACTATGGGGCAGTCAGTGAAGGGTGCATATCAAAGGTGGCCACCGGTCACTACTCTCCGGCTTGCCCACAACTTTGTTGCACCACATCTAAATCAGCAGTCCTACCACTTCTCAACCCTTCCCAAGTCTGAAGACTTCATTTGATCAGAGGAGAAACCTGCAGCTGTGTTGAAAGCAAGGAACCCCATGGATAAGGAAGAGGAGGGTTCCTTTTCCCTTTTGTGCAATGGTACTGCAACCAGACAGACATCCTAAGATGGGCTTAAAGGCCCGACACACTTAACCATCTGTATCACTGCCCAAACTATAGAGAGCCTGACTCCGAATGAATCCCTCCACCACAAAGCAGGGGCCACCTGAATAAATGGTTTACCGCAGGATGTGGAGTAGCCTTAATTCTACCCTATTTCATCCCAGCTGCTTCCCCTCGGTCCACCCACTCCAGTTGAATTATTAATTCCAAAAATAGAGATACTAGACAGTTATTGGGCCCAGACATTTTCCAAACTAATATTAAATCTACAAATGGTAAAACAATGTTTCTGATTTCTGAATATGAAGCCCAGTTTACTGATTACTACCGACGAACCAGGCAACATGATGGACTCCGCATTTCCTCCTCCCTACTGATAGAACTGGAGAGGGGTACATACCACTGAGAACATTTCACATATGAACTTGGAAACTATAATGAATACTAACACTCATTGGGAAACGAAAGATGCTTCTGTACATCCAAAATACCTATCTACATACATCAGTGCAGGTCGCTGCAACACACTGCACCTTCTCTGGGACACCGGACAGCCTTCTGCTCTGAGCCACACACACTTTCAATTGCCACTCAGGTCTCACTCACATCAGGATACCACCGGGGTTAGGACTAAAGAAACACAGGTGTCACCCAATGGGGACACCTTAGTGGCCTTTACCCTGGCTGCCCTCCTCGCAACTGGTATGCCCCCACCACTACTCCTGTTGTAATTCTTCCTTCCGATGACCTGTCCTCTACATTTAATACCCCAGAGAGTCCATGCTTCTTTGAGTCCATTAGGCCTGGCAATCTACCAATCTTCTCCGGCTCTGAAGGGCACCTGGCCGTCGCAGAACAATGAACCCGTTACCATATCTTAAAATCTCTGCAAAAATGGTCGTGGATACAAAATATTGCAGAAAAAAATGCTGTGGTTTTGGCGCTACAATCATGTAAAGGATGCGGGGGAAACCCCTGCAACCTCCGGACCCAGTATACCATTTAAGGGGAACGGGGAACACCCCCGCAACCCCTGCCCCCCTTAAATGTTATAATGGGGTAAACCTTTACCGGGTCAAACCACGGCTGCTATTTTTTTTACTGGCAACATTTTTTCCACAATTTTATTACCTGATACCATGAACCCTTCTATGAGGCCAGAGGTAGAAGGCATCAACCAATGTGATAGCCGTATTGCGCAGCGGGTCCTATCCACCCCATCCCCATTCTGAATCTGTATAGGTTTTCCGGTGATAGCGGATCTTGCCCTGTTTCTTTTGTCCTGTGTAGATGTATTTTAATTTTGTCTTTGTGTGTTTGTTGGCGCCCTTAAGCCTCTGGGTCAGTGGTGCACGATATACCATAATAAAGTAAATAGGTGGGGTATTAGAGCTCTGAGCTAGCTCTTGCCCCCTTCCTACCTCCCACCTTCATAGGATGGTGGCACCTCCCCTACCTAGAGACAGAGAGGTTCTAGCAGAACACTATCTATAATGCAGGCGCCTGCAAGGTCCGTTGGAAGAGTTCCTGGGGTGCTGCACAACAGGGATGAAAGGGAATGTCACTCTGGAGGGACTAGGAGAAGCACCAGTCACAGCACAGCACTGTACTCATCATTCCTCCTGAAACTGTCACGTGCACTGCACACTAGCTCCCTTCTGCACACTATATCATTATCATGTGCACACGTGTTGATGATCCCCTTTTGGATTCACACACATGCACACACAACAGGATGTATGCGGGGTCATGTTTGCTAAAAACATGCGCATTCCTTTTTACAGTTTGTTTACACGTCTATTTGTTTTCCTCCTAGCATGCACACGTCCACTGCACACGCACACGCTAACACTAACCTGCGTTTCCGTTCACTATACACAGTGAATTCGTGTGCACGCCCATTTTGCCTCAGATCCCGCGCACGTTTTGAATGATTTTACTGACACCGTTTCGTCCTTCTCTGAAACGCCACTTGCCCTGCGCTGCCTCATACCTAGTGCAATAGGCTGTGGGTGCGAACATCCTTTCATTCAGCACCCTGGACAGCGCACTGCACCGCCGCAGCCGCTGCTAGCCGACAGCAGCCTGCCATTAGCAGCTAAAAGGCGTGCATGACAGGCGGACAGTGGAGGGGAACCTTCCCAGCCGTAGGTGGTGCATTTCAGGAGCGCTTTTGGTAGAGGCTACCCACGCACGTTTCCTTTCCCTAGGGGCTACACATGTTTCCTTTCCCTCTGCATTCCCGAAAGGTGACAGGTTGCACAAGGCAGACCCGTGTGCATGCGGCCGAAACACAACAATAGTATCACAGTGCAGAGTAGGTCACGGAGTAAAACACTGGGTGCATGGAATAATGGAAGCAGAGAAGGAAGCGAGGGCAGAGGAAGGAAGGAAGGAAGGAAGGAAGGAAGGAAGGAAGGAAGGAAGGAAGGAAGGAAGGAAGGAAGGAAGGAAGGAAGGAAGGAAGGAAGGAAGGAAGGAAGGAAGGAAGGAAGGAAGGAAGGAAGGAAGGAAGGAAGGAAGGAAGGAAGGAAGGAAGGAAGGAAGGAAGGAAGGAAGGAAGGAAGGAAGGAAGGAAGGAAGGAAGGAAGGAAGGAAGGAAGGAAGGAAGGAAGGAAGGAGGAGGGAGGGAGGGAGGGAGGGAGGGAGGGAGGGAGGGAGGGAGGGAGGGAGGGAGGGAGGCACACCTTGGATGCACTAATTATTGCTGATATCTCCCTCTCTAACCCTCTCACTACTCCTCTTTTCTGGTCTGACCATTCTCTCCTCTCCTACCATCGGGAGCTCCTGGGCTCCCTGACTAATCCTCTGCCCGCACTGCCAGTTTCCTTCTACATCATTCGATTGATGAATCGAGTGTGAGTAGCTGCGTTTTACGCCTCTTTCGCTCCCACCTACTCCGTCTATTCACTCTCACACTGATTCAGCTCTTGTTAGCCTTCTCCTCTCCATCTCCAACACGCTTGACATCCTTGCCCCTGCCACGATGATCAGTTTGAAGTGTGCTTCCAAATGCAATAGTTGGTATGATTCCGACTTAGCCTCGTTGATACGCAAATGCAAAGTTACCGAACAGAAGTGGCTGGCTTCTTGCACATCCTCTGACAAACTGGCCTGTTGCCTGCCCCAAAGGCAAAACAGACTCTCCATCCACTCCCAGAAATGGGCCCATATCCAATGCCGTATCTCTGGGGCCACAAACAACACAGCACAATGTTTCAAAATCTGCAAGGAATGTGCCAATCATACTACAGTCTCCATCCCCTCCTTTGCTCTCAGGCCCTCTGCAGGGTGTTGGCCACCCATTTAACAACCAAAACTCAGGATATCTTGTACTCTCTCTGCCCCTCCCTCACACACCTGCATGCAGGCATTCCCCTTCTCCCTCTCCCTTCCCCCTACTCTCCTTCGTTTCACCAACAGCACCAGATGAGGTCACCAAGAAAGTCTGCTCTATGAAAGTCTTCTCCAAACAGGTGCTTCCCTGCTCCTCCAGAACTATAAAGGACAACATTGCCTCCTTCACTCTTTTCTTGGCTGAGTTCTGTAACCTCTATTTTGACACTGACACCTTCCTTTCACCCCTCAAGCACTCCTGTGTGTATCACATCCAAAAAAGCCACCTGCGGACCCTTCCTGCCCGCTAACTACCGCCCTATCTCCATCACCCTCTACTTGGACAAACCCCTGGAGAAGTTGCCCATCTTCCAACTAATCCATCACACTGAATCTGTGGCTGTCTTTGTGACCACTAGTCTGGCTTCAAAGCAGCCAGAGGCACAGAAACTCCTCTCCTGAACACCAGTGATGACTTGCTCTCAAATCTCGACTCCAACTCTCCTTCTGCCCTTATTCTCCTCGATCTGTCCTCTCCCTTTGAAGCGGTGACCCATTGCACCTTGGCATCACCGACCGGGCACTGGATTGGTTAACCTCTTTCCGCTCAAATCGGCCTTTGTTGTACTGGGTCCCTTTCTCTCCTCCATCTCCGTCTCAACTTGCAGCATCCCTCAGTGCTCTATCCTCTCGGAGTTGCTTTTCAACATTTATCTTGCCCTCCACCTTTTCACCTCATTTCCAGTGTTATGCTGATGACACACAGCTCTCATATAAGATTCCTTTCTCTTTCTGCTCCATTTACTCTCTCATTCCTGCCCGTCTAACTGCTATTCAGGCATGGTGTGCTGCTAACGATCTCTGCCTTAACGCCAGTAAGACTGAGATCCTTCTCATTGGGACTCCTACTGCCTCCTTCCCTCCTACAATCTGGCTGCCCTCCTTGGGCCACTCACCTCACCCTCGTGTCAGGCTAAAAAATTGAGAGTCATCTTCGACTACTCCCTCTCCTGCTCACTTCACATCGCTGACCTTACAAAGAAGGCCCACTATCAGCGATAGCTACTGAGAGGCATTCTCCCTTTCCTCACCTTCCCCAGCAACTCAATGTCTGCCGAGCTCTGGTTCTCTCGAGGCGTGATTCCTGCAACAGTCGCTTCCTTAATCTGCTTCTTTCCTCACTCCGTCGTCTCCAACTAATCCAAAATAGGACTGCAAGACTTATCCTTGGCCTCAGGTCCAGGTACTGCATCTCTCCAGCCCTAACATCTCTCCACTGGCTCCCAGTGGTTGCAAGGATACAATTCAAGAGCCTCTGCATCACCCACAAGGCTTTCTGGGGCCTGGGACCTCGCTACATTCATCTCTCTCTCCCTAAATGCCTCCTGGCTAGAGTCCTTCGGTCCTCTAGCTCCAACTCTCTGCAGATCAGATGTTTCTCCAAGCAGAGAGTGGGGGGTACATCTCCCACTTCTGGAACGGCCTCCCTGCCCCTCTCCAACTTGAGCCGGATCTCCTTAAGTTCTGGAAAATTCTCAAGACCTTCCTTTTCTCCTCCTCCTTCCTTCTCCCCCTCCCCTGCTAGTCTCCCTGCCACTACGACTGGATGCCTGAGGAAGGAAGGAAGGAAGGAAGGAAGGAAGGAAGGAAGGAAGGAAGGAAGGAAGGAAGGAAGGAAGGAAGGAAGGAAGGAAGGAAGGAAGGAAGGAAGGAAGGAAGGAAGGAAGGAAGGAAGGAAGGAAGGAAGGAAGGAAGGAAGGAAGGAAGGAAGGAAGGAAGGAAGGAAGGAAGGAAGGAAGGAAGGAAGGAAGGAAGGAAGGAAGGAAGGCATATTTGGCTGCACGAGAGGATGGGTAGGCAGGTGGATGAATGAAAGGGTAGGAGTAAAGAAATACATGGCCAGATGGAAGTTTCAGCTTTCAAAGAACAGTTCTGTGAACTTTTCTACATTCATTAAGTTAGTTGTGTACTAAGAGTAAAAATAATACGTCACATGGAAACGGAAGATATACATTTGGAAACATCTCTTCAAAGGGCCAGTGCCTTGGCATAGCTCTGCCTTCTTAGGTGGGAGCTTTCAGACACTACAGGAAAGGAGATCCTGAAGAGAATTAAATGCATGTCTTCCACAAATAGCACAGGAAAGTGCAGTACTTGACAGAAACCCCATGCTGCCCGCGCTTCTCAGATGTCTTCTGCAGTGGTGGGACTGAAGGTGCTCCGAGTCACACAAGTCTACACAAGGGACCAGGCTCCGACATGCAGCTCAGAGCTATCAGGGTGGTAGGAGCCTGGCCTGTGATGACACAATGTGTGGTGGGGCTATGTGCGAATCCCCTCTTTCCATTGGCAGCTGAAGGATGCGATGATGCTGCTGAACAGCACCACGTACCCAGCATGCACTCTGGTTTTCAGCCTTACGTCCAACATGGCCGCCACCACGGAAGAGCAAGCTGAAGGAGTTGCCATGCAGAGGACTTTTGGGTGGGGAAAGGTAAGAATGGGTGGGATTAACAATAGGGATTAGCATGGCTATGGGCAGAGAATGGGTGGGCTCATAGGCAAACAACACCTAATACACTGCGTGTCCCTCCTTTAATGTCATTTGTCTGTGCCCCTCGTCATTTGCCATTCCTCCCTATGTATACACGAATTGTAATTTGAAAGCCATAGTTTGGACTTAATAGGTGTCGCAAGTAACACCTAATAGCCCAAACTAAAAACCAAAAAAGACACTTAACACCCTGGAAACATGCTGGGATGCTAAAAGCAGTAAACCCCTCTGGGTGGGGGACATAAATTGGTATGGTAATTCCCCACAGCTCACGTTAAGAACCTTGCTTCGCTTGGGCCTGTAACTCGCCCCCGATCCATTACCTGACGCAGTAATGCCCCCGCTCATCAGGGTGTGTGGTTTATATATGTTCATGTTACATAATTTATAATTTGGTCATTAAAGCTGTCAAGACCTTAAAACAAAACAGTTTTGTGCATCTCTAGCCTTATGTCCTTTGGAGTGAGAAGGAACATCTGGTATCAAATAGGTTATGAGGCTGCCTCAGCTCATGCTTTCATCTCTATTTTATTTGATTTGCTGTTGCATATCTGCTGGGATCTTTCACTCAGACCTCCTTCATGTGATGAAATAAACTTGTCTACATTATAGGGTTTATAGTGATTTTTTTGACAGGCAAAGTTTCTACATACAAAGGTTTTGACACAAAAGCATAAAAAAAACAGTTTCGAATTTTACAGTTTATTTAAAATAATTTTTAATGGGGGGGTCCCCCCAACCCCTGGTTTTCTTATTAAAACAAACTTTTTTTTCTATACGAAACTAAAATAAAACCAGTAACATGAAAAGTTTTCGGGAACTTTGCATTAGAAACTTTTGAATGTAGAAACTATTTATTCGAAAAGATTACAGGATACCCATTATAGTGGCCTTCACAGTTTCCATTATAGAGACAACTGAAAGGACCTCATAGACCTTTGGTGAGCCCAGAGCAAGCAGCATTTGCCAGTCTGCCCATCTGGATGTCTCATAGCCAAACAAAGCTCTCTGTTGCTTCACCCCATGGCAGCATCTTTTACTGGACTCTCAATTCATGCAAATCATAAAAGGGTTTGATTCCCATGGTGTGGCCTGTGCTTCAGTTGCTTTTTTTGACCCCTTTATTATTCAAGCATACAGGTGTTCCAGCTTACCTGCGGATTGGGGCCTGAAAGGAATATTACATTGTGTATTGATCCTTAACATGAAAAGAAAGATTTTTGCTCAACTTTATTGTAAAATGTGAGCCATTTGCAGATCCCAGATTCCGAATCTGGGAAATCTGCATTACTTTCTAATGGTCAACTTGTTACAATCCCTAGAAAGGAAAACCTTTAAGTCAAGAACTAAGGGCATCTATTAAAATGAACCTATTCATAAAGGGCCCCACAAAATCAAGGTAAAGGGTGTGCCTAGGCTCGAGCATGGAAGGAGCCTATTGACATGGTCTTCTAAATCCTACTTATATCCAGGCTAGGATCCTGTTCTCCCAATGTCCTTTTAAGGTGTCCCCACTTCCCATGCACTCACTTTAGTTCCATAGGCCTCATTCTAGTAGGGGTAACCTGTTTCATGTATAAGGAAGGCATGATATGAACAGTAAGACAGACACAAGTGACCACAGTTCAAGTGTGTTTATTGAACTTCACCAGGGGTATGATAAACGCCTACCTAATCCTAAATCTAGAGATGGGAGCAAGCTACAACCATCAAATAATAATAACTCAGTCCTAGTGGTGTCTTGCCAAAATAAAAGGGCCTATACTAAAATAAACCTATTGCCAATCCATACCTCTAAATACAAATAGTGTAGGGGCAGTGTTTATGAAAAAGAAAGAAGTGTTCACAAAATTATATGTCCGGATGTTCACGCTGTTGGCCTTCCTTCCCCATGTTTTCAGCACGGGACAAGGCAGTTCACTTGAGCGTAGCACAATCTCTGGCTTCTTCAGCACGAGGATACAGTTCAATCATTAGCATCAAGTCTCTTTACTTATCAAAGTCTCTAGATCCAGAGGGTCTGATGTACCAAAACAAACGAAAAGTAATTTTCTGCTTACAAATACTCAAATACAGGTGAAACACTCTTCACCGCGGATCCCCCTCAGCTGGGCTCAGAGCCCTTTAATGCAACAATTGATTCTTTGATCCCCCTCTTCTGGGCTCAGATCCCATTTTCCAATGTTCATAGAATGTTCTTTCACTGGTGTCTCATGGTTCACCCCGGATCGCCCTCAGCTGGGCTCAGATCCCCTTTTACATTGTTCATAGAATATTATTTCTTGGGTGACTCACGGTTCATGAGAAAGTGTTCATGTCGGGAAAGGGATGCAGAGGTTGAATTTCTTCAGTATCTTACCTGGTAGGATGAGGAAAGGGTGTTACAGGTAAGGGGATATCGCGTCTCGCGGTTCGATGTCACACTTCCACTCCCCAGAGACCCCGAGTCCAGGTGATCCTCCCGCACTGGTCCCCCACCAGGAACTGGATGCAAAAGCTATGGCTGTGTCCTGGCCACCTGGATGACAGATCCCCGGGGACAAGCGGGGGAGATACCTTCAGGTTTCTCACAGATGGCTACCGTTATGAGGCTGGTGGGTTTGAGTGCCCTAGCAAAGCCTTGATCTGAAAATAAACCCCAAATCCAAGGTGCGCCTGTGTATTCTAGGTTGCATGTGTATCCTGCCTACATTTTGTCAAAAGGAGATCAGATTCCAGCAATGCTTACAAATGACCCATTTGGCCCACCTCTAAACTCCTTACTGGTGGCAGTTGTGTTTCTTAAAATTGCTGCCACTTCAGAGAGTTCTTTCTGACTGTCCACATTCAGAACAAAGCCCAGAACCCTGCTTCATTGGCTGAGCTTCCAAATGATCAATAACCTCTTCCCCCCTAGCTAGGGGCCTTTCAGGGCTGTGTGCCTTGACCTTAACAAAATATGTTAAAACTCTTTAGACATTAACTGCATACATCACCATGTATCATCAAATTTGACTGGGCCACCACCTGAAGATAGGAAGCCATTCTGTTGCCAACAGAGAATGTAAAGGGTGTAACCTCTAATGACAAAATTATAAACAATGATCACCTCAATAGCTGCTGCATGTGGTACCTGTGTCGCATGTATTCAAACAATGCTGCCAACTCAACATATTGCACTGATCTGTTGCTTGTTTGTGCCCAATACTTGCGTGCTGCTAGTGATAATACGTTGGTCCAGATTGGGTATTCCACTTAAACTCCAGCACCACTTATGAATATTGTTCTGCAAATGTGAGCTTGCATCAGTATAAAACAGAGGGACACTTTTGGGGAACAGTCCCTGTGAACATGCTCTAAATATGACCTTCAAAGGGGGTCATTCCGAGTTGGGCGGTAAGGGATACCGGGCACCGGTAAAGAGACTGGTGCCGGTAATCCCTTACCGCCCAATTCTGAGGTCCCTTAGCGGGAACCGTAAAGAACGTGTGGTCTGACCCGTTATTAGTGCCTTCTCCATTCCCATTGAGCCCTATGGGGGCTCAAATGGGAATGGGGAATGGTTGGTTGAATGTGGATTTACCGGGTCCTCCAGGGTCGGAATGACCCAGTAAATCTCCATTCACCGGACCCGGTAAGGAGGCAGCTATGGTGCTAATAACACCATGGCTACTGCCACCTTGGAATGACCCCCAAAGTCTCTTTGGGATCAATTACACATTTTTGAGGGATCCACCTGTGTCGTGTACCGTACACAGCAGGTTCACTTGGGCTGATATTCTAAGTAAAGCCCATATCAATCAAAATGGGCAACATCTCTGCCATAGCACAGTCGTATTACTACTTAAGTAATCGTTGCCTTTTTCAAATTAGAATGATGAATTTTTACATTACATTGCTGATATCCAGTCATGTAAAAATTCTTCTGATAGCCCATAAACCTGTGAGACTGCCTTCTTGAAACACCAGTATTTTAACTCCAGAAACTACAACAATATGGACACATAAGCAACAGTCATATGCTGCCCTCCGTACTTCTGGATAATGATAAGTATTGTTTTATCTGTAGTCAAAGTCCGAACATACAAACCAATGCAGAGGATCATAGGTAGCAATGGAGGGGACACCCACCAAAGCTTGTTTTAGAGTGTATATGTCATTTTATGTTAACATGCTATTATACTTCATCCATCACAGCAGTAGTGACATTACAGTGCCAGGGCTAGTTGGGAAAAGTAGTGTATTGTGTTCCCATAGGTAGCCAGATGGTGGTTTGTGGAGGAAAGGAAGATGCGAAAAATAACATGAATGGGGGGGGGGAGGAGTAGGACAGGTGTACACTGACTAACTATTGGAAGGATAAGAGGTGGTGAAGGGGGAGGGTGTATGATTAAAGAGGTAAGGGTGCATGGGAATGCATTGGCAGCTGCCCTGGTGGAATGCTGACCAGGTAGAGGGGAAAAAAGACATCTTGTGGTGACAAGAATTTTCCACTGATGGCAGCTTCGAATACATTCGAGGGTGGTGCCAAAGTGGGTGAAAGCACGGATGTGTGATGATATAGTGTGTTTTGGACCCCAGGCCCATTCCTCATCTCTCAATAGATCATACAATGTGGCTGTGAGCCCTGCACAGCAAGTTCAAGAAGATCCTAGTTTTCCCAGCAGACTTTGCAGAGCTCTCCCATCAATCCATATCCTTTGCCTGGGTAATTGGAAATCTTTGGCTACATTCTTTACATCATCCTCTCCATCTCTACTGGCTATGAGGATGTCATCAGCATATTAAACTACAAAACTGGGATAGGGAAAGGCCCTTCAGAATAATCTTCCTTTGCTTTTTGTGGATCGATGGTGGGAGAAACTCTACACCCCAGAGGAAGCTGCAACAAGTGAAAAACACTTCAGTTTCACCCCTCACTGTCAGAAGCTAGGAACATCTCCAAAACCCATTGGCTTCATGTATGCAAGTATAGAGAGAAGCACCATGTTTAATGTTAGCTAAAAGATCAAGAAAAGGAGCAACAGCTTGGCCCATTGGAGCTGGAACCCATTTGTGATTGTGTAGTCTATGCATAACCTGTAATGTGGTTCACCATTAGTGGGTTCACTTGCTCTGGATTGGCTTGGCCCATTTGAGCTGGAACCCATTTGTGATTGTGTAGTCTATGCATAACCTGTAATGTGGTTCACCATTAGTGGGTTCACTTGCTCTGGATTGGCTTGGCCCATTGGAGCTGGAACCCATTTGTGATTGTGTAGTCTATGCATAACCTGTAATGTGGTTCACCATTAGTGGGTTCACTTGCTCTGGATTGGCTTGGCCCATTGGAGCTGGAACCCATTTGTGATTGTGTAGTCTATGCATAACCTGTAATGTGGTTCACCATTAGTGGATCACTTGCTCTGGATCGGCCAACAGTGATGCAAAAAAGAATTATGATTCTGGGAGGACTCGATGAGTAGGAGCTCATTAGCCTATTCATCTCTTTGTTTAATGAGGGACCAATGGCCTCATTGCTAGTTTGGTGGAAAATCCACTGAATTAACACGAAGCTTGATTACCATTATCACTCTTGTCCCTTGAGGTTACTACGGAATTAGAAGTGGTGGCAATACTCAATGTATTGAGTCCAAATGACTCCATGGGGATTTTTGACAGATTTACTGCTGGTGGAATTACTGCACTGTAAATATTTCGATTTTTGGAGGTAAAGCGGTGGATCTTACTCCAGCATATTAGTGGAGGCAAATCCTTCACTTTCCCTTCCAATTCATATTTCAGCTGTGAGGGTAAAACAGTGATAATTCCTTAAACCACAAAAAAGTGGCAGTAACGAAATTACCACAATTTTGTTCCTGCACCGCTGAACTGGTAATAAGGCACAATGGGCCTCATTACGAGGCTGGCGGCCGCGGAATGAACGGTGCCGGTAAGTTTCCGGGCCACCACATCATGAGTTTGCTCGCGGGTGGCGGTATGCACGTCTGGGCCCGACCAGACGTGCATACCGCCACCCGTGAGCAGACCTGGATGCTAACAACGGACCCGTCATTAACGGGTCCGTTATTAGCATCCTCCCTATTCCCATTGAGCCCTATGGAGGCTCAAATGGGAATGTGGATGTACAAGGTCCGGGTCCACGGGAATTACCGGGCCGGCAAAAGTCAGAATGGCCCGGTAATTCCCTTTTTTCGGGACCCGGCAAGAACGGCATGGCTACCTTCAAACTCGTAATGTGGCCCAATGTCTTTTGTGAAGAGGGTATGGATGTACTTGTTTGGGATCATGCAATATTTTAATATACAGTACTGTGTCCAGCTTTTTCACATTAAACCCGTAGGTTCGCAGTACAGATAGAGTGAAACGCTTGCCCCGAACGGTACAAGGGCACAATAAAACCAAGGCATGCATAGAGCCTGTGTGGAACAAGGATAACACTGGGGCATAAATACAGAGTCAAAACACTAAATCCAATGTGGTGGGTGTCAGGAAACCTGAATCCAGCTATGGAAGAAACCATGAGAACAGAAAGGCAGGGGTCAGGAATGGACAAGAATGGATACGGGATACGGGAACTAAACAACTATACACTGGGCATCAAGGATCCACTGGTTTGTTGTCGAGCAACCCGCTGAGTGGAGTGCCATACTTTTTCTGTCCTGTCAGACCCTAGCGCTGCTGACGTAATGGAACTTGCATTTTCCAATGCCATCACAACATCTTGCTTGGTGCAACCGGCATGTCTGCGCATGCTGCTGGGCCATGGACTCCTGTTTGTATATCCTCTGGACGGGCGCCACCCCAATACCCGAAAGTGTTGAAACGTGACTGTACCTCTCAGCAAGGCTGCAGCGACACATCAGAGATGTCCTAGGGAATGAAAGTATCAGGCTGGTAGTCGGGGTATATTTACATTGTTGATCAGTTCCGATGTGCAATCATCTTGTCCATACCCCTTCCAGTCAAATAGCAGTTGAGTCTTCCTACAACAGTTTGCAAGCCACGGATGGCAGCGATGTTGAATTTTCAGCAAAGACACAAGGAAGACTGGGTGGATCTTGTATGTGTTGAGGAGCTTCAACTTCACAGTGACCTGGCTGATCGCCTTCAATACCCGTTAGGCAGGAACCCCATACCCAAACCAGGCTTGGGATCTATAGTGTGATATAGGCATCTGAATTAGCCTGATCTGTCATGGATTGTTTGGCTTTATATCAATGTTCCTTGACAGTGTAGTGCACCTGCACTAGTCGGGCCAAGATTGCATTGGCAGAAGGTAACACTGTTTTCAGACAGAGTTTTTCTAGTAGC
This sequence comes from Ambystoma mexicanum, assembly GCF_040938575.1. NCBI lineage: Eukaryota > Metazoa > Chordata > Amphibia > Caudata > Ambystomatidae > Ambystoma > Ambystoma mexicanum. The sequence goes on from NC_090941.1 coordinate 1,068,527,614, forward strand.
ATTCATGGGTGGAAAGCATAATAGATTTAAAAAAAAAGGGAGATTCCCCCATGTAGACAAGTGACAGACATAATTATAGGCAAACTCTGCCGTACTGAGGAGTGCTTTCCAATCTTTCTGTGTTTGAGGACAAAAACAGGGAAAATATTGCTCCAATGATACATTGAGGTATTCCGTTTGCCCATCTGTTTGTGGTTGGTATGCAGAGGAAACACGATGACTGATACCTAGCAGCTTTGCGAGGGCTTGCCAAAAATGGGCCGGGAATTGAGGATCATGGTTGGAGATGTTCAGGGATGGCAGTCGATGTAAACAGAATATGTTTTGGCAGAGCTGTACAGCCATCATCGCGGTGGATGGCATGCCTTGTAAGGCCAAGAAGTGTCCCATTTTGTGAAATGCATCGACGATCACCAGGATGGTATCAACAGCGGACATAGGTGGTAAATGGGAGACTAGGCCAGGGATATGGGGGTGTCTCTAAATAATGCAGTGAGCCTGCAGGTTTTTCTTTTTGCCTCTTTCGCTGGGTGCAGATCTCACATGTTGCCAAATTCTCAGTGACATATTTAGCTTGTGTGGGCCACCAACACCAGCGCTTCAATAACTCAGGAGACTTCTTCTTCCTGGATACCCAGCCAACGGAGAGTCATGGCACCAACATACCGCAATTAATCTGGTTTCTGTCATTGGTAGGTACAGTAACTCTTTAGCGAATGGGAACCCATTCTTAATTGACAGAAAATGTGATTCAGTTAGGTCCTATTGATCCAAAAGCCATTTCTTGATCTGCCTTGGCATCTCATTTGATGCACTGCAAGCATCAATGACATGGCTTTCTGGTATCACTAGTGTACCCTTATTGGTGTATCGAGAGGCGTCTTCATGCATGCAAGATAGGGTATCAGCTTTACCGCTGTGATAACCTGCTCAGAATGTGATCCCTAAATCATGTGCAGAGATAAGCAAGTGCCAACGAAGCATGCTGAGAGCGGTGAGACTTCTGTGATTCCGTGAAAACCATGACTTGCTGTTTAGCTCCTAAAAAGTGGTGTCTCCACCCACTAAATTCTGTCTGTATCATCAAAAGTTCTTTGTTCATGATTGCGTAGTTTCCTTTAGCTGGGGCACGTTTACATGAATAAAAGGCAGTGGTGTAATAGAATGGTGGCCACCGTCACATCCGAAGCATCAGCTTTGACTATAAAAGGTTCTTCTGGGTTGGGGTGCTGAAGTTCAGGGGCCATTGTGAATGCAACTTTGAGCCATTCAAAGGTGATTTGTGTATCCTCAGTCCAATAGAACTGGTTGTTCTTTTTCAGCCAGGCTGTCAAAGGAGTAGCAATGTTGGAATAGTCCTTGATAAAACATCTGTAGAAATGTGTGAAAGCTAGGAAGGTCTGCAATGACCCAAAGATTCATAGGCACTGTCCATTGCAGAACAGATTTCACTTGACCCCGGTTCATCCCTATTCCTTGTGGGTTGAGAACACAACTCAAGAACTACACCATTTGAGTGTAGAAGGTGCATTTTTCAGTTTTGGCGTACAGCCGATTGTCACGCAGTCTCTGCAACACTTGTTTAACATGTTATACATGTGTAGCTTCTCTGACGAGGAGTAAATCACAATGTTGTTAAGATATTCTATCATGTATTGATTCAATAGGTTGTGAAAGATGCCATTCATGAAGTGCTGAAAAGTGGCCGGGGAGTTACACATGCCAAACGTACTCGAACTAACCATAACATGTACGGAATGCCGTCTCACATTCGTCCCCCTCTTTAATGCGTATAAAATGATAGGCATCACGTAGATGCAATTTGGTATAGAGGCCACTGGATCTGAGATTCACGAGAGGTAAAGGATACTGATTTTTCATCAGGATGCTGTTGAGGGCTCTATAGTTGATGAAAGTTCTCAGTTCTCTTTCTTTGGGACAAAAAGTAAATGGGATGTAGCAGGAGATTTGCAATGACTAATCAATCAAGACAGCAATGGATCATATAGATGCATGTCTTGATCTCTGGTCAATGGATGTACCCTTCAATACAGAATGGTAGCGCCTGGGACTAAATTGATTGGGGAGGCAGGCAGGTTTTCTCTCCCCTTTTTGTGAAATATGTCAGCATACCGTCAAAAGCATGAGGGAACATTGGGGGCCAATACTGCAATAGTATGCATGGTTGTCAGAAAGGCTTGATTAGGACTGTTCAGTTGGTATGCTGATCCGGAAGGGTGCAGACAGGAAGTGAGGCAAAAACGTGAGGGAAAGTCATAGTTCCCTTCTCAATCGATGTTCAGTTTATGTTGCTTCAATCATGACATACCCAGGATGATCCCATAATGTGGCGCATCGATGAAACCAAAAGATAAACAGCATTTATGAGGTCTAAAACTGTTATGTAAATGCTCAACATGTGTATATTATGCAGTAGATCATTTGTCTTGTGTCTGCTTCTGCTTATCCCTTGGTAAGCACATGAGGTCAGACCATTCTAGAGTTTAGAATTCCCAGAATTTTGTTGTTGCTCAAGTATTAGCAGTTAAGCTTGGGTTGTTGTACTGGTTGGGGGTCTTTGATACATGTCTTCACGCAATTCAATAAACCACATGAGAAACTTACCTGGTGTGGTTATTGACACAACATTGGCGACGAGGATGGGATGTTGAAGCAAGTCCAGCCACCCAGGACACGAACCACGACATCAAGACCCCCAACCTGCAGGCTAGGAGAGGTCGGTGCCCACCTGCATAGCTGCCTGCCTTGGAGTTGCTCCGATCCCAGCAACAGTGGCAGCGAACCAGCAGTGTGCCCAGTGGATCCCCGGCCCGACTCACAGGGCAGCGGTTTGAGCTTGCGCGAGACCGGCATCCGGAGCATCAGCTGTTTACCCCAAAGCGAAGTGTCAGTGCGAGGATGGCGATGCAGGCGACTGTCCTCCCTCGCCCAGCTGAATAGAGAAGGGAGTTCTGGGAGCTGCACCCAACCCGGAGTTAAGGAGGGCTCCAGTGGGTCAAGAAGAGCCCTCCCCCTTAACCGCCTTGTGACTGGGTCACGTGACGAGCGCTCACTATGTCACGCGGCACGCAGTCGCTCGCTGTGTGTCCACCAGGAAGTGGCAACAGATTTGAGGAAGCGCTGCGCTGCAGATCACGCCTTGTGATTGCCCCGTGTGTCCACCAGGAAGTGGGAATGCACCTGAGGAAGGGTGTACCACTCACACGCACCAACCCGCCTAGGGCCCAATTGGAAAGGAGGTGCCAGCACGAGCAGCTTTTGGGGATCACAGGTGAGAGTGATCAAAGCGGCGTGGTGTGCTGCATTAACCTCATTGTTTCTGGAATCTGATGAATGCAGAGAAAATAATTCTATAGTAGTTGCTGCTGATGACTGTCTCTGTGCAACTTCTTCTGCATATGTAAACGTTTTTGAGTGAATCAGGCACATCCTGACCAGTATTGCCACATTCATCTCCTGAGCAAGAAATATGGCATTATCGGGAGTTCCTGGGCCGCAAGTGTTTATGCCCACACCAGGCCCACCCAGGATTAAGTGGGCCCCCTGGAAAAAGGGATTTTTACACTATGTCAAAGCCACGTGTGGTAATGGGATGTCTGTAGAACGCAAAGTGGCAATGTTAATGCACTTTCTTGGCTATGAGGGTCAAAGGATTTATGACACTCTCCCTGACATTGCGGAACTGGATTTGGAAGGCGGGGCGAATGATTTTGATGAAGCACTAGCTAAGCTGGATAAACACTTTGAATTGAAAATAAGCACAGTGCTTGAACGGTACCATTTTGGCATGAGGTTCCACCATGAGGGGGAATCTGTTGAGGATTGTGTTACAGCCCTGAGACACTTGTCATTATACTGCAAATTTGGCAGGGGGTTGGACGAACATATAAGGGATCAATTTATGATCCACTGTTCCAATGACAAAATTTGTGAGGAAGTCTGGTTAAACGATGATCCTAATTTAGAAGAGGTTATAAGTATAGCAAAAAGGAATGAGCATACTTTGCAGTGTGTAGCCAAATTGTCTGTTAAAGAGAACAAGACACCTCAGGCCACTGAGGTCCTGAGGGTAGGAGATAAAAAGAAAGATAACGTAAAGGAGAAAAAGAGACAGAAAGTCAGGCCCACCAAGCGCTATGAAGCTACCCAGAGCAAGGGTGGGGGGAGTGAGCTAGGAAATAAACGTCTCCAAAGAAGATATAATGCAAGGAAATGTAAAAAGCGATGATAGATTATGCTTTCGATCTGGTAGTGCACGCCATCTATCAACGTCTCCTATCTGTCCTGGGAGACGTGCCAATTGCAGTTTTTACAAGAGGTGGGGGCATTTTGAAAACTGTTGTAAGAATTATCGCATTGGTGGAGGAAAGGGAACCTTGTTAGTTGATGAGTGCAATGTTATGTCATCAGAGGAAGGTGAAATGTCAGAGAATTAAATTGTTACTGTGCATATGGTACGATGTACTGGATCTGATGAATGCGAACACCCCTCTGCTTGGGTAGAGGTGAATGGACATCAAGTGAAAATGCTGGCGGACTCATGTTCAAAAATCACGTTGATGTACAAGGTGGTTTATAAAAACATAAATGGTGGATTTATGAAATATTTAATTCCCTCAGATAAGAATCCTGGTGGGTACAATGGAAGCAAAATAGAAGTCCTACGATGTTGTAATGTCCAATTCAAAATTAAGGGTAGGATGACGTATGGCAAAATGTATGTCACTAAGAAAGGTGAAACTTTGCTTGGGTGGAGAGAGCAGAGGGGGCTATGCATTAGATTAGACCCTAATAGTGAGGAGCAAGTTCTTAATGTATCCATCTCACCAGAATTAGATAAAAACACCTGTAAAGGTCATGACGTAATTCTGAAGTATCCAGAAGTTTTCAACAAGGGTGTAGGATGTCTCAAAGGGATAGTGCACAAGATTGTTGTGAAAGAGGGAAGTGCGCCAGTTGCCGCTAAACTCAGACCTTTGCCATTTTCAATGCGCAATGCAGTGCGTGAGGAGCTAGCGAAGTTGGAAAAAGCAGGGATTATTGAGCCTGCTAAAGCTGTAGAGTGGATTTCCCCAGTGGTAGCGATGAAAAAAGGAAATGGCGATCTGAGAGTCTGTGTCGACTTGAGCGAACTCAATCGGTGTGTTGTTGCTGACCGACACCCGCTTCCCAAAATGGGAGAACTTCTGAGTCGCATTGGTAATGCAAAGTTCTTTGCAAAACTAGATATGGCAAGTGCTTATCATCAGATCAATTTGGATGTTGAGTCTCGGAAAATAACGGCTTTTATTACGTATGAAGGGTTATAACAATTTTGCTGCATGCCTTTTGGTTTGATATCGGCATCCTCTGTGTTTCAAAAAGTTATGGATAAGTTGTTGAAAGATGTGAGTGGTGTATGGTGTTTTCAAGATGATGTACTTATATGTGGGAAGAGTGAGGAAGAATTGAAAGAAAGGGTGGAAGTGGTGTTGGAAATCTTCAAAGGAAGAGGCATAACGTTGCAAGGGGAGAAGTGTGTTTTTACAACTCGAGTTGTAGAATATTTGGGTCATGAAATATCAGAGGATGGACTGAGGCCGAAAAGAGATTTGGTGGATGTTATTGTAAGAATGCCATCACTGAAAAATAAAGCAGAGTTGAGAGCGTTTTTGGGAATGATTGAATTTTACCATCGCTTTGTGGAAAACTATGCTGATAGTGTGACCAGCTTAAGGGCATTGGTGAGAAGGGTGTAGAGTTTGAGTGGGACAAAGAATGTCAGAGAGAATTTGATGAAATTAAAAGAAAAATTGACATGGCAAAGCCTTTAGCTATGTATGACATGAGAAGGAAGAGTATCCTTTCTGTTGATGCCAGCGATACGGGCATAGGGGTTGTGATGTCACAACCAGGAGTAGATGGTACTGAAGTGATTGTGATGCATGCCTCCCGCATGTTGAAAGGTACAGAGCTTAATTATTCAGTCCTAGAAAATGAAGCCTCGGCATGCCATTGGGGCATAGAAAAACTTAAAAATGTTGTGTGGGGTCACCAATCTGCATACACTCTTCAGAGATAGGCTGATCAACAGACTTTGGTGGTCTTCTTTAGGTATGGTGGAAATGTCTGTGGTTTTCCATTCCCCCACCCTCTTCTTTTATCAATCCACTTGCAGGACTACATGAAACAGGGCTGAGTAATCACTGGATAATGAAGAGACCATGGACAAGGGGTCCTTCATGTCATCACTGAGGACCCAGGTAAAACACTGTTGCTTTCTTCTCTTTGGGCCAAGCGGTTTCTGCAGTCAACGGATTAAACTTAGCTATATACGTGCTTATGTCCTTTCTGACTTGTATTTTATCCAGACGCTCCCTTGACAAGATCTACATGTATCAACACCCTCGCCGTCGCCTCAAGGAGGTCCTTGAAATCATATAGTAAAGGATAATTCCTTTACAACAACTGATTAGCACAAAGCACAGCCACCCCACCTAGATAAGACAGGACAAGCGCTGAAGCATCCTGTAAGGCAGTCGGTCTGCACACAAAGTGGTTTACAAAGGTCCGAAAGGTGTGCGGATTTCCAGTGAATCGTCCAGACAGGGCTAAGGGAAAGGGAGAGGTAGTGAGACTTGGATAAACAGTGGTGTTATGTGCCGCAAAGGGCAGGTGTCGTGGTGCTGCTTCACCCACTCCTGCAATGTCTGCTTTGAAGTGCGCCTATTGTGTGAATCTGTATCTGCCATAGGGCCGCTATCACATGATACATGATCTATTATAAGATTAATACAAAAGAGATTCCTAAGCGCGGACCTAGGATTCGAAACTGTGTTACTTTTCGTCGTTTTGCTTCCAAGATGAGCGTGTTGCCATTGAGCTATACTTCCCATGTTTCGTCACGCCTTGAAACACTTGTGTATGAGTGTGTTATAAATGCCATATCATGATTGACAGGGGCGACCAGATCAGGAGCTGCATCCCTCTGGACAAACTGTGATGTCAACGGGATTCACAGTGACTTCAAGTTTCTTTCTGATAGTTGGGTGGTAGGTAACACGACGGTGAAACAATATATGTACTGCACACATGAACAGGAGCAAATAACTGTATGGCACAGGGACTGCGGTGGTAATCAGGAAGTCTTAGGTTCTAAATCTAAACAGGGAGTATTAGGGCACACAAAAAACAATGCATGCACCAAGCACAATATCTGTTACTGAGTGGAACGTGGACGACACTAGGGTGTAAATACAGCGTGCACACAACGAAATCCAAGCGGTGACCCTTGTATCAGGTCGTCTTCTGGGAGGTGACGGGGTAATGGCAGGCCATACCACATTCTTCTTCTTCTTGTTAGGATGACTCCAGAAACCCAAAGCTGTCCATTTCCATCTATTAAGATCGCCAGAATAAGCACCAATCAGCCATCAACCTTCACTAGATCTCATCCCACTTCCCCGTCCCCCGCACAAACTGAAGCAGGAACCTGCACTGTTCATCCACCACCCCTCTTTTCCAACTGAACAGATCAGATAAGCCCTGTACAACCACACCAATGCTGCTCATCCTGACTCTTGATCCCTCCGTGAAGTCGCTGTTATACACTCATGCGCATGCGCCATCGCTATATGCACATTCTTTATCCATTCGCACCCAACTCCTTTTCTTTTTTCATACATAAATGTTTCTGTTTGTGTGCCCCAAAATGTACCTACTTTATCATCATTTGATGTCTTCACCGGTTTATTACCTCTCCCATTCCTTATACTCTTTAACTCCCTTGACACCGACATTCACTTCCTTTCTGTTTTCTCTGCCCCCAGTTCTAAATTCACTTATCGGGATGTTTTCCCTCCCTCTCTGTAATACTAATATCAAGGTATGGAGGATGGTGTGCCACCCACCCTAATCGCCCCCTGTTGCGTTGCACGGGACCTTTATAACAGTCATGTGATCGATCATCTCCAACCGCATCTTTAAATACATCTGTGACCTCTTATCTCTTTTCTGCTGCGAGACATTGCCCGCTGCGAGGAGCATTGCACTAACTTAGAGAGCCCAGGATTCTGGAAAACTCAGATTAAATCCACCTAACACTGTCATTATTCTATGTATGTATCTTCACGTCATTGTTTTTATTGTTTATTTATTTATAGAGTGCACCGAGCTCTAAGGCATTATGCTTGTGAATCACCCACTTTAATATGCTTGTTTGTACCTTTGAGGTACCTCGCTCCGACCTTCCGCCTCAGATCCATTGAGTTTTCCTGAATGATGCTCTTCATATGTTTTCATAGCCATACTGAGTAGTCGTCTTCCTGCTCTGGCAAGACAGTCCCATCAACAAGAGTCTATCAGTGAGGTGCAGCGGCGTTGCTGGGGGGGCTGAGGGGGCTATAGCCGCGGGTCTTTTGGTTGTAGCACCGGATAGAAGCGCAGGTGTTACAACCAAAAAGGCTAGCTAGCCCCCAGTCCTGACAGTCCCAAAGTTAGCATAGCCCGGATCTTTTCCAGACCTAGCAACACCCCTGGTCAGGTGCTGCATGACTCCATTCAATGTATCATACTGTTTCCTTGGAAAGACTGCTACAAACCTCCTGTTTTCTAATAAGCCCTAAACTCCAGGCATCTGTGGCACTTCAGGGTATAACCCTGCCATACCCATGACTGCATGGCGGGGTCATCACTCGGCGGTGGTTCACAGGGGCTGTAAGCTTGCTTCGAGGCTCCTGGGGGCCAGAAGTGGAAGAGGCTTTCTTGCCTTTTCTTTAATCCAGACATGGCGGTGCCACGGTAGCCTAGGACCACCATCCATAAGGTCTGACTTACATCCTTCCACCTTCCTCTCTCCGCCTCTTATCGCAAGCTATATCACGGTCCTGTAAATCATACATTCTCAGACCCCGGTTCCCTCTTCTGGACCCACAACTGCCGCCAATACTCTCGTAGGGTAACAAATAAGTCGTGGAAAATGTAAATTCCTCCTGTGAATGTGTAATTGGTTATTTATAACCAGCTTAATACCCAGAGGTTCTAAGTGCGGCCCTGGGGATCGAACCTGTGTTGCAGGGGTGTTGCTAGGTCTGGAAAAGATCTGAGGCTATGCAAATATCAGGACTGTTTGGACTCGGGGCTAGCTAGCCTTTTGGTTGTATGCTCTGAGCTTCCATCCGGGGCTTCAACCAAAAGACCCGGTGGTTATAGCCCCCTAAGCCCCCCTCCAACGGTATGTTGGTCCACTTTGTCTTGCTTCCAAGGCGAGCGCGTTGCCCCTGAGCTATCCTCCCGAGAAGTATTCGGTTTCTACTTCACAAAACTGCAACATTTCCCACTTTGGATCTGCTTATAGAAATTGGCAACATTTTGCAGCAAGGCAGATTTGAGTTTTACTTTTCAAGCAGAAATACAAATCCAATTTACATTCTCTGCAAATAATCAACACTGTTCACCAAATTATGCCTATTTTTGCAATTGTGTAAATTGTGTAACATGCTAACATTTGTGCATGGTTACAATTTCATAAATAGTTATGAGGAATTCCAAATCGCATAATGACCTTTAGTGTTGATGTACCTGTGCCAGAAATGCAGATGAAAATACAGCGGGCGGCAGCGGATTGCTTCACTTTAGTTTGTGAAGTTCACTGGAGAGAGTCATTTTTTGTAACTTTATCCAGGGTTTTTTTCTTCAATTTGTTCTCATTCTCTTCTTTCTTGCTCTTCTTGGGTTGAATGTGATGCATCTTTCCTGGGCTTATTTTTTGCTTTTTACATTCATTTTTCACTGCAACCGGTCCATCCTGGGAGGACCTTTGGCATGGCTATTCAGAGAAACCTACCTTTGTCTTGTGTTGAGTTTCATGAACTCAAGGATGCAAGGGAGCACCTCAACCTTTCAGGTGATGAGAGGAGCGTGTCTCACTAACTGCCCTGGGAAGCCAAAATCTACCATTTCTCACAGCAGTGGGAATTATTTTATTGCATGTTGTGAGCCAGAGTTGCTAATGTGCATGAGAAACCCTCATCATAGATTAGTGATTCACCAGCAGGTGTTGGAATGTGATTTTTATTTTGCAGATTTGAGAATTAGAAAGAAGAATGAAACCTTCTCCAAAGAAGTGCATTTGGTCCATTTGATAAACCAGTGATTAAACAGGGGTTAATCCAACATTAAGCAAAGGCACATGGATGTAAAGGGGATAAACAACAGACTCAATTTCTGGTTTAATATAGGTTAAATCTGGCTAAAGACAGAGGGTAAACAAGGGGGTTGCCGATTAAACAAGGGACATTTAAAAGAAAGGCAAGCAAGAGATTAAATGAAAGGGGAATTAAAGACAGGGGGTAAAATTGATGGCCATTAAAAGGTTTGGATTTAATGAAGGGGTTAATAAGGGATTGAGCAGCAGATTAAATGATTATTAATTTTTTATTTTATTTTTTATTTTTTATTTATTTTGGAATTTATAATGCTCTTTTGCCAAAGTGCTGTATATCATTTGCAAAAAATTGTACATCAATGACCAGAAAAGAAAAGGAGGTGTAGAGGAGCAGTTGGAGGCACTTTCCCTAACTTTCACCCCATCACTGCAATTGTACCGGAACAGCAGGAGAAGAGCTGTATCTGGGATCCCTTATGTTGTCCCTATACCGAGTCCAGTGTACGAGAGACGATATGCACTAAGGCAACCATAGCAAATGTACCCTTGCACTGAAAGAGTGGGAGGATATCTTGTGGAAGGATGTCTGCATGCACCACTGGATATCATGTAGTGCTGAGTGAGATCTGACGAGGGCAGAGTGAGGAAGATATACAAGGACATAGTGAAACAATATGAAAATACGTAAGAATAACTATGCAACTGAAGTGATAAGAGAAACATGTCCAAAATGATAAAGCAACCATATACAAAGAAGGATGAAGTAACTTGCTGACCAATAAGTGTAAATACGCAGTAACGCAAGATAAATGAGACATATAGAAGCATGCTATAGAGGAAAATATAATATGGCGAGGACAGCCATGATAGGAACATGGATGTCGGCTTGTGTAAAGATTCAATCCAGCTACCTCAGAAACAGAACAGGGGTGCAGAGTAAGGAGACGTTGGGGAATTAGCTTTGTGTGCAAAATGAAGAAGAGTCTATGTTCCCTTGGGATCAAGGGTGCTATTTGAGGAGTAGCGGCAAAGTACCACGGGAGGCAGACGAATATGTCCAGGACATGAGACATATTTCTCTTAGATGTAAGAAGAAACAAACATTTGCAAGAGCCAAGTGTTGGACAATTAACAATGGATAAGGCTCCTACGAGATGGAGTGAGCAAGTCTCTAGAGGTCAAGAGTAGCAATGACAGTCAGTATGATTGAATCAAATAAGCAGTAAATAGGAGGTCTAAATGTACAAATTTGTGGTCTCATCACGTGTGATTCAGAAGTTGAATACAAGGGCTAGTCATTAAGCTGTAGATGAAGCCAGTGATGTGCTTACACTCCCTTGAATTTCCCAGAACAGAGAGCAAGTTACTAAGTCAACTACAGACACAAAACTTTGGCTCATGGTCAGACTGATGTGAGATGATGGACTAATTGGGAAAGTGTGGCCTAATCTGGCGTGACTCAAGCACCTGGTTTCATTTTGCTTTCGTGCTGCTAGCCGAGCCGAAAGTCTAAGGTCGGGAGAGAATGCCAACCAGTCAGTGGGTCTATGGGGCAACCTAATATACAAAGTTGCATAGACCAATCAACTGCCATTTGTCCGCTATAAGTATTATATGTTTTCAGAGGTAGTTTGAGGCATGCCTTACAAATAAGGGGCAGCCAAGGAAGAACTAACCCATATGCATTCTATAAGTAGAAGTGTTCCCGTAGCCTATCCCTATATATTGGGGTATAAAACCTCTGTGTGAGCAAGTTTGTGTGTGAGTATGCAAGCATCAGTACAATGTTCTGCTTAATTAAATTGAGAATAAAGTAGTTATTTGCCATATTCTTTGAGTCTGCCCGGTTATTAGGTCTGAGATGTTTATTGGGAATCCCATCTAGCATAAGAGATGCTTCAAGGTGTTAAAGCACAGAGGATTGAAGGAGAGCTTTACTTTATTGAAGACTAAGCCTGGGTGAGGGACTAGGTTAAACAAGGGGGTTGTCCGTTAAACAAGGGGAGGATTTATAGAACTGGTTAATGGTATTAAACAGCAAATTAAGTGAATGCTTTAACAGGGGTTAATAAAATGTGGAATAAAGACTGGTGGTAAAAAAGAGAGCTTCCCATTAAAGAAGTGGGATTAGAAAGACGATGTGATTCGCATGGTGGGTGTGCGCTCACCAGGGCTTTTTTTTTAAAATGTTTAATTAAATGGAATGATGGTAGTGCAACCTTAGGAAAATGTGTCTAGTTAATCCACACACATTTCCCTATGCTCACACTACGACAAAAGCAGAGACCTGTGTACTCTGGACTGGACAGCACCCACAGGTACAGTCCACTCCTGTCATATTTAGTTGGAATGTTTATTTTATTTATTTGTTTTGGTTAATAATACCTTTACAAAATTAAGTACATTGAAAGAAGCAATACAACTATACATCAATTGATTTCAGCAAAACACTTTTAGCAACACATATAAAATACAAGTGCAAATACAAATGCAAATACAACCACAAATACAAATACAAGACAATGGGCCTCATTACGAGTCCGCGGTAACCAAGGCGGTAAAACCGCCTGGTTACCGCCGGACTCGTATTACCATTCCGCCTCCATGACTCCCGGAAATACCAGGGCATTACGACCCTGGTGTCCCAGGAATTCCGGAGGCGGAATTTGGTAAATCCCCATTCCCATTGAGTCCCATAGGACTCAATGGGAATGGGGAAGTGGAAACACCGGCACCATCTCGTGAGTCGGGATCGGGCGGTCCGGAATTAACAGTGGCAGTGGGTTTACCGTCACTGTTAATTCCGGACCGCCCGACCTGTAATGAGGCACAATATCTATAGAAATATACATCAGTTAATTTAAACAAAATACATATCGGCTACAGGTACAGACTCGATAATGGCACAATGAACATATATCATTCTGCATAGTATAGTACACGTACATATACGATTCCTTATTACAATTCTTTGCAGTTCATATTTCTTTTACAAGTTTGTCCATTACGAGGATCCACCATAATTATCTGATTGCAGATAATGGCGCACACTTAGGTAAACAATACAAGACCGACCGCCAGAGCAGATCTTCATCCCAGTGGGAGAACAATTCAAGGTCATAGCTCAGATGGGGGATGATCTTAGACTAGTAAAACCTTATTACGGGATCATAGAAAATGTTCCATATTTCATATTTATTTTTTTCATTCGTGTGACTTGTTTAAGAGCTTTGTCCCTCAAATAGTTTTGATAAAAATACTTTTTTGGTGATGAAATAATAGAAAATCCCAAAAAGTTAATGGACATCTTCACGGCCAATCTTATATTATTCAAAACCCAAGTGAAGCTAATCGGACATGTACGTTTACTCATTCTCATGACCACAGTCTTTTGCAGGTTTACTTTTAGAGGATTTGCCTCTATATACCTTTTAACGTCTATTATTAGTCTGTGTAGCCAATTAGAGTGTGGTCGATTAAGTTAAAATTGTCTGCATAGGCAGACCAGCAAATTCTTTGGCCCTCAATATTCGGAGGTGCACATGAGGCACCATCTATTACATCACCCAAATCTGCGACATATCGATTAAATAAGGCGGGAGCAAATATACAGCCTTGGTATAGTCCATTGTGTGTGGGAATAGTATTAGACAGCAACGCCTCCTTGTTCATATATATCTGAATTTTTGACCCTCTGTGTAAGTGGATTAAAATGGAGAGCAGTCCCCCCCAGTTAAACCAAATGTATTCAATTTTGCCCATAGTGTGTTCCTATTAACCAGGTTGAACGTGAGAGCTAAATTCATGGAGGCCACATATATTGGTACAGAGTGGTCCTTACAGTCCCAGGCCTACGTTATTTTTCAGGATGCATTTGTAAATTGATTTGGCCACACAGCTCTAAATGAGCTGGCCTTATGAATTAAATCCCCAATATCCTTTATTTGTAAACTTCAGGTCCCAGGCACAGGACTCTAGGTCCGCTCCTTCAGGGAATTAGAGTTCTTCCCTCCCATATCCCGCTTTGGATTAAGGCGCTATATAAATAACACATCATTATCATTATCATTATCATATATGTTCCCAATGTGCCCTACACAATCACCTTCCGATATGGGATTACATTGTACTGAGGACTGGCTGCTCTCCAAAGCATTTACAAGAAGCCAGACATGTCAAGAACTGCCATCTTTCAAAGCATCCATCATGTGTTTCCCATATATTTGATACATACTTGCTCGATGGGCTTTGATCCAATTTTTCAGTTTTTGTTTTTCCTTGAATATTCCCTTTTGATTTATATTCTTACAGCCCGATATTTTAGCAATTAAACAAATCTCTCTCCAGCAAGATTTTGTCATGTTCTCCACCATAACATCGAACCCATGTTTATGCATTTTGTAAACAGGTATTGTTCCAATCTCTTTCACTGATTTATTAATTAGATCCGGCACATAAGGTCCGAAAGAGCTATGGTTATTTACCAATTGCTTGTTATCCAGAGTCAAACTCACAAAGTCATTCAGAAGGAGAACATTTAGTTTACAGACATTACCCTTATGCCAAATGACTCAGGATATGTTGCTATTCAAATTGAAAGGAACAGTATAATATTTCAATGTTCTACCACAATCCACTGGACAAAGAATAGCCTGTAGCTTCTTATGGTCACTAAACCCTGTACAGACTGTCTTCAACTCTTCCATCTGGTCCATAATGCCCTTTGTCATAAATATATAGTCTATGATTGAGCTTTGTTTCCCGTCCTACTATGTAACTGAACTCATGCTATTGTCTAGCTGATCATTTACCATGTATAGTCCCCATCTCGACAGCATGTTAAGCCAAATTTGACCTTGGAGCCTCTTTCTGATACCCATAGTTCGCCCACCAAAATTATCAGAGGGCGTAGTTAAAGTTAACGGGCCACCAATGTCGGCTGTGGTCCTAACTGTAGATGGTCATGGTGTATTATGTTAGAGTGAGAACAATCAGCGTTAAGATCACCTATAATTATTATCTGTCCCCCCAGTGTGCTAAACAGTCAGTGATCAATCACCTCATTCATCACTCTTTAAGTGTGATTTAGATTTGACGTTGGATTCCAGTATATATTGACAAACATAATATACTGACATGGGAGCTTAGCCTCCGACACAACTGATAGCACTCCTTTGAACACCAGCAGATGGTAAATCACTTTTAAGTCCCACACATTTCTGACTGCAACTAATAATCCTCCCGCCGGCTGCCCTTTTGAACCCTTGGTTGCAGGTTTGGCACTTATATCATACCCATCCAGACTCAGGGGGTGGGGGTCAATCAGACATCTTTCTTTCAATCAATTATAGTAAATTGACTGAGTTGGTGACATCATTTAGAGCAGGCACATAGATTAAAGAACCATCTGGTGTTCCATGATATCACCGAAAAGATTTGGTGTGGGCTAAACTTGCTTTGTTAGACCTGGCTGCTGGAAAATACACTCTCTCAGAGATAAGGTTAGCCATCTCCAATTATCCTCTATAGACTGTCTGGTTACAATGCCTCCGTTCTGAATTACACACCTCTCCCCCATCTGATGGGGTCATGTGTCTGTTGCTATTGCGCATGCTGCACATTACTAATCCCGGCACTGAAAGTGGGCAAATCGTAGCCCAATTTATTGAAGTTGGAGACCTCAGATAGGGCTTCATACACCACTCTAGAGTTAAAAACCAGCCTAATGTTGTCATATCTTTCTGGATGAATGAAATCTACCAATTTAATATCTGAAGACGTAATAAGTCTGAGGGTTGGGATCTCATTCAGTAGGGCTAACACTCTCCACCTATTTAAGGAATCCAGCCCTCCAAAGCCAAACATATAATATAACACCAGACTTGGAGCATCCGGAAAGCAAGGCTGTCTCCATTGAATGGAGCTTAGTGTACTATTAAAGACAGACTTAGATAACACACTTTTCCCCGAATAGACCCAAGGGGTCAACTAGACCGACACAGGTTGTCCTGCAAACCTGGGTGGTTCTCACTGGATCTTCTGATTATCAGCAGTGATGGATGTTGCACAGTGGCCTGCCCTGGTCCCGCTAGTTGCATCTCCCCAGTCTCAACCAGTGAGTCTAGTTGTGAGGTAGGCAAAGAGCCCTGGCTCAGCTTCATTAACTGCGAGCCTACCTTTACTTCCTCTGACAACAGTCCCAGCACACCCTCCCTTCCCCTACCTAACATGGGGGGATCAGTTGTTGCCCCTGCTCCATCATGTTTCTAACGGTAGATCCAACCATCTGCTCCATCACCCGATTTGGAGATGCTTCTCACTCTGTCAACCTTAGCCCCCTTTCCCACCCCCCTGTATCTCCTTGCTGCCAATTGCTGGCTCACCCAACTCCACTAGGGCGATGTCAGATGTATACTCTAACCCCCAAGGCCCTCCTGATTCTCTGGGCCCCATCCCAGTTGCCCTTTCTTTTTACTGAAGGGTTTATATAACTTTGTACCAGCACTTTCCTTTGTAGCCCCACTCCCCTCTTAAAGCCATTTTACATTCCATTATGTTTCATAGCGCTGGAGAGGGTATCGACTGCATCATTTTTATTGACTTGATAGGTCTTATTACCTTGTTGGATCTTGTTTGGTGAATTACACCTATTACCATCCTCAATTGACAGCAAACAGTCCAGATTTACAATGTCTAAGGTATCGGTAATCTCATTTCTCACCCTCTTTCTCAATGAGTTTCTAGGTGGTTTATTTGTTCCCTTAAGCAAATCTAAAGTCTGCATTTTATTTCTGTCACTCGTTTAATTTTCCCTCCCTTTTTCGTGATTGTTGATTTGCATAGTATCAACTCTGAGATCACTGTTGAGGTTGTAGCCCGTGTCAGTGGATCAACCTCCCCCCCAATTTCCTGCTCCAACTCAGTATCCCTTTGTTGTGGAGCCATTAAAGGCTCCTTGCCCGCCCTTTCCCCAAGTGCGCTTAAGTTAGGGTTAACATCCATTTTTTTAGCCCTGATGGGGAGTTTAGCCCATCAATGGCTTCATACACAGGTGCTTGTTCATGTAAACCAATTGAATCAATATAGCACGTAAACATTTGGTATGTTAACGTAATTCTACACATATAGCTTCCTTTTAGTTGGAATGTGACATCCAAGGAGGGCATGATGTCATCCGAGAAAGGGGAAGGAACCTCTGTCAT
Organism: Ambystoma mexicanum; assembly: GCF_040938575.1. Lineage (NCBI taxonomy): Eukaryota > Metazoa > Chordata > Amphibia > Caudata > Ambystomatidae > Ambystoma > Ambystoma mexicanum. The sequence goes on from NC_090941.1 coordinate 1,068,544,981, forward strand.
GGCCAGCCTGATTAACTGACAAAAGCTCCATGGAAATGCCATGCTCTTTTGTTAGGCCCAGGGGAGTTGCTAGGTCTGGAAAAGACCCGGGGATAAGCCGATGTCGGAACTGTTGGGACTGGGGGCTAGCTAGTCTTTTGGCTGTAGCTCCTGAGATTCTATCCGGGGCTACAACCAAAAGATCAGGGGCTATAGCCGTCTTAGCCCCGCCTAGCAACGCCCCTGGAACTTAGGCCCTACAGCGGCTGGCAGTGATTATCATACCAACACAGGGTATTTCAAACAGGTCCACACGGGGCCTGGCTGCAGAAGATAACAATAAAAACAGGGGGCCAAACAACTTTTAATATGTACCTGTGTCAACCTGAAGCCACTCAGTATCAATGGCAGTGAATTGTCATGTCTGGGTCTGTTGTTACAGTAGGCCTCCCTGCTAGGGTGACCCCATTCATCGGTACTAGAATGTGCTTGCAGGAGCCAGAGAGTCTGCTCTCTCAGCAGCTTCAAGGGAGACCTGCCAGTTTAATGTGAACCACACAGGAATGACCATTAACTGAAGAGACTTTTTGAACACAACAGACAAGAAGATGGGTGGGACTTAGTAGCATAAGGGAGTGAGCCAGAGATCTTTCTGTTGAGAGAAGGGCTCTGCCATATTAGTTCTGGGGCACACCTTGCTCTCTTTTTCACCCCTTTACCTTTCCTGTTGCAAAGAACTCTGGTTATGACCTCACACATACAGGAGATCGTTGGCAGGGCCCCAGGATTGGTTCACTATGGAAGTCTTAGCATACACCAATCACTGTGGCCCACTTGGCTTTAAAAGAGGGCTGGAGCCCCTCTTTAAGGAGATTGTATGAAGATTTCACAAGAAGTAAGAAAGAAGAACTCAACCTTGGACCCTGGCTGAAGGAACAGTCTACCTTACATCTTCCGCCAGTGAAGGAAGACCAGAATATCCAAAGAGGGAAGCAAGATCCCTCCCCTAAACCTCTCCCATGGACCAGAGGGAGAAAAATAACTCAGAGGATCTCCAGCCCCTCCACAACCGGTACCCAGCCAGCACACAGCCCTGCTAGGCTCAGCAGCACGCTCCCTGGATAGGAAGTGCCAGAAGGTCTCTGAAACTGAAAAGAAAGACAAGGCAGCTGCCTGCAACACACTCCACAACTGTGGGGCGTCCTCCTTAAAGGATGACACAAGCCAATGGAAGATGCTGGGAGAAGTGCCTCTACAGGCATCTACTGTCGGATTCATGCCTCTACAAGCATCTACTGTCAGATTAAGGTCCCCGCCTGACATGCTGTTACTGGGCGTGGCACCGGGAATGTAAGCATAGTATCCATACCTGTGCTGGTGTTGGTGCTGAAAATGGATGACCCGAGAGTCCACTGCTTAAAACTTTGTGCGATAGAGACAGAGGGTAAGGTGGAGAACTCATACTTACCATGATGTTTGCCAGCAGTGGGCAGGGGAAATGTTCAACTGTAGGCCTCGAGGGTCGGATCCATGTAGGGTTTTCAGTATAATATTCATTAATATTCATGCTATAAATTTACATACAATGATTCTAAATTTTTGTCCTTTGTAGACTCCTCCGGTCCCACAAATGTTGAGCAGCACTCTCCACAGGGAAAAAAATAACAATCCAGATTGGTTTGTTTTTCAAACCATTACTTCTTTTATTAGCTCCAAAATGAGGAAAAAACAGGCCATCCAAAAGATTAAAATTGCATAATACTCCCAAAGTGTGGCAATTCAATTTGCCAAGGCATTAACGCGTTTCTTGGCTGCTTGCCACTTGTTCACACCAATAAGCCTTGTTTTTTCTCCATATTTAAATGCAGCAAGGAAAAGGGGGTTGGAGGTAGAAAAAGGACAAAATTCTTTGGTTGGCCATATGCGCTGTCGTCTGTGTCGGATATCTTTACATGAGCCATTAGCTCATGTCGGTTGATGCAACCAGGATGTAATGCGTTCATCTGAGTAGTCATTAAACCTGATAAATCTACCAAACTGCTTTGTTAAAGAGCTTGTCTTCAAACTACCCAGGTTTTGCCTATCAGACTTTAAGTTGGTGCCGGGTTGAAATCTGATTGTGCATACTTGTCTACGACCGATGGGTAATTGCAAACAAGATTCCCATTTTCTCAGTTCATTTAAAATCCAGTTACACCCATATATGAAATTACAGAGGATATTCCCACTGGCTGGTTGCATTTATGGGTCTGTTACGCACTTGTGCATGGATGAGAGTGTGATGCCAGTGGTCGAAGTGAGCGGGAGCGGTCGGGAGCGGTGCTCCTCTATTTTTTTAATGACTTGTTACAGCTCCTATACTTTTATTTTAAAAAGAAACCGTTCTGCAATGGTTTCGTTTTAAGATTAAAGTGTAGGAAGACATTGCAGCTTGCACTTTCAGTGCACTGCACTGAATGTTCCCTTAAACAGCAGGTGCAGACGTTTGGGGTTTGTATTGTGTGTGGGAGAGGGCGTGGTGATGGGGTCTGTGGGGAGTGGGTGCAGGCCAGTAGGGAACATAGTTCCACTACTTCTTTTTGTTCACTTCGACCACTGGTGCGGGCTGTTTCCCAGTTCTATAGTGTGCTAATTGCCTGCCTATCTCGACAAGATACAATACGCAGTGAATGCTGCTGTCATTCAGCCACATCCCGTTTACAAACCAGTTGCAAACCTATGCATGTTCACAAGTACTCAGACTGTTTCACAAGCAAACGGTACATCAGCTATCTATTTTTCTCGGAGATAAAAAGTGCATAGTGCATCTATCTACAAATCAATCATTTGAAACAATAAAGTGCATAGTGCATTAGCTGCCTTCAGTGTATCAGTACATTTGATATATATCATAGCTGCATACCAGTACTCATAAGGTGCATGGTGCATTAGCTGCCTTGGGATCTACACACATATAGTATGTGTCACCTCCCCCATACCAGGGCATTTATAAAGTGCCAAAGAAACAGGAACAGAGAGTGTGGAGTCACGATCAGAGTACCTGTGCGCTAATTATCACTAATAAGTTTATAAGACATATCATCAAATGAAAAAGAAGTGTTAGCAGCAATCCAATTCCCACCAACCAATCCACGCAGGCTGGTACTAGATTAACAGTTATATGGCAAAGAAGGGTAGGATTGCGCTTGACACCATTACAATGCAACAACCAGCAATCAAGGTACAGTATTTTAATGAGGTAGATTGAGAAATAGCCGACACGTGTTTCGACACTCGGGTCGTTTTCAAGGCTAGATCACAAACATCAATAGCATCACATAGTCAACATATTCAGTAAATGACAATTATGAAAAGGGTGTAAGTAAAAAACATACCAAGAATCAGGTAAGGACGGTAGTACAGCAGTGGCAGGTCAATGTAGACAAACAAGAAAGAACAAAAGACCACAAAAGAAATAAACAGAAATCAAGAAAAAGTATACATAAATTCATCAACTTGAAATTCGTTTAAAGCCTTATTGTCTTCTCTAGGTTAATTGTGACCAGCACCCCGTGGCACAGCCCCCATGCAAGTCCAAGTACCAGCAAAAAGTGGCAGCGGAAGCGGCAGTTCAGATGAAGATCAGGCCCGTCCGGGCATCTTGACTCGCTCCAAAAACTTTTGGGACAATAACTGAGGTTGATTTGGTAACTAATCTGTCCAAACGTACTCTTTCTCCCCATGAAATTTCTGCCCTTAATAAAGGTTTATCATTCTCACCTAGTGTGTGTACTAACTTTGTCAATTTCCAGGTTGATCTCTATAAATTTCTGAGAAAACTTAAGCTCAAAAAGTTTTTTGCCACACAGGTGACTACGTACAATCCTAAACCCAAACCCGATCCCCCGAGTTCTTTCAGCATTGAAGATTTAAGAGCTATTGAAACCCTGGTTTCCTTGAATCAGCAAAAATCTGGTTTCCTTGAATCTGACATGCTCTGCGCGCGGGTGCCGGTTCACCCGCCAGTTCAGACCTAGAGGGCGGGAAGGTACCCGAGAGCAGAACTTGTAGTTTGCCGGTCCGGTAACTACACTGCCAGCAAGCTTACTGGTACCATAGTTACTGGACTGGCAAACTTGTAATGAGGCCTAATGTCTTTAGCAGAACTGATCTCACATTCCACACTTCTGATTTGTCACATTCCCATTCAGACACAGCACAGCTTTATGCCTGCACATTTAGGGCCTGGTTCACATAAGTGTTTTATAATGGCGCAATCCCATTGGAAAATGTTCTGTGAATCAGGCCCTTAGTTTATTTAATTTCCACACTACAATGCATTTCCATCAATCTGCACCAGGTTTATGCAAACGGCATGGACTGGTTTGCACTAAATGCTAGTAAGGGAATCTGTTATATGTTAAATGGATAAGGTTAACTTAGTATGTTAGTTTCATTTTATTTTATTTTTATTTTTAGTGCAACTCAGCCCACATCTGTAGTATCGTGGAGCAAAGTGATTATTTTCTAGCATGTGTCCTGTGCATTCCCAACATTGGCATCCATTAGATTCAGCCTGAGTCTCACACATGAGTCACACACTTGAGTGCCACACCCTTGGCACTATTTAAATTCAGACCTTTGCTAAAATATGCATGATGAAATAGGGAGCTACCCTTGTTGAAATTCAGAATAGGGAAAAGCATTTCCCTAGTACATTCCCTACACGCCCTCCTTTTTTTCTGCTGGGATACAACCAAAATCGCTGCAGGAAAAATACATGTTCTAAAACACACTTGCTTCCCCAATTGGACCATCTCTTTGAATTTTGCCATTAAAACAAACATCATCATCTTCATCTTAATTGTAAGTACCTTCAACCATATCAAAATAATCACCATTGAAATCACATAAAATCACTAAACCTATTTCCATCCAGGTCCCCCAAGTGAACCTATGTGTCTCTATCAGGCCTAAGCTACTCACAGTAATGTTATCTTTGTTCAGATTCATTCTAATCATGTGTATGTTTTTATGTTTTAGTACAAATTGAATATCTTGATCAATGGGAAACATATTTTTCTGAAACAAATCAATATTTTCCACTTTCCCTTCCCACAAATCACCATTGGCATGAAAAAGGGCAAACTTTTGCTGCTCTTTCATTTCGAATATATGTAGCTCTGGATTTCTCTATGCCCTAGAGGGTGGGTTTAAGGATACAGTCCTTAAATCTCCAGTGAGGCTGGCTTCACTACTCTGTATTGGTCTCTACAGCAGCTTGGGATTTACCAGAATGGTAACATCCACCTCCTGAGGAAGACGTTGTGCCAACTACCACTACACATCGAAACCAGTCGAGAGTTACATTTTATAGGTATGTGATCTTTGTACTTTTTCTCTATTTGATCCACCCTGACAATAGATTGTATGAGAAGTTATTCTATTGTTTGTGAACACAATAATAATGTTTGTCATTTTGGGGAACAGTTATGAATTCCTTTTGCCCATGTGTTTTTAGCACGGTTTTTGTCTTTTAGTATTTTGGATGTATGTCACGGCATGAGTTGCGTTTGAATGTTTCACCATGAATGGCAAGTATGTGTGACAATGTTTTAGCCAATTTTAGGCATATTATTGCTGCTGTTATGCTATGTTTAAGTGATTAGTGTTAAATAACTAGTGATTCATTCACCCGTTTTCAATTTCTTGTATCTCTTTAATTAAATTTTGATAGACTACTATAAATACATTTTTCTCTGGACACATTTGTTCTGTTTATTGATGCCATTATAATACTCCAGTCCAGAGGCTAGAGTTTTTCTGCTCCTTTCAGTGTTTTGAGCTTGCCAGAAGCCTACATTATGTACCAGCTTAATTTGATAAATCAATTTTGGGGTGCTAAACGGAATGCACAATAGAAAAGCTATTTCCATTCTTTCCATATTAACATATAATTGTATTGCACTTCCCATCTAAAATGCAATTAATTCTTGGATTATCTCCACCTCCCTTTGTTTAATCCATGCCATCATTGGACGAATTATATCAGCTGACAGAAAATACAGATGTATATGGCCTTGCATCAACTGAGACACCACGTTTTGAATTTCTCATAAATACTTTGTCATAATGCTTTCAAACAAAGTTACCACATTTAAAAGGTCATGCAGCAATTTATCATGTTTAACAACGATACTGGTACTGTACTCTAATATAATATTGTGGCTTGCTCATTAAGAGCCAGAATTGTTAAATTCACATAACGGATTGCTTCACTCTGTCCACCCCTGAGTCCATCTAAAGTTTGTTGCAATACTTTCAAACCATAACTCAATTCATGTGCCTTGTTACTCAATGTGTTTACATATACACATTGGCTGTAGATATTGTGGTGCCCACCACAGCGCCAAAAAGGGTCATCACAATGGTAGCCAACAAAAGACCAGCCACTCTTTTTTTGCTCCTTTTCTTAATACAAGATGAAACCATGAAAGTCTTTTCTAAATATAACATTATTACCTTAGTTGCCCTCCGAGCTTCTTTTTTACGGGGCTGCACCCATTCCTCCATTTGCTCTGATTTCATTTCTGATCCATCAAGAAACCTTTCAATCACCAGATCAGGACTTAGGCTAATACACATGTCGTGGAACAACAACCTTCTATTCCCTCATATAAAAACCGGTGCTGCTTCTACTGCAATTCCTGAGGGTGGTACCGGTTCTCTCAGAACTTGTCCTTATGCACACATGACACAGAACTTGTCCTTACGCACACATGACACATGGAGTATTAATAACTACTGACACCAAAATTAACCAAAAGATTTCCTTTTTTGTTCTGCCATACAGGAAATGCAGCCAGTCGCCCTTCTCTCTGTAATCAGGATTTCCATTTGAGGTCATCATCTTCAACCTCTTTTTCGGTCCAGGTTTTTTTCCAGGCGCCTCCATTCCAGTGATATCCACCAGAGGTCCGGGGCTTCCAGGGATCTGGCACACTCTAACTACAAGAGCGCTAATGGAAGAATCAATTATTTTCAAAGAAATCTTTAATCGTGCACATTTAGTTTATTTCATTTCCACACTACAAAGCATTTCCATCAATCTGCACCAACTTCATGTAAGCGGCATGGACTAGTTTGCACTAAATGTTAGTACGGGAATCTGTTATATGTTAAATGGATAAGGGACATTTGTATGTTATTTTCATGTTAGTTTTATTTTTATTGCAACTCAGCCCACAACTGTGGTATTGTGGAGCAAAGTGGTAATTTTCTAGCATGAGTTCTGTGCATTCCCAAAATTGCCATCCATTAGATTCAGCCTGAGTCCCACACATGAGTCGCACGCGTGAATCTCACACACTTGGCGCTAGTTAAAATTCAGACCTTTGCTAAAATGTGGATGATAAATGTGGAGCTACTCTTGTTGAAATTCGGAATAGGGAAAAGCATGTCCCCATTATATTCCTTACACCGTGAAACATTCCAACAAAAGTAACCTTCTCAGGTTTGATTTCCAGTAAACATGTATTTTCAGACGTTTTTTAACTCAAAGTAACGTTGCAAGGTTTTTTCAGCAAAAGTTAATGCGTGTACCAACGCAGGAGAGGTTTTTGTGGTGTCGGGCGGCATCCCAACAGACCAAGAGACCCAGTCCTGCAGATCTGCTTGACTCCCTGCATGCCGCCATGACAGCGTGCACGTCATCATGCCAGCCTCCATGGCACACGACTCCTCTGTATGGCACCATAATGGCAAGCACGCCATCACGTCAACCTCCTTAGCAATGAGCTACCGTCCAACAGCCTCATTGTGACTAACTAACCCACAAAGCAGTGTGTCTCAACTCTCTCCCAGAGCCCCGTGTCCCAGCCTTCATTTCATACCCTTTTCCACTGTTGCCTTTCTTTTAGTCCTCCTTCCCTCCTTCTGTCTGGTAGCCTTGCCTCCCATTGCAACTCTGTGCTGCCTTGCTTCCTGTCCTGGCCCCATCAACAGTCACTTGGTTGTTCTTTTCTACCCGACATACCACATGCTGTCCAGCCTGACCCCATGGACCCACTCCTGTTCATCCTTCTCAAGGGTGACCTCTCATTGCAAGAATCATCCTCACCTCCCAGACCAGTGCTTGCACTGTCTCCTCACCATGCCAATACTGGGAGGTGCAGCTGTGGTGTGGAGAGCCTGGCTCTGACACGGCCTGGTTGTTTACATCACAGGGAGGGAAAGGGCAGTGCCCTTACCATAACTTATTCAACTACCACAAGCTGGACCCAACTCAAAGGTCAGCGAGCCTGACATCATCAAGGCTCTGGGGTATTACGTGCCTCTGAGACCTTTTCATTGATAGGATGAAATTGATGAATGTTAAACAAAATTACTATCCCAGTCTGATGGGACAGCAATGGGCACAAACGGTCCTCGTCTGTATTACCCATACCCCTGCATCTTCCAGTCGGTCATAGAAGCATCCTTTTGTTTTCTGACATTTTAGAGGACATCCTATGTTTGAATTCAGGTTGCTCTTTCAAATGTGCATAAATGCCACTTGAGTACAATCTTTTGTGCAACTACACATAGCGCATGCCATCATTTCTGCAGCAAAACACGTTTTTAGAATAATTTACTTACACAGAGGAGTGGTCTAACCTCTCAACCAGAAATGAAATCTTTTCATAAAGCAGCCAAGGAGTTAAAACAAGTGGATATCTTTACACTGGACAGGGCTGCTACACAGGAGTTGCACAGCACGTATTGTGTCTTTCTCAATTCAGGCACAAAATGAAAACAAATTGAGCAAGTCAGCAAACACATAAGCACACACAGCTCAAACACAAGCTTTCTGCTCTCTCTGATGCTGACACATTTTCCTCCAAATATGTTTCATTTCAAGCCTGGCCTGAGTGGTATCCAAGTGGCTCCTAGAAGTCCTTGCTGTTATCTAGCGATCACACACTGGTCTCTACTCAATCCACTAACCATAGGCACAGTGCTATCTGATTTAGAAACCATACCTGGCTTATCCATAATGGGCAACACTAAGAAAAAGCCAGAGAGGGCATTCTAGGGAAACCTGAGTGCTTCCTCAACTGCAGCAGGCAGCTTTGGAAGCATCCTGGGAGGCCGGTGTTGTGAGGAACGTTGGGATATACTAGTACAACCAGCTTGTAAAGTACTTGCCACACTGGTTGCACGTATATCATTAGGCCCAGTCACCATGAGTATGTTCTTAAAGTGGAAACACTAGCATATATTGTCACACCAGAATGACCATGTTGTCTTACAGTGCCCATACTGGTGTGATTTGGCACAGCAAACATGTGTGTGTTCTCACAGTGGCAATTCTGGCATATGGTGTGAATAAAGGAATCATGGAAATACTTTGGTTGGTGACTTGGCATCAATTGGATATTTTTCCATTACAGTTTTCTCAATCGATTATAAACTGTATGGCTTTTAACACATTTTTTAACAAAATAGTATACCTTAAAATTCACCATATTAAACCATTATTTAAAAATTGATCTTGGGGGAGAACCAACCCCACCCCTTACACCCCAGGTTAGTGTATTCTCCCTCACTATGCTCAGTCCCTGGCAGTAACTGTTGGTAAATATTTACACGCACACCAGTTAGAAAATTCACATGTCGCTACTGTTAGAAAAAAATAATTAGCTGCAACAGGAAATGTGTCTTATGCCTCAGCAATCCTTAAAAGCGAGTTTGTTTGGGATCCAACATCCACTCATGGGAGTACAAGAACCATTGTTGTGATTCTGGTAACATTTGTAGAGCATTCTAAATCCTCTTGTTTATTATTTATTTATTTATTGTATTATTAATTTTATTTTGTCATTTGTATAAGCGCCCGGGGCATCTAGGCGCTTTTATGCTTACAATGGTTGCTAGCACAGAAAATGGGTTACAGACATTGCATGACTATCTTGCTTGAGTAGTAGGTTACAGTGTTTCTTGCAATGGTCACTGGCAAGTTCACTCAGGTTTCAGGTATAAGGCTGGGTAGGTCATAATCGGTAGTTACAGGCAAGTCAAAATCAGGCACAGCGCAGGGCTAGGTAGGTCATAATCGGTAGTTACAGGCAAGTCAAAAATAGGCACAACGCAGGGCTGGGTAGGTCACGATAGTTACAGGTAGGTAAAAATCAGGCACAGAGCAGGGCTGGGTAGGTCACAAAAAGTTAGTTACAGGTAGGTAAAAATCAGGCACAGCGCAGGCCTGGGTAGGTTACAATTGGTGGTTACAGGCAAGTCAAGATTCTGCACAGTGCACCGTTGGTAAGACAGAGAAAGATTAAGGCACATACTGGCCAGCCATGCCTCATATTGCAGAGTGCTTCCTCAATTATGCAAGTGCGGAATACAAGTGACGTTCCTGTAAATGCATGGATCCAGAGGGTGTGTGATCTACCTAGAGCACGCGAGAGCGTACAGATGCACATGTCAGAGTCTAGAGTTCCAATCCAGTAGTTGCCGTGTTAGAGTGATCCTGGTAGAGTACATAGGCAGCAGCACGGTATAGACCATACCAAAAATAAACAATGTAAACTGAACCCAATGCAGCTCAGTACCAGAAATCAATGGCTCTAGTCGCAAACCTTTAAATGCCTAGTTATCGGGCCTCTACTTTAACTAAGACTATTCCCAAAAAAGACCATCACAAATACTAGTGAGCATCAGGTCACCCTAAACAATGTCGGCAACTCCCATTCAATACCTACACCCTATATTCAACCCAATACTGAACTCAAATTAGCGCTCATTAACGGACGATCCATAGCTGCCCATGCTCCAGAACTACATGATTATATAATCGATCAGGGACTTGACATGCTCATAGTGTCAGAAACTTGGCACTACCAAGCTTCTGGACCTATCCTTACCATTGCATTCCACCTAATTACACCATCCTTAGAACGGATAGAACCAAATCAGTACGTGGGGGAGTAGCCATCATTGCTAAAACCCACCTCAAATTAAGAGCCTGCCCCATTGATGACTTAGAGGAATACGAAATTCTAATCACAAAACTTGCTACCAATCACAAAACTACAATTAATATATTAACGATATACAGAGCACCTAATAATAACGCTTTGCCTAGACATACCATTACTTCTAACACTGTTTATCAAATCAAAAACAAAATGTATCATCCTTGGTGACTTCAACCTCGGATTCAATGACAGCCACGATCACAAAGCAGAAGCTTTACATAAAGCTCTTAAAGACATGCTATTCACACAACTCGTGAATGCGCCCACCCACAATAAAGGTAGAACGTTGGACTGGGTATTATACCCTAATACCTCAGTCTCCATAGAAAAGATCACCCCACTGCCCTGGACTGATCACCATAGCATTAATTTCACTATCATATGCAATGGACCGGATTCACCCAAGCTCACCACACTGGACTCCTATGTAACTAGAAATAAACGTAAATTATCAGTTGAAGACCTCAACCCAATTCTAAAGAACATTCACAGATAAGATGATTACACACGATTACCCATCCTCCCTTGCAGATACCTACCATAACTGCCTCACAAATATAATAGCTACTTTAGCACCTTGTGTCACTAAAACTAGACAATCGTATAAAAAACCTCATCCTGGTTCAATAAGGAATTAGTATCACTTAGGCCAATCAAACGTTCGTGTGATTATCGCTATTACAAATCGCATACCCCTGAAACAGCTGACGCCATCAACTGTGCAAATAAAACAGCCATCATTGCACACTGACCAAATGCACTCAATACTAGGATTAGTAATGCATCCTCAGACTCAAAAGAATTATTCTCTATCCTCAAAGAGCTATCCCGATCATCAACCCTGTTCAACCAAGCGAAGAATGGTTCACCACCATTCAAGAAGCTCTTGCTGATAAAATCCAATTATTACAAAATAAAATCATCACTAAAAGGAAAATACTAGCAGAAAAATATACCCTGGCGGACTCAAATACCAGTCCCATAGTATGCAATACCTCATCCTTCCATTTCTCTTCAGTCTCCCAGGAAGTAGTGTTCAATACCATAGCTAAACTAAAGGCATCTAATTGCAAAGGAGATCATTTCCATGCACATGTAGTCAAACTATGTGCTCCCACTCTCACTCCTATCATCACTAACATTGTTAATTCATCCTTCAAATCCAAATTGGTCCCAGCCAGTATCAAATAAGCTTGGGTCACGCCATTACTAAAAAAGCCTTCGCAAGACCCTCTAATTCCGAATAAAAATAGGTGTATAACCACGGTTCCATTCCTTCTTAAAATTATTGACAAAATATCATATAACCAAATACAAACCCACCTCGAACAGAACAAACTCGTAGGAGCCAGACAATCCTGGTTCAGACCTAACCATAGTACCGAAACCGCTCTCACTGACCTCATAATCCAAATAGACACCATCAGAGATTCAGGAATAATTGCCATATTGTTGCCACTGGACCTATCAGCAGCATTTGACCTTGTAGACCATGACAAACTTTGTGACACATTAGCTAAAGACTTCAGTTTCTCCATGGATGCCACCCTCTGGATCAAATAATTTCTAGCTGAACGAACATCCAGAGTCACCATTGGTAAAGATGCGGCTGACCCCCCTAGCGGTACCCCTCGGAGTACCCCAAGGATCATGCCTCTCCCGTAACCTTTACAATGCCTATACCAAACTCCTATTCTCAGCACTAGACGATATGGGTGTCATTTGCACACATTTTGCAGATGATACCCAGATCCATATCCCCATCACCGGGCATTACGCCCAAGATATCCAAACCATTGACAAAATCTATGCTATCATACAAAATTGGATGGCAATGAACAGTCCCTGTCTAAATGATGAGAAGACGGAGGTTCTCATTGTAGGATCCCAATCCAGAATAGGCACTCTTCATACAGACTACACACACATCAATATCAACGGCACCTTGATACCAGTACTTCAGCAAGTCAAAACTCTTGGCGTTTATGTAGATGCCAATCTCACCATGTGTAAACACATCTCAGCCCTCTTCCAAAGCATACACAGCCAAACTTATTGCTCTGAGCCATCAATTCCTTACTCCCTCCAATTGTATAATGATAGCCATAGCCTTGATATTAACCAAGCTCGGTTACTGTAATGTCCTCCTTCTAGGAACTTCTAATGCCCATAATGCCAATACAAGTAAACTACAACTGCTGCAGAATAAAGCTCTTAGAGAAATCAGACCATATTTCTATCATCAGGCGAGAAAATCATTTGGTGCCCATCAAAGCTAGAATCATATTGAAAACCCTATGTGTTGTATATAAATGTCTCTCCAAAAAAGCCCCCAGCTACCTTAACAATGCTATAAAGGAAAAAAAACGACTAACAGAGCACTCATATCAAACAATAAGGCACTAATAGAAATTCTGTGTCACAAAAACACCAAAGCAGGAGGGAGCAGTTTCAGAGTCCCCACCACTTAGAATCAAAAACGAGGAAACCATGGATAGCTTCAAATAATCGTTGAAAACATGGTTGTTCAGAAAAGTGTATAGAACCTGGCGGCACACCTACGTAGGATATTATGTAATGAGGTAAGTAGTGAAAGTAACGATTTTGAAGAAAAGTTTGAGGTGCGGGGGGAGAAAGGCTCTACCTTGGCATCTAAGTTGGACACGTACATAGAAAAAGTGGTTGTTCCCAAAAGATTTTGGAACTCCCGTCCCCTGGCACTGTCGAGTATCTGTAAAAACAGATCAATAGATATAAGGAATTTTAGGTATTCATCCTATATATTGTTTCAGGAAACATTTAGCATGACAGTTTAAATTGAACATAACCTATTTTCATAGGTCCCATAATTTTTAAAGAAACATGGTTGTTCAACCAATGCTGATTTTCTAGGCCATACGATATTCATCTACTCTATACAGATTCACCTTACTAACTAAATCATTATCCATGAACTATGCAGCACCCCATTTGGAACTACTCTGTTTGTTAAACTTGTAATCACACTGTTCTCAGAGTCATCTCGCCTACGGTCATTCTAACTGTTTTACTATAAGATTGTGTAAGAATTTTGATAAGCTGCCTGTAACCTCGCCGTGATACCCAAGGGTCTGGGCATGTAACAAATGAAATAAATAAATAAATAAATACATAAATAAATGTCTGTGTTGCAGGTAGGAGGAAGGAGGCTTAGGTAAGAGGCGCGCTAGAGGACTGGAAGAGGGAGATCTACTTGAAAGCAGCTAGAAGGGATGCGGTTACCATCAGAAGCGGGTGAACTAAGGCACCAAGGTGCTATCAGATGGCAGGTTTGGTGCAAGGTAAGTGCGCTGCACCGCCAAGGTAGTGTAATGCGGTAAAGATAAGCATCGGATGTGGTGGCCATCAGGGGCCAGATGACAGAATCTTTGCACCGGTTTAAGATTAAAGTATGCACAGTGTTTGCAAGCACTAGCACAACTTTGCACTGTTGCAATAATGCAGTGAAAATGCATCTTTTTTGCACAAGGGCAATTTTTGCCCTGATGTTTATACCCTGCCAAACTGCACTTGTCTTGGTGCAATCGTTTTCTAATGTGTCACATTGTTCTGAAAAATAGGTCAAACTTTGTCCTAGTCCTAATACCATGCAATTTTGCACTTGCACTGGTGCACAGTTTCTGTAATCTGGTCCCAGAAGTGATTTTAATGATGAAGTCAGACGCAGAGAGTCACTGATTGGGTATTGCAGTATACATCGGAAATGAGAAGGGTGAGTTGGAGTGGGCATATAGGGTGGATGGGATTACATTTGTGAATGCGAATGGAAAGTAAAGGCGTCTCGTCCCTCAGCATAAGGGGTGGGGGTCAGATTTGCATAGGGCGTGCACATCTGTGGTGAGTGCGTCCCTGAGGGTGGACCTTGGAAGCATTTCCCCCGGACAGGCAGGCTGCCATCCACCTTGTCATTGTCTATATCTTATCATTCTATATGTAGACACTTTTAACAGCCGTGCGAAACAGGGTCCTATTAAGCCATCACATAGGTACAAGAGAACCCTCTGTGGGTGCCCTCTTCCAATGCACAAAATGATGCACTTCTTTCTGTGCTTATTTGTTGTTGTGTGCCTCTTCAGAGTACTTCTTCAGAGTGCAACATGGTCTCAGAACAGGTCCCCATTGAGAGCAATGCTTAATCTCTGCCATACTAAAAGAAATCAATGAAACAGTATACCAAGCACATGCAAATCCTCCTGGTGAGTCAGTTCAAATGTCTGGTTCTCCCTAACTCTCCCTGTCTGCTACCCATCAAGCACTTCTCATTCCTGTTGTGTTGCGAAAGAACAATGTGCCTGCTTTAAGCAAACCTGGGAGTCTGATCTCCCTCCTGAGTGGGCATGGCTGGACAAGGACAACAATTAGTCATGGTCAGCAAAGCAATTGCACACATTCACCATCTATGTCTGAGTAGTACCTGGGGTGCATTTTTGGGAACGTGTGGCAAACGTACCAGCAATTAGAGATCAAACCCATGGACCGGACTTATGAAACAATCCCACACAGGCCAGTCTGGTTCACTCTTCAGACATTAACCTACATCCTGGGCTATTCCCAGCCTCTCAGTGAGTTATAGATAGCGGCGATTGGGGTGTAAGGCCACGTGTGTCTTCTCCTGTGAGTTCTTTCCCTCCCTATGCAAAATCCTCTGTGCACGAGAGCTGGCCTATGAACTGAGTGAGATGGTGCTTGCTGGGAATAGCTCCACTCACTCGTTTGGTCACAGTACAAAAGTAATGCTATACAGCAATTCTTTATGAATGACGATTGACCATCTGGCTTTAGAGCCATCTTAAGAGACTTCTATTTAACTAGTCCTCTTCTTTTTTATTCATGACTGCTGTTCTGGTCTTTCCTTGGGCGTCTCTCAGTGCCATGTTGTCCTTTGATGTAAGCTGCGCTGTACTCATTTTCTTAACATACCAATACCTGACAGACCAAGGATCAAAAGTGTTGCAAAGGGGTCACTATTATAGGCTGTCACGTGATCCACATGCCCACCATACCTGAAGGGTGCCTCTTGTACAAGATGAAACCAGAGACATTGACCTCCCCAGACTATGCAGCCGGTGTGCTTGCTTCAGTTAAAGCTGATGTTACAACTGCTTGAATTGTCCTTACTCCATGGTGTATATTAAATAACAAAGGCTCATTATTACATGCCTGAGGGTGGGCTATGCTGGAGACATGTCAAATTTCCCAAGATTGATGACTATCTGCATGGCTGCATGGAAGATGGCGGTGAAAGCGGAATGCGCCACTCCAATGGTGCTCCCTTTGTCTGTTTCTGGGACCACAGAGGCTTGAAGAAATGAGCGGGAGATAGAGTGCATGGTTCATCCTTTGGTGGACTTTCAATGGTATCACACAATCTGTGCTGTTATGGATGTGATTCTTGAGGGAATGTTGAGCAGTGATATATGTCCCGTAGCGAGTCACGTTAGCGAGTTGGTGATGCTCTCCAAATTCATGTCAGATAACCAGCCTGGAGCTGGGTTCTGGCTGGATTCTCCTTGAAGGACACAGGGGAGGTTCCTGGTGACATCCATGGGTGAATGAGGGCAAGGCATGGCATATGGGGCTTGAAGTCACATAAACAACAACACTTTGAGGCACTGACATGTGTGTCCAGCATAAAGGAGAATGGCTGGTATGAACACTGTCTTCAGCGGTGGACACAGTGGTTCCATGTGAAGATTGGATGTTATCCTAGGGATGTGGATCCTTGGGGTACACAGCAGGTGCAGGTTTCTGCATATTAGGGTTCGGCTTTTACCCTTCCCAGAAAGAGAGTCCTTTCGGAATACACACATGTCTAAGGACTGTTTTGGAGGATTCCGCAATGGAACATGTGTGTGCTACTGTGGGGGCCATGGAGTAGGGGAGGGCCTCCTGAGAACAATGTGCTGACAAACGATTTTGTATTTCTGTCTTTGTTTTGTCACACCTTCTTTTGCGTCGCCGGGTACAGTGTGATATCAGACCAAAGACGACAACTCAATGAGTGTTTTCCATTCTATGGTCATTGCGAGGTAATATTCCACCAATAATAGGTCTCTCTACCTCAAGGTGACTTTTTTGTTGGTGTTTATTATGTTTGGTTTATCATAAATCTGCATAATTTGCAGATAGCTCAGGGGCAACGTGCTCGCCTTGGAAGAAAGACGACACAGAGCAATACAGGTTTGATCCCCGGGTCTGCACTTAGAAACCTCTGGGTATTAATCGTGTTATGAATAACCTATCATATCATATTATAGCACCCCATACCATGAAGTGAGGCTTTCCAAAGTGTGTTCCCAAAAACGAGTCTCTTCTTTCCTACCTGTATCTGTATATTTTGATGTAGCACACTGTACCATGAGTTGAAGCTTTCCAAAGTATGTTCCCAAAAACGAGTCTCTTCTTTCCTACCTGTATCTGTATATTTTGATGTAGCACACTGTACCATGAGGTGAAGCTTTCCAAAGTATGTTCCCAAAAATGAGTCTCTTCTTTCCTACCTGTATCTGTATATTTTGATGTAGCACACTGTACCATGAGGTGAAGCTTTCCAAAGTATGTTCCCAAAAATGAGTCTCTTCTTTCCTACCTGTATCTGTATATTTTGATGTAGCACACTGTACCATGAGGTGAAGCTTTCCAAAGTATGTTCCCAAAAATGAATCTCTTCTTACCTACCTGTATCTATATATTTTGATGTAGCACCCCATACCATGAGGTGAGGCTTTCCAAAGTGTGTTCCCAAGGATGAGTCACTTTTTACCTACCTTAATCTGCATATTTTGATGTAGCACACCGTACCATGTGGCGAGGCTTTCCAAAGTGTGTTCCCAAGGATGAGTCACTTTTTACCTACCTTAGTCTGCACACCGTACCATGAGGAGAGGCTTTCCAAAGTATGATCCCAAAACATGAGTTGTTTCTTACCTACCTGTATCTAGATATTTTGGTGTAGAACCCCGTACCAAGAGGTGAGGCTTTCCAAAGTGTGTTCCCAAGGATGTGTCGCTTTTTACCTACCTTAATGTCATATTTTTATGTAGCACCCCGTACCATGAGGCGAGGCTTTTCAAAGTGTTTTCCCCAAAAATGTGTCGATTTCTACCTACCTGTATCTGTATATTATGATGTAGCACCCGTACCATGAGGTGAGGCTTTCCAAAGTGTGTTCCCAAAAAATAAATGAGTCTCTTCTTACCTACCTGTATCTGCATATTTTGATGTAGCATCCTGAACCATGAGGTGAGACTTTCCAAATTGTGTTCTCAAAAATTAGTCGCTTTTTACCTACCTTTAACTGCATTGTTTCAGGTGGCACCTCGTACCTGTAGGTAGGCTGTCCAAATTGTGCTCCCAAAAATATGTGGCCTTTTATCTAACTGCATGCGCATAGTGTCATGAACCATCAGACTCGTCCCTTCTGGATTTCCTGGTCCCTGACCCATAGAGGTAGTACTCCCAACATGGCCACCGAACACAGAACGCTGTGTACCAGTTTCCGCATCGCACGCATCACGTTCTATAAAGCAGACATGTCCCCGCGGCTCTGCGCGTCTCAACGCTACCGCTACTGTGGCTAGACGTGTGCTGCCGTAGTTTGCTCTCGTTACTTCTTGTTTCCTGGCTCCTGGTCCCCAATTGTTACCTCCACCTTTTTCCCTTCCCTTTGCCCTCACTTGCATCCCTTTCCTCCAAGTACTCGCTGCCGAGTGCACACTTTGCTGTTTCCAGGACTTCCCGGACATTCTGAACGATCCAGGACTCGGGACTCTGAACGCACGCTGGAACCCAAGGACATTTGCACATGGTTATACTAGACCCACACCGTGCGCAGGAAGACTCTATCAAAGAAAGAACACAGACAGGTGAGAAGGGGGGAAACCTGTGACACATAGTTTCTACTTTGTACCAGTTGGTGGAGCTTCCATGTGCAAATGTCCTGTAACCAAAGTATTTGGATCTGTAAGCCATCACCTTTGAGAGCTTATCATGCTATGAATGCAACCTGTCACCTCTGTAAGGAACATATGTTACCAAATTCTTAAGCTAAAGCGGCTAGGTGCCTCTGGTCTTTGAGCGCTATACAAATGACAAAATAAATAAATAAACCTTTTACATTTGTACATTCCTTATATCAGCAAAAAATGTTATTACAGAACATTTGCACAATACTCACTGCATTTGTTTTAAAATTACACCAACTCAATGAAAACACTTGAAATTCACTATATTCCCACATTAAGACTTTTTCTGCAAAGATCATACTCGGATTGTCCCCAATCAGGAGCCTGTTCCACCACTCCTCTGCCAAAAATGTGTTATCATCATTAATAAAAGCTCCCAAATAACTGCTCACGTTTGTGAGACCCCTACAAGCCATCACCAGATGGTTTAGTGATTCAATCACCCCTGTCTTTTAACAATGTCTACATTCAGAGTGGGTCTTCCCTATCTGCTTACGAAGTGTTAGAACTTCTCTAGTCAGAAGAATATTCAACCAGAATCGTATGAATAAATTCTGGTAATGGGAAGAGGAGAACTTGGGTGTCCGGTTAAAGGTGCGATTAGAAAAGGTTCGAATGCAATAGGTTCGGGTACTTAGGACCGAAAACAAAAGGTTTGATTTCTTTTTTAATTATATATTGATTTTTGGGTTTCCGTGTAGGTTAAAAAAGTGTTTTTTACCACAAAAACGGGGATCGAGGGGGACCCCCTCCAAAACCCCCTCCAAAAAAAAAAAATAGTAAAAAAAAAAAGATTTTTCGAACCTTTTGTTTTCGGTCCTTTTGTTTCGAACCTATTGTATTTCGAAACTTTTCATTCGCACCTTTAACCTATAACCGGGAACTTGGACAGATATACAGGAATTTTATTTATGGCTCTTCTTTCATAGACCAAGTCAATTTAGAGCCTGCAGTTATTTCGTTTTTCCTGTGTATCTATCCTATACTCCCATAGTAGTTTTTTCTTCACCATCGCCGGGTTAGCTATTAGTACCTCTGGCCAATAGACTCTAGCCAGGCTGTACATAACACTTGCCATTTCACAAGAACCCAATCCTAGAACCGTTTGTGTTTCTTAAAACCTCAAACATAACACATTTCCTAAACATAGATATCGATATCCAGAGCATAACTGATGACATTGACTACAACCCAAGTTTGCATCTAATGGAGACCACCGGCAGCCCTCTAAGGAGTCCAAGTATTCCTCTCGAAAACAGACCCTCCAAAAGTCCCCAAATTTGACAAGGCAGATTTAGGGTTGGTTCCACTACAATTGTTAGGATCGGGACAACCTTTTGTTTATAAAAGGTTAGCACCGGAATGGTTGTAAATTTACCATACTGCTCATGAATAGCAGACACCTGAGCCGCCAGTCTCTTTAGCTTAGCTCTTAATGTTTGGCACCAAATGTTCCCTTTATAATGCGATTTATCATCACCCCAGGTACATGATCAAGTCTACTTACATCAGTCGCTCCAACCCCACATACCATGCAAATCCGCCTTCATCCTTCCTTTGTGCAGCACTCAAGATCAGTATTTTAGATGTGACTCTTAATTCATTTTCTGTGATCTAAATCAGAATTTGGTTTAGTCTTCGCAGCATGACCAAATCGCTAGCGTATGGAACCCAGGGGATAGGACAGCCCTGTACTTTCGGATCTAAAGCTTTTATGGCACTCTGGGATTCTTCCAGATCTGATATGTATAGATTAAACAATGCCGGTGCCAGAGGATATCCTTGATTCAGACCTCTCCATGCATTATTTTGCATCGAGATGTGCTCAGAAAGCACTGTTAGTTCTCCTCCTGGTCGTGCTGGTGAAATCAGGAAAAAATTGTGTGTGAGAGAGTTGACTCCGCCCAAACACACCGGAAGCACCTATATATCAGCCAGCCGCACACATCTGTGCGTACATCAAGAAGTGCTTGAAAAGTGTTGTTAGCTGTCCTGCTGGTCGTACTGGTGAAATCAGGTCTGTGTCCACGACAGGACAAACCAAAGGTTATTTAGCTGGATATTAACTGGAAAAGCTGTGTAACCCAAATAACTCTGCTGGACATAGTTTATTATCAACTATATTATCAACTATATAGTTATATATATATTTTCTTTTCACTTTCAGGCAAAAATGGTGTGTAAGAGAGTTGACTACGTCCCAAATCACCGGAAGCACTTATATATCAGATGGGTGAGCGCATCTGGGCGCACTTATCAAGAAGTGCTCAGAAAGTGCTGGTAGCTTGTTTGTTTGCGGTGTATGGGGTTAGGAAAAAGGAAAATTACGATAAGTTAACAAAATTCCAATTCATTGTTTGTGACAGCGCCCACTCTATGTTGCATGCAAGTGCCGCGTACAGTGTGCTGACAGGATACCTGATCAGGCCGCGTGAGTTTACTGCTGCTCTTTCAAGCTAGGACTTGGTATTTAATGATAACCTTGGCGGGACCCGAAGCTGCAAATGGAATGCCGGATACAAAGGTGATCAAAATTGCTGACATTACCATCTAGGTTACCATGGGATCAGCAGGGATTGCAGAGCTAGCAGAAGAGGTGAGACTGTTTGAGATTGTGGAGGTGAAATTGCTTGTTGATAACACTATAAATACTAAATACAGCGGTGGTAGCTCAACCATCAATATTTCACTCTCAATGTTGTCACCGGGGAGTACATATCTGAGTAGAACAACGAGAATGTGTACTCCCAAGACAATTAATAGGCCTGTAAAGAGCAGCACAAATGTAGCTAAAACAACGACCATTTAGTCTAAAATTGATGGTAATAACAGCTTGATGCCAATGCAAGAGGAGGCGGCAATGAAAGAGATTGTCTCAGATCTACTATATCGTTACCATGTCTTGGTCTGACATTTTTGGAAAGAGTAATGTGCCCGCATGTGATAACTGTTGGGGAAACTAATCCAATGAATAACAATCAACAAGACCTACAACCTAGCGAAACAATTGTAACTCCGAGCAATGGGCAACTATGGGTAACTAAGACATAAGCAACGTTTATCTGTGGAATGGTGGAACTGGGAATTTTCAAAGCGCCATTTGTAGTCATGATGTGGGTGAGGGTACATGTGAATAAGGTTTTTGATAACACAAATGCTCTTCTAGGTATGAGAGGTAGTAATATATCAGCAGAACGTGAAGATATTAGAGGTACGTGTTGTAGGAATTGTAACAATGCTGGGTGATAATACGCAAATCTTACCAATGAAGACTACAAGAAATGTTAATGATGCTTGTTCTAGTCCCATCCTTATAGGTGGTGTAGAAATGCATAGATCACATGATAAAGTAGAGGACGAACAAATCTTTGAAATGAAGCTAGATACGTCCCTACTGAGCACTAGTAGTAACATAAGCATTTCATTGTTATCTTTGTGGTATTTGAAAATCTCTTGACTAACCTAGTGGAGAAATGTGAGCGGGTAGAAAAAAAACTTGATTTATTTTATTTATTGATTATTTGTACAGCGCGTATACACAAGTGAAGTGCTTCAAAGTGGTTCAAGGCAGGAAGGGAGCAAGGGAATACAGTAGTCATTCTTAGGCATTGAAGTTTCTGAATGATCTAACAAAAGGTAACTAGGGATCTAGGCCTGACGGCATTTCTCCTAGTGCAAGTACATGGAGTGTTACAGGGACAACCAAACTAGGCAGGAGAAAAAAAGGGGGGACAAGACAGAACTTACTAGTCCTAGTAAATTCGGGTCAAGAAAGTGTACAAAGAGATATGTGGGGGTGTAAGTGCACCCAGTCCAGCAGGGCCCTGGATTAAATGCAGAGAGGTTACACCTCTCATGGAAAGTATGCTGAAAGTGCAGTAGTCTGAACATAGTCCAGAGGCCCGGAGGCAAGTGCAAAAACTGGCGGGGGAGCCTGGGACCTGTAAGGCACTGCAGGTGAACCAGGTGACCAGTCTGTAAAAAAACTGAACAGAGTTAGGAAGGGAAGGAGGAGTGAGGCAGGGGAGAAAAAGAGAGGTGGTTAGCAGGGGAAAGGGAGAGAGAAGGAGGAAGCGAAGAGGAAGGTCTTGAGGAATTTCCGGAACCTAAGGAGCTCCAGCTCAAGGCGGAGAGAGGCAAGTAGGCTGTTCCAGAGTGAGGCACTGGCAGAGGATTAAGATCTACCCCCAAATCTCTGCTTAGAAAAATGGCTCACCCGCAAAGATTTGGAGGAAGATGAGGGGAGGGCTCTAGAAGGAGAATATTTAGGAAGAGAATTTTTTAGATGGAGTGTGCCCCGGCCCCAGAAAGCCATGTGGACTATGTAGAGGGTATTGAACTTTATCCTAACACCCATAGGGAGCGAGTGAAAGGATTTCAGTGCTGGAGTGATGCAGTCCCTGGGCTTCAGGCCAAGGATAAGTCTTGCAGTTCTGTTCTGAATAAGTTGTAGCGGACAGAGAGTAAAAGTAGGAATATTGAGAAAGAAGCTGTTGCAGTAGTCTAGTGTAGAAAGAACCACAGCTCTGGAGAAGGTGAGCCTTTGGGGGCAGTCTCTGCTACTGCACACAAGTATCAATTGAGGTAGAAGGACTTGTAGATATTGAGGGACAAATACTGAGGTGGAGATGAGACATGATAACAGAAATATAGTTACTGACCATGATAATGCAGAAGTAGTTGAATTGAGTGATAGAGGATACAACCTCTAGGGCTGCATGTAGACCCAGTACAGAGTGCAGAGCTGTCTGCTGATCTCTCAAAAAATATATCCTCCAAAAACCCGGTGACAACAAGGACAAATGTGTAGGCTATGATGTATGACTTTAGGAAGATGCAAATATATAGGAAAAACAGAAATGGATGTATCACCCATGGTAATAATATGACAGATGTGATCGAATCAGAACAAGGGAGGTTTGGATCAGATAAAACAGGTGTTGAAGGACACCAGGAAATTAGCAGTTTGCAAATGGAGCAGAGAATAGTTTTACCGGAAAGTGTCACAGAATGTTCCCAGAGTGTATCAGCGTTAGAAAGTGATGGACTTAACAAAGGGAATGATATTCAATAATATCTATGCAAATCTTCAGACATTGGTGGGCCTGTGGGTAAGAAGCAGGAAGGGAATGATAGACCGGCACCAGTGATATTTTATAAAATGAAAAACCAACAGGTGGTGAGGGACAGTGATTGTGAATTGGAAGCAATACAAAGTCTATTTTCTGGGACCGGAGAATCTGAATCATGTAACAGTGCATTGGCTGTGTAAAATTCATCAACAAACCCCATCACCAATTCAATGAACACTTCCTCCTCCAACATTGCCCAGTTCCAGTATAGATTAAATACAGCCATTGATTTTCTTTCCTTTCTCTCTTGCCCCTCACAGTTCAGAATCAAGGTTTCTACAAAAATATTGGGGTTGATCACTTCTGACACTGTTAGACTCAGTCCTGTTTTCACCAAAGTCAATAGGCCAGAATAATGCCCCATAACACCCTTGTCAGCTTGGTTCAGGTAAGTAGTAAACCCCTTACAAAGTTGCTTAGACCTTAGCCACGTCTCTTGTAGGCATAGGATATCATAGGCCCCCAGACCGGTATTAGTATATTTGTTTGGATATATTTGCCCGAATGGTACATTTGACTGAATTTGGCCTGTACCATTCGGCCAAATATATTCGAACAAATTGGCTAATACATACCGAACATGTGGAGTGAGGGTTGCGGGGGTGTCCCACGCTCCCCATGATCAGTGTGTATTAGCCTTGGGGGGTTGCAGGGTTGTCCCCCACTTCCTCGATATGGGAAGCGGTGGACAAAAAAAAGAAAAAAAAAGAAAAAGGGACACTGCGGCTTCGGATCCGACCCGCCTTAGAGGGACTGAACTGACGCCGCAGGGCAGAAGTGGACAAGGTGGCAAGGTAACAGGTAAGTGGGGATTGGAGTGTGCGGAATTAATAATTATTTTTCTTACTCCCACAAAGCTGACTGCATGCAACACCATATGATGTGATGTTTCATGCGGTCAGTTTCTTTTCGGTCTATGTTTAACAACTGATTTATTTTTGGTCAAATCTACCTAAACCCCCAGACCTAGGACTTTGTTGTTGAAAAGATGATTGAAGGCTCAGGCATTCCATGATTGTATACAAAGTGAGTCTTGCTCTTCCTTTTCCTGGCATAAGTTATCCTTAGATGTTACTAATGTACCAGCAAGCCAGGACCAGTTGTATTTGGTGGACTGCTGTGCTGTTAAATCACATGACCCAACGATGTGACGAGATTGGTCTTTTGTGCATTCCATCACCACCCTTATCGTTTTAGGGTTTTTGGCTTTGTTAGTTGTTCATCGGCTTTCTGAGTCCTTGTCAATTTTATATAGTTGTCAACCCATTTCAAATGAGGGTTCATGGTTAACTCGAAATCTAACAGTTGTTTGTTGCCCCTGCCCCATATTTTTTCCATCACTTAATTCGAATCCCAAAGGAAGTAGATCTGTTGCCGCCTCCATAAGGTTATTTTTCACCAAATCTGAGGAGGCATGCAAAAATACCCAATCTTATCTACTCTTGTTCACAAATTGAACGACCCTTACATAGTCCTAAATTATGAATCTTAGTTTTGGAATGTGATGGAATAGCTTCATCATTTTTTTTTGATTCAGGATCTAGTTATCATTTGCAGGTAATATTCTCTCTAGCATAATAGTGTTCTCTGAGGACTGAGTGGACTGGTGTCTAGATGGCAAATTTTTAACTGACATCTTCTGCTTTTTCACGCTGTTCTTCATTTTGTCCAGACCAAAGGGGTGGGATGTCAGCACCACAGCCTTTCATTTTTCTTCAAAGGTCAGAAAAGCCTAGCCTGCTCAATCCTTTGCGATCGTTTCTCTATCTCAGTAGCAGAGCTCGCTGAGAGTGCTGGGCCATAAGGATGAGGTGAGCTCTCCATGTGAACAATTCTGGCACGCATGGTGATCAAAGTTTCCTCCTCATTATCAGTGATGGCGTCCAGCAGTGCACTGAAACCCAGATTTTCGGCAGTATTCTCCGGGTGGTAATCATACTCTTCCTATGCTTTAATGTGCGCAGACACTCTGTTGTGGACCAAGGTCTTCTTAGGGATCTTCGATTCCCGCTGTTCATCACTCTTTCAATGTTCCCGAAGAGCAGATATCAAAGTACTTGTATCTGCTTTTTCTCCTCTTGCTAGGTCGCAGAGCCTATTTTGCCATTACACAGAACATCCTGCTTCTCTATCCAGTCTAATTTGAACAGTTGAAGCAAATGTTTCCAAACATATCATTTTTTAATGTACCTTCTCTAGCAATGTTGCCTGATATCTAAGAGTATTAGTCAAGGATTCATAGAGTTTGGTGAACAGGGCTAAAGAAATTGTTAATGTCGCCATTAAGGGTTCCATGTGTTAATATCCCCGCAAAAATATTGCGATACAAAAATATTGCCATATTTTTGCGGCAATATTGACCCATGGACCCTACAGGGGACATCCCCGCAGCCCCCACATTATTTTAAAATGTGCAGGAGACACCTCCGCAACCCCCGCTCCCACAAAATATCCTCCTCAAAAATATTGCCTATGGCGAGACAAACGGCCATATGTACGCGATATTTTTGGTGGGCATATTTTGTAGGGATACCCCATTAAGTTGTTCTGAAGTTGTAAAGTCGCAGCGGACAAAGGCATGATTCCTATATTTTCCTGTTGGGGCGACAGGCTGAGTCATTTCCCAAGTGTTCTGATGTCATAGATGATGAGGTTTTGTTGCTGGGGCTCAGGCTCTGGCTTGCTGTTCTAAATCATTGTCTCTTTGGTGTGTTGAGGCCGGAGGAGATCTAGTTGTGAATTCTTTCTGGGAGACTGGAACTTCTTCATTTGCTCCCGTTAGATCAAACTTTCAGGAGTTGAATCGTAATGCCTTCAAACTTATGGTATCATTTCATCTTGAACTGCTCAATCTTTTTTGGGATGGCATTTTTTGTTTTCAATATGGAATGCTGCCCTTCCACCACCCCAAACCCAAAAATACATTGATCATAGCACAGTTCAATACCGGACTGCAAGGAAGGGGCAGCAAAGCCACCGGAGAATAAAGGGAATCTCGTTTAGGTTCCGTGAAAATACCCTCCAATAATGGACACGCCTCTTCCCAAATGAATTTCTTCAAGTTCCACTTCTCCGCCCTTTGTGTGTACTTGTGTAACTTGTGTGTCTTCAGCTCCTGTAGGGATACCATATTGACCCTTCTCTGGAGTGACAGGGTGATCCCCATTTAGACCCTTCTATGCTGCCAACAGCGAGGCCAACTGTCGTTTGATCGACTCTCTGCAGCTAGGTTCCGTATTGAGGTCTTTAAATATTCTAGACAATTCACAATGCTGGCTGGGCCCACCCCATCCTTTATACCATAGCGAGTCAATTGGGGGATGTCCACCTCCATCTCCCCCACCACCTGGTCAGACAGCTGGGGTAAAGTCAGATTTAGGTCTACAAATGATGTATTGCATTCCGTTCTCCTGCCCTGTGACAGTTCTAAAGGAGTGGGGGCACTCCCCTCGGTGAAATCCACTGGGCTCAATACAGTGTCATCCAGGAGCCTCAGCAGCTGCTGGGTGCATGGACCGCTGATCACCATGACACAGGAGGGCTTACAACTAAAGTTGTCTTCCATCCCGCCGTCACGGTCCCGCTCAGCCACACACTCCACCACCCTCTGCTCCCAGGCTGAGCTTTTAAAGTAGATGCCTCCTTCAGTAAAGGAAAGTGTAGAAAGACTCTCGAAACAGAATCACAAGCTGTGTTTCACGATAACACTCAGCCACACACTGGTAAAAAAAAGTCGAGATTTTGCCAAGCATAAAAGCCAAGATTAAATCCCCAGCACATCAAAGATGCATTTTCTTTTGGTTTCCACGGGCGATATAATATGCAGCAATTAGCTATGGTGGTTGAAGGTCTCTGTTCAGCTAGGTGCCCTTTAAATTATCTGGGATCATAGCTGTTTATATAATCTAAAACAATACCACAGCCATCTCCTGCATCTTCAAGTTCAAGAAACAAGCCTCAAGCTCTGGAAAACCTCATAGTGTGGTCTGTTTTTACTAAAAAAAAGCTCTCCCGCGTTGAAGCTTGATGGGTGTGTGGAAGCAAAGTTACCAGCTTTGTGTGGCATGTTCTGGCGGGGTGCAGAGAGTGCTAATATGGGGCATAGTGTGATGGAATGAGAAGGATGGTTTGAGAGGAAGGAGCGTAAGAAAGCTGTATGTAGTAGAGAACACACCATTGCATTCGTGTGCATCGATACAGAAAAGAGGCATTGATGCAAGCAGGGCAGGAAATGGCCTGGAAGAAGACAGAGCTCATCTCACCAAAGTTTGCCTTCCCAGTGCCTCTTTCCTGCACGGCCCAGAAAACTCCCATATCTATTGCTTAGCGCTTAGCCGCAAGCAACCACCTCTTCAGGCACTACAGCATGTGGTACAATGAGCTCAATGCAGAAACAGCCAAAGCCTCACAGAATGTTGGCGAGTTGTCCAACTTGGTAGCTAGCAATTTGCAGACCTTTTTGTTGTAGGGGTGAGTATTGTGACAAATGAAGAGGTGCAGAGAACTCAACTTCCATTACTTGCTCAAAAAAGTCTTTCTGAATTACTATCACAGACCTTTCAAATATAAAACTGTTGCCATGTGTATGTCCCCACAATGCTCTTTGCTTTTATGCAAATCGCCAAGTGTTGGTTCCTCCAAGAGATAGGGTGTGGCTGACCTAGCCATATACCTGCAACACCAAAGGAGGGAGGACTCGATTTCCAGCACTGCCCGCGCATGTACAATCGCACACCATCCGTGACAAATGTGTGTGCATGCAGATGTACATTCTCTCTCACACACGCACACAACCACCCACAGGCAGACAAGAAAACAAACTGACAGGAGACAATGGTGACACCAAAAAGCACGTGTATAGCCGCATGCCACCACTGAAACCTTTTAATGAATGTATGCCCAAACTATTGCCTTTGCCAGTGCTTGTTTTCCTGTGTACTAATGTGGACTGACATGCTATAAAACCATTATTTGGAGACGAGAGAATATCCAAAAGTGCATATATGACAGAATATTTACATGTTCCTATTTGTCCAGCCTCCTTAGAAGGCCTGGGTGAATTTAAGCATCACTGCTGCTCATTAATTCGACCCAAACACATGATGTGAACGAGGAGGCATGCATCTTCCTCTGGCGGAAAATGGCAGGCCCGGGACATATCGACTTCAAGCGTGGGGCTTTCCTAAAGTCACCCCTCCTCTCTGATAACTCCCACAGGGGTCTGTTTAGTTTATTACTTTTCGCGTAACGCAAAAGGTTGCATCGATTTTAAAATCGAACAAACAAGATTATGACAGAGTAAATCCATGCAGTGGCCTGTTCACACGGTTAGCAAATAGAAAACCGTATAAAGGAGTCGTGTGCCAGGGGCAAACACACAGTAGAATAATAACAAGGCATTAGACCTGTCAGGTGGGAACGGGAGTACAGGAGGTTCAGGGCCTCGGGATAGACAGAGGCTATCTGCAAACACACCTCTACAGAGAACACGCAGGCACAGAGGCAGCTGCCTGCAGGCACAGATATATCTATAGACATCAGAGATCAGAGCTTTCCACTAGACAGACAGGCAGCACAGACACATAGCTGCCTGCACACAGCAGCACAGACACAGAGCTGCCTTCACTCACTCCTTCTACAAACAACAGAGAGGAGAGCTCACTGCATACAGAGAGAACACAGGCAGAGATCTGCCTGCAGACGCTGACACGTGCTATAAATAACAGAGGGGCTGTCAGCAGACACACAAGCTACAAGCAACACAGACAGAAAGATGCCTGCAGAAACACAAGCTAAAGGCAACATAGACAGAGAGCTTGCATGCAGGCGTACACAGTGCAGACAACACAGGAAAAGAGCTGCATGCACAGACAATCTACAGATAATACAGAAAGAAGGGCTGTCTCGAGACAAAGAGAACACAGGCAGAAAGCTATCTGCAGGCACATAAGCTATAGACAACACAAACAGAAATCTGCCTGCAGACACACAAGCTACAGGCAACATAGACACAAGCTGCAGACAACACAGACATAAACTGTCTGCTCACACACAATCTACTGAAAAACACAGAGACGGGCTTGGGCTCCCTTTAGAAAGAGAGACACACACAGAAAGCTGTCTGCAGACACACAAGTTAGAGAAAACATAGAGAGTTTGCATGCAGACACACAAACAGCAGACAGCACAGGAAGAGAGCTGCACGCACACACAATCTAGAGACAACACAGAGAGATGATCTGTCTGGAGACAGAGAGAACACAGCAGCATGCTGTCTGCAGACACACAAGCTAAAGACAGCACATTCAGGGAGATGCCCCCAGACACACACTACAGACAACACAGGCAAAGATAAGAGATGCCAGCAGACAGAGAGAACATAGTCAGTAAGCTGTCTATTGAGCTATTGAACTGCACATTTTTTTAGACTAATTGTGAGACATGTTTGTGTCTGTATATTCGATCTCTCAGATTTCATCCAGTTTAAACATTGATTGCCCCGACATGTAATGTAAGTATTGCTTCTGGTGTGTAGGTCCTTTTGCTTTCGGCGGTCATTTATTTTGATTCTTTGACTTGTGATTGATGGGTTTCCACATGTCTTGGATGGTGTATATGCATTTTGGTGCAGACATATGGCAACTTCCATTTGAAATCTTCTTGTGTTCCCATGTCAACTTTTTTGAAAAAAATAGTTATGTCATAAAATGTCAGAATTTACTAGTAACTGCCATATTTTTTCCGATTCAGCTAATCATGGGGAATTTAATAAAATAACAGCTGTGTCCTCACCGTTTTTCACAGCCAATTGGCAATTTTCCACTGTTTTACTAAAAGTATAAAAGTTAGGAGCATGTAATGTATTACGCACATTGCTAATTTTAACCTCCACCTTTTCACAAACTCTCAAATTTGGAGCATGTTCAGAGCAGCCAGGAACACCTTTTAGCTGGTCATTACAATTCCCTAGGTCTCAGTGGAGGAATCTTATTTCAACATAAACACCTGGGCATGATCGAACAAAATACACTAAAATTCAGGCAATATGACTTATGGTTTCTGAGAAAATGCAACAATTATGTGAGTTAATTTAAACTAAGCTGGGAGTCTTCATATATGAAACTATGAGCTCTCCTGTGCCTTTGCCACCCTTGGCCAGCCTGTGACAGAGTTTATTTTTTATTTTTATTAGCCTCTTTTTTGTTTGAATTCAGAGTTCAGCCTTGATTGCAATCCTTGCGTTCACCGCCCACATCCCCCTACATTCCGGTCATGCACCAGCAAGGCTCTGCACAGAAATTAGCTTCCAGAGACTCCACGTGTGGGGGCCACCAGGTTTTCAACACCCTTCAGGCAGGCCACATTTATTGCATTTGTAAATAGTAGGAATGCAAGGCAAGCTTTCAGTGGGACAGTCCTTTGTGAATTTCCCAAGAGATCCACCATTTCTCCTTGGCTAAAATGAACTCACATATTGCATTTTCCAACATCAGCCTTGATTCTTTGGAATTCAGTGTGTTTTACCGATCAGGGTTTTTATTTTGATTTTGCACTGAAAGTGCAGGGCTATTTCTTTCAGTCATTAATAAAAATACACTTTTAGTTATCTACTGTGTTCTGCTGAAAAGTGGGTCTGAATTGTCACAGTGCGCAACATTTTGATGGTTGACAGTTTCACTGCAAATGCTTCATTTATTTCTCAACCAGTAATTTGATGTGAGTTTCCAATCTGCACTTAGATTACTTTTTAGCATTCTCAACATTTCAACTGCATAAAGACATTAACATAGTCTGCCTAAAGGTCATTTCCAAAGTAGTTTGGGGACTTTGATTACAACCCACAAGTATGTCTAGTTTCTCTAGAGCCTTTATTGGAAATGATAAAACCAAAGTAGGTAAAACTTTCAACCACCTCA
Source organism: Ambystoma mexicanum (assembly GCF_040938575.1). Classification (NCBI taxonomy): domain Eukaryota; kingdom Metazoa; phylum Chordata; class Amphibia; order Caudata; family Ambystomatidae; genus Ambystoma; species Ambystoma mexicanum. The sequence goes on from NC_090941.1 coordinate 1,068,577,011, forward strand.
ATGAGTTTCCTGGCCAACTTAAAATGGGACTTGGATTTCCGACTATGGGCACTGTCTGGGGACGTATGTGTCCAAGAGTAAATCCAAGAAGGAGTGAGGGACTCCATCTGTTTTGGGACAAAAACCATGAGGTGATTAGACTAAAGCAAGCCTGCTTTCAGGGATCCAATTGCTGTCCTTGAGACAAGTGGTTTTTGCTCCCTGACATCATACCATAGCTGCTTTGTGTTAAAGGAAGTTGAGGGGGCAGGAAGGAAGAGAGAATATTGAGTGAAATAAGATACCTAACCATGTTCCAGTCTTGGATATTGACTTCCTACCTCAAAATAAACCAAAGACTGAATTTGTCCTCATCGGTCCACCTGAGAAAAAACAACTTGTCCAACAATGGCTCAATGATATGCGCCTAAAAGGATTTGACCGGCAACTCTCAGACTGGTTCAGAATCTCTAACCTTCAAAAAATCAAACCCTTCATCCAGTCGCAGGACCTCTGGACCATAGTTCAGGCTCTCGTGGTCTTGCACATTGATGGGGGAAATGCTCTCCTGACAGGGTTCCCAACTTCTCACTTGACTCCCCTAAAAACAGTACACCACACTGCAGCACATCCTATAACGGAGCATGGAAAATTGACCAAATTACTCCCATCCTACACAAAATTCATTGGCTTCCACTCCAAGGATACTGTTCAAGACTGCATGTTTCATCTAAAAAGCAGTCACAAGTAGCACATCAGTGTACCTGGAGGGTAAGCTTCACATATCTGGTGGCACGCGCTGCTCCCACAGCAAATTGACCAACCGGCTGGAAGCACAACTCACCTGCAAAGAGAGAACCCACAAACAACTTTTCTCTTGCCATGAACCCACCCTCTGGAACTCAATCCCGGCGTTGACTTTGAATGCCCCCACAATTCTCCAGTTTTTAAAATTTCTCAAAACATGGCTCAAACATGGCTCTTTCAACAACACCTGACCAAGGACTAAATTCAATGGACGCATATACCCACAAATAGTGCTCACACTACTGTGCTATTTTTAAAAGATGCCAGCCCAAATGCAAGCTACCCACACTCTATAAAGTGCTCTGCTGTTGTCAAGCTAGGTCCGCGCTTTACACAATAACAAAATAAAAAGTAAAAATAAAAATGTGAGCAATGTGTGGAACTGCTGAGTTGGCTTTCAGGAGCATCACACTGCGGGTCTGGGCGAGATGTGAGTGAAAGGGTTAGGAGGGTATGATCTGTTGTGAGCCTGTGGTGCTTGGGGATCTATTGCTACCTGCACGTTCCTGGATGGTGCAAAATGAGATGAAAGTGTGACACAGAATTATGACATGTCTGAGAAATATGCAACAGGAGCTTAGGCCCATTGTGGATAAGCTTTTGGGGAAATGAATGGACAGGTTAAAAAGTAAGGATAAACAAAGTCAGCCATCAATTGGAAGGAGGGCAAGTCAGGGTCATGTGACCCAGCTTATCTTGCACTGGCCAAACAAATGCAAACACACAGACAACATCCAACACAAACAGGGTTCTTCCTGCAACGACACAGGCAGCAGCGAACACGCACAGGAATCTACCTGCAAAAACAAAGGTGGGCGCAAGAACACAGAGTTAGCTACTTGCAAACATTTTGTGAGCAGTGCCCTTACACTCTAAACAAAAAGAAACAGCAATAGAAACACAAAGGGAGCCTGTAAATACTCATGGTGGTGTCAAGTCAAACATTGTGATTCCTCAAAACACAGGAGGAAGTAATTGGAAACAGGGAGATATTTGCATACAGAAATGTGGTGATGACATGGAGGTGAAGGTGTTCGAGGAGAACAAGGAGAACGGAAAGGCGGAAGCAGGATGGATGCTGCACCAAGTGGTGTCGGAGCAGAGCTCCTTTATATTATGTATAATAAAAGAATAAGAACCTTCCCTTCCAAGTGATTGACGATGAGACGGGGCAGTAGCAACGCTCACACGAAAAGCCCTGATTGGGTCAAAATTGGGAGCAAGTGGCATCAAAGGTTCACGAGCCGAGCTACACGTTGGTTTGCCATGTACCTTCCATAAAACAATGTAAGGTAGTCGACCGCACCTCATGAAAAAGAAAAAAAGGGGGCCGCCCAGGGACGGTCATTGAGTAAGCCATTGCGCAAGCCACATGATAGTTGGGCACACAGCGCGCAACCATCGGCAACAGCAGATCTTGGAGCCCCCTGCTGGTGCCAGGAGCAACATTGTTAGGGATAGATAGGGAAGCAAAAACTTTGGCAGGCCACCTGCTGGTGCAAAAAACAAAGCACACAACACTAGGAATAGGAAAGGAAAGCAAACAAACAGGACAATAGAATGCCACAGACACGGGATCACAGTAAACAACCATAGAGAGGTGAAGAATGAAAATAAAATATTTCAGTACATTACAGCCCAAAGACAGCTGCAGGCGAAGACAGCTACTGCCCCATAATCAGGCCAGACATAAATCAACCAATAACGTTTTTAGTGGAACCTGGCAAACCACCCATCCCATGGGACAAATGGAAGAAATATTTAGAACATTATGCTACAATAGCATGTGGCACCATCTATAGTGTAGAGAGAAGGATGTCTCTACTGTTGCACTGTCTAGGGTCATACCAAAAGGTTTGGTGTACCCGTGGTGAGGTGTAGCAGACTCGGGTACGAAGTACAGTAATACACAAAAACTAGTACTGCTACTTGGAAGGCTTCATCTTGATTATGTGTCATTGAATAAAGCATGACTTAGTTTGAGAAATCAAGGAGCCTTCTCTATTTTTTTACTAATGGAATGGATCATAATTGAAGTATTTGGCCCAGAAAGAGGATAAGTCCAGAAGAAAAAACACCATATACTCATATACTCACTAGGGGTTTATGTAAATATATAGGTTGTATTAAATACACGTATTTACAGTTTTGTGTGAAACATAAAACATTGGTTGTGAAAAAGACTAAACCATAGTGTTTTTTTCAAATAAAGAAAAATTATATTTATACAACTTAAACATAGTGTGCTGAAGAGAAAACAGTAAACTGTGAGACATAAAACAGAAAAAATGTTATTGCGTAATCAGCAATTTGAACTCTTAATGAGTTTTCACATTGTAACAGGTTCATAGGTTGATCCAGTGGTCTAAACGTTGTCCATCTGGGTGGATTGCGTGTGACTCGCAGTGGTTGAAAGTTAATATTGGGACACGTTTGTCCCGACTGGTTGAATCTCAGACAGTTCCAACTGGGTGTATGCCAACGTTTCAGGGGGTAGTGTAAGTGGGAATCCCACTTTCTGTAGTGTTGCAATCTGAATACAGTATTGTATCACTTGACCAAATTGAGTTGGTGCAAAAGACCCCTTGCTTGCAAAATAACGTTTTGACGGCCTTGGCGTCCATCTTGTATCTAAGGTTAGAGGGACGTGGAGGCTGCCTTCTTCAGGGCGGTTGGGTGACCCCACAGGCTCCTTGTGGTCGTTCTCTTAGTATTGCATACTCCCCAGACTGGGCGTAGCTGGACGGAGAGTTGGTTGTAGTAATGACCATGCCTGAAAGTCCAAAGGTGCCATGAGACAAAGTTGTGTTAGATATTGTCGGACGGTGTATAGTGAGAGTCAAGCTATATACTCTGTGGTGCTGGTTGATTTGTTAAGAAGTTCAGCAGAAGTGTTGAGCACCACCAATGAGTGCTCTAAACGGGTTATTTAGTTTCTATAGGAAGTTTTCCAGGGAGCCCTGCAAATAGGCACACACAGGGTATTGCCTGAAAACACACAGACAACAACAAACACACAAAGGAATCTGCCAGCAAACACAGAGAGCAAACACAGAGAGACAATTACACCAGGATCTAACCGTAACTGCGTACGCAAATGAAAAGACACACACGAAGCTACCTTGACACAAACAGGTGGCACTGAACAGAAAGACAAGGTGCTCGCAAACACACAAGCATTGGTTAATATACATTAGTACTTGGCACTGTGCATCCGCGTGAAATACTAAACGTGCATTGGCTCGTTTTTCTGAGCCGTACCACAGTGTAATCCCATGGACGCACAAACATTGTTCGCGTGCCGGGTACACTCTTACCTTTTTTCTGGTGACCATGGAAAGGGAGAGGGCCCACACGTAGTCCCTTCTCCCTTTACAATATGGCCAGTTTCCTCCCATTCATTAGTACGGAGCAACTTGACCCAAAATGGCGCCCTGTTGCTCCGTACTACTGAAGCAGTATGTGCATTATAGTGTTCTTAGGACTAACGTGTACTGCGACAAAACCTTTTCAAACGGCAAAAGAAATGCTGCTTGAAAAGATTTTGTCAGCCATTAGTGTTCCGGGGCTGCAAACTCGGGAAAACTAGTTTCCCAAGACTGCAGGCCCCGGAATACTATTGGTAATAAGCCCCGAGACGGTGGGCCAATACTGCCCATGGTAATGCCCCCTGGGCCGTATAGGCTGGGCCCCAGAGGCATTACCTGGGGTGGTATTGGTTCGCCATCTCGGGACTTATTACCACAAGATGCTACCTACAAGTACAAAGGTAGCTGCAAATATATTCAGGAGGCAACCTTCAAACATAAAGCAGCTTTGGAGTGACAGGCAGGCCTATAAAAACACAGGCAGGAACACAAACACACAGAGAACATGCAAAGACACAGATGGTCGCAACATTTACTTGAGCAGCCTGCAATTATGCAGGTGTCAGCAAAGCCGAAGATAGAACTGATTGAAAGCACAAAGCTTGTAGCGCGCACACACAGGGAGCAACTAGCATGGAAATATTTTTCAAAATGGCCCCGAGTGATCAAATATAGGGAGCAACCCAACTTCAAGTATGGTTTTGTGGGATGTATTGACCCACTAGGCTCTGCCCTGCGACATCACTGTGCGCTACTCACCAGTAACCAACAAAATGGCCGCAAAAAGCCTGTGTCAGTGGTAGAGCAGGAGACTACACTGCCAAAGCCGGTCATTGGGCTGCCCACAGAGGGAAATGGAACTACCTGAAAAGGCAGTGCTTCATTGCAAGGAAACCCAGAAGTGTTCTAAAATCAATTTTTCCTTGGCTGTTGAAATTGCAAAATAATGGCTCCCCAAACATCAGAAAAGATCCAACATCCTTGATGGGTGTTAACCATCACCTTATTTAAGAAATCCCCATAAGCACACAATGGGCCTCATTCCGAGTAGGGCGCAAAGGGATACCGGGTACCGTTAAGGACATCAGTGACGGTAATCCCTTTGCGCCCTACTATGAGGTCCCTTTGCGGCCCCATCCTTAATGCCTACTTTTACCAGATGTTAAGGACGGGACCCGCAAAGGGACTTCAGAGCTAATAACGGTACCGTAATTTACGGTACCGTTATTAGCACCCTCCCCATTCCCATTGAGCCCTATGGGGGCTCAAATGGGAATGGGGATTGACATTTTCAATGGGGACTTACCGGTCCCTCAAAGGTCGGACTAGACCAGTAAGTGCCCATTGAACCAGGGCGGAATCGGTACCGGTAATGGTGTTAGTCATGGCGCTAATAGTGCCATGACTAGCACCAACCTCGGAATGAGGCCCAATGTCAGGAGAAGCAGATTTCATTACAAGAATATCCACATTAAAACAAGGTGCTAGCCTGGGAAAATCTGTCAGAATATGGCCGCAGTACCGCCGCCTGCCTGCATGACAGCTGTCAGTTAAGTGCATTAGGAGTTTAAACTTGTGCATTAAAATCAAATTGTTGAAAAAAGAGACTTCCCATCAAAAACAATATAGGTTGCCACTATTTATTTTCTATGTTGAAAAAGACTGGAATTAGAGATCTGTGTGTCTACTTTTTGAAAATGTAAAGTTTATTTTTGCAAAGACAATTTTAAACAAAGTGTGTTAAAGTAACCTCTGATGCCAGCCAAAGAACTTCAAAGGCAAATTCCACAGCATGCCCCAAACAAAGGGTGCCTTCCTTCTGCTCTCCGCCCCAGGAACTCTCAGTCAGATGTTAATGAAGGGGGAGGAGGTTTTGCTCTGTTGCTCTGGGAAGAGACAAAAGGCTTCCTGGACTGAAAGGGTATGAAAATTCAAGAGTCAACAGAAACTACTGCCAGCAGGAAGAGAGGCCTGGATTGCTCTTGGCCCATCAAAACTTTGGGGGCGGGCCAGACACGATATGTGTATGCTTAAACCACAAGAAAGTATCTTTTTGAAAAAAAGACTCACAGAGAACTGTGCAAAATTGTAAACATCTGTAAAATATAGTGTTGTTAACATGAAAATCCTGGTCACATTTTGAAACTACTCAGAACTCTGTGCTATGTTCAGGGACATGACTAATGAAATTGTTATTTTGTAGCAATTGTGATGATCTAGAAATATGAAACTTCACAGGATTATGCCCAGATGTCATGCGCATATATGTATAAAAAGGTGGACAAATCTGACATTGGGTACCCAACCAAAAGCGCAAAAAACTGTCAAATCTGAACCAAAGCTCTCACTGAGATGGCACTCAGAGGAATACTTGCTCCACTAAATCTGTGATGTAAATATGTTATTGCTAGCAAGTTGGTAAAATTGTAAATATGCTTTATATGAAAAATTGATTTACTGGGCAGAAACAAAGGGGAAGTTCTCCCTGGATTGTAAAATACTGCATCATCATAACACCAGATTTTCTTCTCAAATCAAGAGAGAGGACAGACCCTAACCAATAGGATTCCTAGAGGGTGTGCCTAGTATAATTCAGCCTACCCACCCCTTTAGGAAATACATAAATAGAGACAGCTTAGGACCTAGACACACACATTCACCCATCAACTGATTTCTGGCGGAGCACTTTGCAAGAGAAAATCCATATCCAAGACTCCAGAACTTAGAAAGCAGAAAGGCCCAATTCCAAAGCTGAACCCTTCTCAGCTTGGCCTTTTACAATCTTTAAACCAGATTTTACCCCAGACGTCCAAGGGACACAAAAAGAACAGCCTGGCTGTGCTGTTTCTGCTTTCTTGCTAAGAATTCTTGCTAGAATCCAGAGATCCAAACCAGTAGAGCAGAGCTGTAACCAGAGAGCTGTGAACCAGAACCAACACCTCAGATCCAGTCCATAGTGCCGATCAGTGTCCAGAGTGCCGTGCTGAGTGCAGAACCCGAGCGCCCTGAATCCCGTCCGGTGGGCTAGCAGAATTCCAGTCCAGAAATCTTTGACCAGATCCCTGACGGGCCCATTCCAAACAGTAGTAGTGAGTATCTATAGCATAGAATTGTCATTAGCAAGTATCTTATCCTTAAGTACTCCTATCCAAACCCATTCTATCATATCCAGAACTGCATTGTAGAAAATCTTTTGTCTTACCTGAATCTTTCTCTCATCAAGCATCTCGGCGGGTGTAAACCATCCAGAGACATCTCTGGATTATTGGCTGTGCTGTCGTGTAGCTTGTGGCTTCATAGACTCCCTAGTATAAGAAATATTGTTTGTAATGATCAAAAGTGCATCTGTCTTTTGCAAATTTTGACTCTTTCTGAGAAAAACCAACCTCTACTAAAACCTTCATAACTTCCGTACCGTGTATGCTAGAAACAAAATGTAAATGTCAAATTGAAGCTAACATCGTCAGCTTTCCAACGAATCCAATTTCTTCTAGTTTTTCCGCAATTGCACTTCTTGAGCGCAGAAAAGTTTGCCGCAAATTATTCGTTTGGCTCAATTTCATCACGTGTAAAACAGCTGTTATTTGCATCCGACCGCACAATTAAGTGTACAATCTACTAGTGACTCAATAATCATTGCTAGTGTTTATCTGAAACTATACAAAACGCTCCCACTAGTTTTGAATCCAATTTAGTGAATTAAATCAATTTTTCAGTGTTTTTGACCATTCATTCAAAGCCACATTCAAAAGCATTTGACCTGTTTGCAATAATTCCTGTTTCTCTCTGAGTTTGCGGAGGGAAATTGGGATTGGAACTGTTTTTGTTGAGTTTGTATTCCTGAAACCTGTTTTCTCTCCTTCCATCTCTTTATCTTGCATATTGGGGGGATTGAGTAGTGTACGGGGGAAAGAGTGACATTGCATTTGACTGAACCCACACAAATTATTATTCTATGCTGCATTATTTTCCTATCCATACTCCTTCTGATTAAAGAGATTGTTGATTTTAACATCACCCCATTGGTGATCATTGTATAAATATTAAATAGTTTGATATATATTGTGCAAATCCATAAAATACATTTTTTAACTTTGCAAAACAGCCTGCTTCCTGGTTCAGTGAGACCGAGGGGGGTTCAAAGAGAGGGGCTTGATAGAAGGGTACATCATTCAGAAATAAAAGAACTTTTAGACATAAATAAATAATTAAGATTTCCAGCTGTGCATCACACGCTAGGCATTGACTTAGGTGGAGTGCCGGGTTGAAATCACTTACAGTTTGGCGGGAGTTCTCCAACCAAGAACATTTTGAAAAAATGGGTGAGAATACTCAATTTTAAAGCAGATACTTAAACATAACACACATCTTTGCTTAGAAGTGATGTGGGCAATGAGTGGCGTTTAAAAGAAGTTGGTGAGGTGACTGGGTAACAAGGTTAGAGAAACAGAAAACCAGTCTACCAACACAAAAAAGTCCCATGGTGCAGAGGCCCACCAGATAATCTCCAACATTGCCGGTAATTCAATTCAATGATGAAAGCTTGAAATTTGGCACTTTTGACTCGTTTTGGGAATCAGCCTTCCAGATTCATATCAGATAACCAGGAATGGTGAGTTTTTGACTGAAGGAGCATGATAACAGTGTTGATAAGGCTGGGTGTTAATATGTGCTTGTCTTTCAAGATTTAAGGAACACCAGACAGCATGTAAGACATGAGATATCTTGCACTTGGCTAACGTTTGGGTATAGTTGTGTTTCCTCTACGTACTGATGCACAGAGATTTCCGTGTTGTTAACAAGAGATACTGGTGGCTCCATTTAGAGGTTAAAGATTAGTGAAACAGGATAGTATATGGAATTGGTTTGAAAAGGGGGAAGGTTGGTTGACATACCTAATAGCCGCGCTTGTGTGAATTTTTAAATGTTGCAATGTGACTTGACTGAGCTGGTTGATGTCACATGCTATTATTCTCTGACCATAGTTCTGATGAGGTCAGATCATTCTTGTTTGTTTATGAGCATTCCAATGTTGTCAGTTGAGGTTTCACTGTTAGTGTCTCTGGATCTCTGTCTGTGCTGGGGGTCTTTATATTTTATATCTCATAATAAAGGACCAACAATAAGTGTACTGAAAGCAGCATCTTTCATTTATAACATTGGCGACGAGGATGGGATGGCTGTGGACCCCCAGCAGCAACAAAATGAATGCCGCTCTGCTTCATCGGAGCATAGTAGCGGCCATCGTGGGACGTTGGACCCAGTGTTGTACCCTGCTTCAAGTAAGTGCTCCTTGGCGCTCTCCTAGCCCCTCTGGGTCTCGGCATATTACGCGTGTAGCTTCTCGGAGCCCCTGTGAGCAGCCGCAGCAGTTTTGATCTCTGCACGTCGTTCGGCGAGTGTATTCCAGGCCCTACCATATAAAACGGTATAGAGGCGCACTCGCAACTACTAACGTGCTAGCCGCAGCCTCGGAGTGCCCGTTTCGTACGCAAGCTGCATCATACGTTTATTCTGAAGCAAGAAAGAAGAGATAGAGGGAGGGGCAGGGCAGAGAAAAGCACCATCCTCTCCAGGACTGTCTCTGACAAAATAGTGAGAGGACTCACAACCATCCATACCCAGGGAGCAGAAGTGCGAGGGGCCAGAGTGTGCGGCAAGGCAGAGTAAACCCGTCATAGCAGTTCACAGTCATACGGAAAAGATTACATTCCAGAGACTATCTGAGCAGAATTGTGAGGGGCAGACTGTTCGTGAAGTCAGATATAGTCAGTCTCAGTAGTTCACAGTAACCTGTAGAGTCACACCTACCAGATATAAGTAGGAGCTGCATCTAATGATAAGCATATGGAAGAAGTGTATGGACATTTATGAATATTGATTGCCAGCATAAGAAGGTGTTCAAGGAGCCTGAACATTTGTATTTTCTCTACAAACTCGATATTATAGGTAGATCGAGATGGCTTTACCAGGCATAGCTGGGCCTCCAATATTTATGCCTACTCCTGGTCCTTCAAAAATGTTATGGGCTCGATGGCGCAAAGGTTTTATACATTACCTTAAAGCGGCTGGTGGTATTTCATATTCTAATGAAAGAAAGCTTGCTTTGCTCTTACATTTTTTGGGCTACAAGGGGCAAAGTATTTTTGAAACACTTCCTCAACCATCTGGTGATGGTAGTGGTGACTCAGTGAATGAATATGATCTAGTTCTACTCAAGTTGGACTTGCATTTCAATCCCAAAACAAGTACAATATTGGAGCGGTTCAACTTCCGCATGCGGGTGCAAGACCAAGGGCAATATGTAGAGGAGTTTGTGACTGCTTTACTGCATCTGGCTTTGTTTTCGATGTGCAAGTAATACTCACTTTGCAGCATCCGTGGCGTGTCCAGGCCGAAGAACCATGTGTGCAAAGTGCAAAAGAAGAGGGCATTTTGTGAACTGTTGTAAAAACTATCAGATGGGCCAGTTTAACTAAAGAAAGGTGTTGTACGTCAATGAGGAAGAAAAAGCAAGATCGTCGGATGAAGATGCTACTCTTCCATTACAGAATGTTATTGTCAAATTGTCAATACAATAAATGTTTTGTTGAATAGTGAGAATGAGGATAAATGCGAGCATCCGTATGCCACAGTGAGTGTGAATGGACATATGGTACGCATGATGGCCGATTCAGGGTCTAAAATGATCTTAATGCCGAGAGATGTGTTTGAAAAGGAAATGAAGGGAAAAACACTAAAACTGTTTAAACCAGATATTAATCCTGGTGGATATAACCAGGACAAAATTGAGTTGTTAGGGTATACTCTGGGAACATTTTAATTCAAAGGTCATTGTTGTGATGGTCATTGTTCTTTGTCCTAAGAAAGGACAAACTTTACTAGGATGGAGAGAGCAAAAGAACCTTAAGATTAAGCTTGATCCCAACGAAGAAGAGCAAGTGCTGCAGGTGTCGTGGACACCTGTCATGAAACATTCCAGGGTTTTTAGCAAGACCTTGGGGAAAGTAAAAGGGGTGCAGCATCAGATAATTGTAAAAAAGGGAAGTGTACCTGTAGTTACCAAACTCAGATCTGTTCCTTTAGCATTGAGAGATGGAGTCAAGAAGGAACTGGAGAAGTTGCTACAGATGGGAGTGATAGAAAAGGCAGGAGGGGTGGAATGGACTTCACCAGTAGTGGTTGTAAAGAAGGGGTCTGGTGAGTTGAGGGTTTGTATTGATATGCGTGAACTCAACAAATGTGTGCTAGTGGATAGATATCCATTGCCGAACATGGGAGAGATGCTGACGAGTGTTGGACATCATAAGGTATTTACTAAACTGGACATTGCTTCAGTTTATCATCAGGTTGAGCTGGAAGATGGATGTAGGAAACTGATAGCTTTTATTACGCATGAGGGTGTTTACCAATTTAAGAGAATGCCATTTGGCCTGGCATTAGCGTCGTCAGTCTTCCAAAAAGTGATGGACCAGTTGTTGATAGGTGTAAGAGGCGTTTTTTGCTTTCAAGATGATGTGCTGATATGTGGTGAGATGATGGAGGAACATGATAAAGTTTTAGACACTGTGTTGAAGATATTTGAGGAGAAAGGAATCACATTGACAGAGGAGAAATGCCAAAGTTTGTAATGTCCAAGGTTGAATATTTGGGCCATGAGGTGTCCAATGAAGGTGTAAAACCAAAAGAGAGTCTTGGAAACTCGATAAATGAGGTTAAAAGACCAGCAAATAAAGTTGAGTTACGATCATTCCTCGGCATGACAAAATTCTACCAGAAGTTTGGGGAGAACTATGCCGTCAAAGTTCTACAGATGAGAAAGCTATTGAGGAAAGGCATTGAGTTTGTGTGGAATCAAGCTTGTGAAATGGAATTCCAAAGGATAAAGGATGAAATAGACTTAGCTCAGCCGTTAAGTTGTTTTGATACAAGGAGAACTAGTGTAATTACTGTGGATGCTAGTGAGAGCGGGGTGAGTGCTGTTCTTTCACAGATATGTGATGATGGCTCAGAAGAAGTGATTGCTCACGCGTCTTGTGGATTGAGAGGTGCTGAAGTGTGCTACTCTGTATTAGAGAAATAAGCTTTAGCATGCTATTGGGCAGTAGAGTGGTTCAAAAGTTTTGTATGGGGAACTGATTTCGTTATTCGGATGGACCACAAACCCCTAAAAGTGATTTTTGAGAGTAAGGGTCTGGACAGAGTTTCATGCAGGGTGGCTGGATGGGTCAGTAGAATGCAATGCCATAGATTCAAAATGGAGGTACTTCCAGGGAAGGAGAATGTTTTAGCAGACAGTTTGTCGAGAGTAAAAGTATCCTCACATGACCCTCTCGAGGATGTTGATATGGAGATGGTGTTTGTGAATTCTGATGGGATTGTGTCTAAGGAGGAGTGGCTCGAAGAAGTGAAGAAAGACTCTGTGATGAGTAGAGTGATAACATATGTGATGTCCTCGGTGTGGCCTAAGAAAGTGGGATTGGTGGAAAATGAGAAGCCATTCTGGGAAGTGAGAGATGAGTTATCTGTTTCGGATAGTATTTTGTTTAGGTGGGAACAAGCAGTGGTTCCTGACGGTATTCGTGCCAAAGTGATTGATCTGGCTCACAGTGGGCATATCAGTGTTTCCAAGACAAAAGGTGTTTTGAGATGTGACTACTGGAGGTCTGGTTTTGACAGAGATATTGAGAGACGGCTGAATGAATGTCACATGTGTGTCAAAACTGGAAAGGGTATCGAAGCAAGGAAGCAATCATTAGTAGATGTAGGTGTGCCTTCAAAGGTGTGGTGTGAATTCGGGTTATGGTAGGGGCAAGCTTGTGGTATTGGTCATTGACCTGTTCTCTAGGTGGTGTGATTTCAGGGTTGTGAGAGAAATTTCAGGGGAGAGCATGGTAGATGTTCTGCAAGGAATTTTTGCGAGTGAGGGTGTCCTGGAAAGTATCCTCATTGATAATGGCACGCAATTCACTGGAGGATGCTTCCCAAATTATTTGAGAAAATGTGGGTTGAAGCGTAAGAGTTCTGCTTTAAATAAACCTGAGACCAATGGTGTTGTTGAGAGAATGAACAGGTGTGTAATGGAGATTATTCGCATAGGGCAGGAGTGCGGATATGACAAGATGGTGGTTATTCAAAATAGAATGTGGGCTTTGCGCATGGCTCCTTACACAACTACAGGGTTGTGTCCTTTCGAATTGATGAGAGGCTGCAAGCCGTATTCTGTGGTGAGTCCTCCGTGGTTGGGGAGGAGTAGAGAGTCTGATTTGGTTGTTGATGAAGTGAGAAAGATGTTGCAGAAAAAGAAGGAGAAATGGTTTATGTGTGAGAATGAAAAGAGAGTGAGGAAGGAGCTATGTGTAGAGTGTGGTGATTGGGTGAGAATCAGGAAGGGAGTTGTCAAGAGAAAAGGAGATTCCTTATACTCAGAGCCTGTGAAAGTTGTTGCCGTGTTAAAAGGAGCTGTGCGAGTCATGGGTGGTCAAGTTTGGAATAAGAACAGAATTGCGTTGGTGAGAAGGGGTTGTGTGTGATCTTGATTCTTTGTATATTCATTATATGTTTTTATTATATGAAAAAGGGGAAAATGTGTTGTAATGTGACTTGACTGAGCTGGTTCTTGTCACATGGTATTAATATCTGACCATAGTTCTGATGAGGTCAGAACGTTCTTGTTTGTTCATGAGCATTCCAATGTTGTCAGTTGAGGTTTTACTGTTAGTGTCTCTGGATCTCTGGCTGTGCTGGGGGTCTTTATACTTTATATCTCATAATAAAGGACCAAAGATAAGTATACTGAAAGCGGCATCTTTCCTTTATAACAGGAATCTTATTTTTATTTTTCATATTTTGATATTTATCTGATGCTGCGTGATGCAGGGATGGGTAAAACTCAACCATGTGCTACTGTGACAATAGTTTACGTTTCGGAACAGTTCCTCTCTATGCAAGCACTTCAGAAAGTAAAGTATATAGGGAGCATGTAGGTTTAGTGTTTAGTTTGGTTAAGGCATAAACCAAAAACGAATTCCAATTGATTTTCACAAACACTTATGCAAACACTTATGCACTTTTCAGTGAGACTGTTAATAGGTGACTTGCGTATTTTACCGCAATTTATTTTTATCAACATATATTGTTGTTACTGACTCCTGTTCTTCGCAATAAAAAATACAAATAAGAAAGTGATTGCCAACTTCGTGGCCAACAGTTTCGCCCATCTGGTCTTTGTCAAGGCAGGCCAGTTTTATGTCAAAACGAACAATTTTTCACAGTCATTCAAATGTATACATTCCTTATATAATCTAACATGGTTTACATAGGATCATGTGAGTTTCTATAATGCTGCAGCAAGTATGCGTTACATGCGTTTCATGTGTTGTGGTTTAGCTGAGTTCTGGAGGTCCGTGTAGTTATTGTAGCTAGTTGGTGGCGTGTTCAGTTTTGGGGGAGTCAATTCCCAATAGAACTAGCAATGCGTGTGCCTCTTGCTTGTCGGTCTGACCTGCTGGTCAATCGGCTGCCTGGAGTCCAACATGACAAATAAGTGTACCATTCTTTACTTTCCTTCTAACCACGTTTGGAGATCTCTAGACTGTCCCCCGAGACATAACATTACATACACCATTCAGGGTCCTGACAACATGAATGGGTTACCAAGGCAACCTACGTGATGCCTTATTTACAACATCGGCCATATTTCTTACCACGAGTTACACAGAGGCTGCTTTCACGAGCAGACTGCACCAGAGCAGGTAGGAGACAATGGATTCCCTCTCTTTTTTAGTTCTTGCACGCAGCTAGAGATTCCCCTTCTGCATGCTTTAAGTAATGACTATTTAGATAATATCCTACATCTTGTGCACTCTTTAGGTGGATGCTTCAAGTTAATCACAGTTGCGTTTTCTTTCACTGCTTCTTGACTACTGCAAGATATCCAGGTGAGATGTTACTTAAGGACCGATTGCCAGAATGTTCATTTCTTGTATATTAATATGACATCATTGTAATACCCATTAGAATTATTATTTATCCTTATGTCTAGATGTCATACTTGTGGTCTTAAGACATGCCACACATTGATGAATTGAGAAGAGTTACCATTTATTGGACAGCACTATATCCATTGGGTAAGATTCAATATATAGTGATTCCGTATTTCCCTTTTTGAATCCATGATTACAAATATGTATTCCATTCTATGCTTAGGGTACAGTTTCTCTTTACAGACCTGTGCCAGGCATTACTGAAGTATTGTGATTGATAGAGTCATGCAGCCCTCCTGCCTTGGACACTGGATAGATAGTGGTAAGATATTGTGATCCATTTAATTGATTGAAAAAGAGGTCTCAATAGACTTTACTCTGGTTTCGTCCAGATCCATGTCGATACCAGATGGGAAATATTTGGACATTGTCCATGATCTTTGCGTCCTTGGCCAGGATCAAATAGAGATTCAGTCCCTGAAAAATAGTGCCAGTTCCTGGCCTGAAAGTAAGTTGGGTGTCCGATAGTACATATTGTACCCAACCCATTCCTCAAGCCTTTTGAACAGGAGTCCTGCAAATAGTGTACGGAGGATAGCACAGGGGCAGCGCGCTGGTTTTGGAGCAAGACCATGCAGCACAACAGAGGTTCGAATCCTTGATCTCGCTTGGAAACCGAACGCAGGTATGGTATTAGGTGCATTATAAAGAACCAATTAAATAAATAAAAATAGCTTAGATGAGCCATCTAGTAGCGTGAATAGGCAATTGGCACATGGACTTTCAAGATTACCCTTTTTAAAAACAGGCACTATAATACTCATACTCCACTAGCTCAGTAGTCAGGTATTCATGATGATGAGAGCATTAAACAATTTTACGAGGATTGGTGTCCATATTGCGAGCTGGCTTAGAAAAATATTGTTCGCTACCTCATCCATCCAGCCCCTGAAATTTGAAGGTCCTTTACCTCAATAGCACGTGCTACACCTACTCAATACTAAAAGGGCTGAGCAAATCTAAGCTCCCCACATTTCCCTGCTCTTTTGTATCACTCCTGTCCTTTCCACAAAGCTACAGGGCACGGAAGTTCTCTATCTATGCATCCTCTGTAATATGAATCCCTGGAGCTTCCCATGCTCCCAGGTCTAACTCCTTGGCATTTCTTGACACCGTGGAACGAACGTCCTTACAGTTGTTTTGGCCTGCCGCCACTGCAAGCCTATCCCAGTTATCATTTGCAATCTCCCCCCTGCCTTCTTGACAGTGCTTCTTTAAAATCGAATATCCTATCTTTCAAAAGATTAGTGTTAGGAGGCTTGCTTTTTAGGACATACATTAGAGCTTTCCTCTGTTCCTTGCAGATTGGGGAGATCCAAGATCTCTTTACTCTATTGCTCCTCTCTATATATGGGAGTGGTATCCTAAATATTCTACCACAATTGGTTATATTGTGGGAGAAGGCACCTATAATCGCCCCCGAATCACTATGGTGATTGAAGCAGGTAAATATGTCCTCTATGCAGGAACATACGGTCGCCTTCTGTAACAATACTTTGTTGATAGATGACCACTGGATAACCCTGAAACCTTTCTTCTGTAAGTTACTTAATCAGGTATTACCGGGGATTGAGGTTCAAAATGGTGAACACATGGGTTCTGACATTCCCTTTCAAGATACAGATACTGCTCACGGTGATTGCACTCATGAGCTCAGCAGGTTTGACTACCTAAATAGATCTCCATAATGCCTTTCTTTCAGTCCCAATCTATCCAGATCACTGTGCAGGTGATTTCAATCTGACACACACCCAAGACTCGCCCAGCATGTAGTGCGCAAATGAAACCCTTATTTATTTATAGCTATAAGTTCAATAGTCTGAATGATATACCACTCATATCACACCCTTCTCCTGAGACCCCCCTGGTCACACTGAACCAGGAATCAGGCTAGTTTGCAAAGGTAAATGTGTATTTATTTGTTTAGAATTTAAATCACAATATATTTTAATAGGTAACAACAATCACCAATGGGGTGACAGAACACTGAATAATGTCTGTAATGCACTCGGAATCAAGTAATGGACACAAAAAGAATGCAGCACAGAAAAGAGAAAGAGTACTTTTGGGTTGGTTTGGAACAGATAGGACTATGGTAAGGGGTTCCCCCTGCAACACCCCTCAACCCACCAACAGGCAATTTAAATAGATGTGAGGAGAGAGAGGTACTCAGGAATAACAAAGATCAAACAGAATATCACTCCCACCTTCCCCCCTTTAAACACAAGAGAAAAACGGAATTGACTTTGCAACTGTCAGACTGGCTTTGAAATTGGCTGAGCAATAACACTAAGCAATAACAATCACGAGTTGGGTGGTAATGCAGGCGGTATTACCGCCGGTGGTATTAGGTCTACCGCCAAATCCCCACGGCGCTATTAGTGCCGGATCACGGGTTTGGCGGAGCGGTTAGTGCCCATTCCCCATTGGGTCCATTCCGGAATTCCTCATTCCCCATTGGGCCCAATGGGGAAATTTCACGCTATTACCGCCAACGGATTTCCCGACGGCGGTAATAGCGCCATAAATCGGCAAATTTGACATCCCCGGCAGCACAAGTCCAAAGACTCAAAGTAGGATTTATGGGTCAGAGTTACACAAATAAAGATGACTATGCAAATGGCGCTTTAGCAACTAGACAGAATAGGATAGCACTAAAGATTCTGACACTGTTACTGGTTAGGAAAGTAGGGATAGTTCAGAGATCAGAACGGAACAAGATAATTCAAGGTATACAATAGTTCTCTAGCATCCTGTTAATAATCAAAATCCACTGGGATTTAAGATTTTGGCCAGTCACGGTTCTGGTCAATGGATTGGGACTTATCAAGGAAAGACAGCACATCAGGCACGGGACAGGATAAGCTAGGCTGGTCACCGGAACTGCACAGGATCTGCATTTCTTATTTCTGGATATTTCCATTCAGTGGGATCAGGTTCATCAGGCAAGAATTATGGCAGCAAGCCAGATGGTTTCAGGATGCTAGTTTCAGGATGCTTTCTCACACCACAGCGCTACACTGGGTTGTAAGGATAAGTTTGAGGATTCAGGCCTTGCTGAAAATGGTTCAGCTATTGCTGGGCCTGATTTTGGCATCTGGATCTGAAGGATGTTGAATATTGGATGTTGAATGCTCGATTAGAGTGCTTTGCTGGAAATAGAAGAGTGAGTGAGTCCCTATGTGTTGTCAGCTGTCTCAATTTATCCTTTCAAATGAAATCACAAAAATGGGTGGATGGGCCGGCTTAACTAACTTGCCCCTGTGGAATGGGATTGGATCAGAATATCATCTCCGTCTTGCACAGAGTGATTGGATCCAAGACAGATGATGTCACATTCATGGTATGGCTTTTACCATCATTAGAAACCACCAGCCACTAGTATCAAAATCGAATTTTGTCCTAAATACATTTTTATACATTTGTAACCTCTACTCAAAAAACATACAGGGATTACATATGTTATGGACTATCTGTTCCTCAAAATCCTGCAGCTGTGAAATCTTGTTTTGCCTTTCTGCAGCATTTTGTCCATTTCACCATGAAAACATTTTCCAAATGTTCTCCAAATTTCCACAAATATGTATGTTTACCCAAGGAATGTGTGTGCAGCAAAGTTTAACAATTCTAGCATAAACACAGTTGACATAAAACAACATATATTGCCATTTCTGTTCCGAATATGTTACACAATCCCACTACATCTTTAAAGGTAAAGCCAAAATTTAGACTAACAAATCTGTCCTTTTTATATTTTTCATCATTTCTGATAGCAAGTTATAAGTCTCTATAGAAATGTTCATTATATATTCTTAGCAGCAAATGGTCATCCTTTTGTCTGTCTCTGGAGCAAGGAGTAGCCCCCACCTTTGGTGGATTTCCTTCTGCAGGACAGTTTATGACCCTTTCACACGTCCATTTCCTGGCCTGAAGGATCTGCCATTGTTCAGTCTTTGGCTGCAGACAAAAGTCTGTCCTACCTGGCAATTACCATATGTCAGTGAGTATCTGCTGAGAGGAAGGCCCTCCTCTTGGGTGGAAAAACCTGTTTTTCAACTTCTGGCAGGCGCAGTCAGGCTAATTTATTTATTCTTAGTTGCTTGACTTAAAGTCCAGCAGAAAACAAACTTGTTGCATCAGATTATATAGGTAAATTACATTCTTAGATTTAAACCTGTGGAATCAAAAATAACTGAGATCTGTGTTTTTTTCATCAAAAATCCTTTTGTATTTGCTAATCCGGCTGGCTTTTAGTTTAGATAACTTTAAAGTCTAATCAGGAGAGCCCAGTTTGCTGCACTCAGATTGTTGGCAGGAACTGTCATTCACAGTTAGCCCAGGGTACTGAACACACATTTTTTTTTTTTTACAGGAACTGTCATTCATAGGCAATCCAGTTTTGCTGGAAAATGTTTTTCACCTTTCAGTACTTTGTACATTCACAATGCTTCCTTCGGTTAACTGAATTTTAGCGCCAAGCCAGATTTTGAGTGTTGAGAAGTGTTATGCACAGGCATTTTGGATTTTTAGCAGCAAAGTTAATGTCATCATAGGCACATTTTGGAGTTTCACTTGCAAAGTGCTGCTGCTCCCTCTGCACTCTATGTTTGCTTGTCATGGAGCCCAGTGGCACTTTTTCTGCAGGGTGCGCACTATTCCACCACACATGCACCATGGGTGGCAGGTTGTGCAGCCATCTTTTTGTGTGTTGAAAACGCGTTTTTGGAGGTTTTGGTGCGCACAAATGTTTTGCCGCCATTTTTGCTGATTCTTGCACCATAGATAGCAGAGCGATGCCGCATAGTATAGCGGAGTGGGTCAATACATCCCACAAATCCCCCCTCACAACTTCATTTTGACTTCCAGTCAGGAGGGAGTCGGGTGATTGGGATGTTCTTTTCTGTCCATGTGGAGAGATTCAGTTGCTTCTCCCGTCAGCAATTGAGGTGACACACTCTCCTCGCCAGTTTAGGTTTATGATGGGACAATACTCCGGATTCCTAGGGTTTTCCCTCCCGGTCCCCGAGTGGTCCTCCTTGGTGATTCTTGGGATGATTCTTAGTTCAAATGCTAGAAAACAGAACATAGCCTGGTTATGGAAATGCTCCCCCTACTGAGTCCACACATCTTCGTGGGATGTCAGCAGTGGGAAAGACACTTGTATTCCTTAACAATTGGCCATATTCGCCGTCTATTATTCAGTGATCATTTACTCCTTTTCTTAGGTGTAATCAATGAATATTTTATCATTTTCCTAAGTGTCCGGAATGTCCCCCTCTTCGTCCCCGGTAAGCCCTTCTATCTGCCGCAAAGTATGCCTGGGGTAGAAACTCTTTAGCTGTTTTATTTGGACCCACTTGTCTTCCCCCTCTGTCAAACTGGACCCCGCCAAGTTGGGAGGAATTTGCACTCTTTGGCCTGGTTCCCTTGGAAATTGTACAAGTAGACCGGTCTCCTACTTGATATTCTTTTTTAGTTGTTTTAAGGTCATAGTGGGTCTTCATACTGTCTGCAGATCTTTCTAGATTCAGCTGAGCATTGGCAAAAGCATGTTGAAGGTGTTTTCTCAGATTCTCAACATATTCATGAATTGTGGAGGCATTTATCAAGGTCTGCTCTTGAGTTCTGCAGAGCAGATGCTGGGGTAGCACCATCCTTCATCCAGTCATCAGCTCAAATTGAGACATTTTTGTTGCAGAAGAAGCGGTATATCTGATGACCATCAGGACAAGGGGTAATCAATGGTCCCAACTGCCATAAACTTTTTTAATATGCTCTCAATAGTTTAATTGTACCTCTCAACTCCACCACTAGAGGGCAAGCCGGTAGGCTATGTGTACTTTCATTTTTACCCCAAGTATCTCCCACATCTTTGTCATCTTTGTCATCACTTCGCTAGTGAAGTGGCTACCTTGGTCTGACTTAATCCTTTGTGGTAGTCCAAAACAGGAGAAGATGTGATTGATCATCAGGGCAGCAGCTGTTCTGCCTAGCAGTTTGGGGCCAGGAGACATTCCAGTCATTTAGTAAACAAGCATGTTACGGTCAACATGTACTTGTTCCCCTTAGAGGAGCGAATCACGGGCCAGATAAAATTGACTTGCAAATCTGACCAAGGCAGTGTCATCCCCATTTTTTGGGGGGGAACACGGTGTGTGAGTGATGTTGGCTGAAATTGTGCACACACAAGACACCTCTTCAAGTATTATTTGAGGTCCTGCCCCATGTGTGGGCAGTATGCAACCTCTCGTAAGATTTCTAATGTTGTATGAAACCCTCGATGACCGGATGTGGACTCATCATGGGCGTGATTCAGCATCAGGCTTCGGAATGAGTTAGGGACCACCCACTGTTCATGGCTAGATATGGATCTCCTCACCAACAAACCGTCTTGGATTCGGAACATTTTTGGACAATTCATCAACACTCTGAGGTCCTCTTTCCCAATGCATTTGGTATCCGTCAGGGGAAAGTTCTCAGGGTCCTCAATGTGTTGATAAAACTTACCAATTATTGGATCCCCTTTTTGAGCCATAATCAAATCAGCATCTGGGGTCTCCTTACTCCATTGGGCAGTTGAGAGTTCATTGTGAGCATTTGTCTGGGACCTAGTGATAGCAGTGACCTGGATTTCCCCCAACAGGGACTCGATCTCAAGTAGATCCCCTTGGATGGTGCTGGTTTTGGCCAGCTGATTAGCTAAGTCATTTCCAGTTGTGTCTGGTCCCTCTACATTAGAATGACCGTTAATCTTTTTCCAGTAGATGGTCATCCCATTCTAGGTGACCAAATCATCAATATTGTGTGTTAATTTTCTGTGTTTTAGTGGTTTATTATTAGCACATAGCATGCCTCTCGTTTTCCAGTTAACCAGCTGCTCCACGAACCCGTTCCTTAAATAATCTGAATCAGTTATTATGACCAGTTTGTGGATTTGGTGTTGGACAATCAGTGAGGATGGCTTGATGCACAGCCATCAACTCTGCTAATTGACTAGTGCAGGGACCGATTTTGTACCCAGCGCAGGGTTCTGGGGCATCATTCACCCATGCATTCCCCACGCCGGCCACAAGTTCCTTTTCCCCGTTGTTGTCAACATGGCAGGAGCAACCATCCACATAGAGAGTGGACATTCCCTCACACTTGTCTTCTTCATAGACCTTGTGTGGGGAATCATGGTATGCCTCCATGTTGTCCTTGATTTTAAGACTTTCGTCCTCGAGACTGTTTTCTCTGGCACAATCATGCAAGTCAGACAGACCTTGCGATAGGGGACGCTTGTTGTTTTGGCCATTTCTGACCTCCACATGAAAGCCTTGCATTGACTGAATCCAGGAAGTAATTCGGGAATTACTCACATTTCCGGCCCGGATTCTGTCACTTTGAAGATATTGCAGAGGCTGGTGTGGAGTCTCCACTATGATGTATTCCCTCTGGATAAACGGGTGGTAATTCTTCAAGGCCCACACCGTTGCCAGGAGTGCCTTCTCACAATCGTTGAATTTTTTCTCCACAGAGGATAAAGTCTTACTCGCATAGGAGATGACTTTATTGACCTTGCCATGCTTCTGATATAATACTGCAGTCAAGCATGTATTTGAGAACCCTGTCTCCAAGAAGAACCCCTTGTGTGTGACAGGGTAAGCTAGGCAAGGCACTTGTGAGAGGCTTCTTTTGAGTTGTCTTACTGCCTTGGCCTGTTCTGGACCCACTCCCACTTGACCCCCCCCTTCAACAGATGGATCAGGGGTCTTGTGATCTCTGCGTAATCCTCAATGAACTTTCTACTGTCATTAGTCAGTCCAAGGAGACTCCTTAGTTTACGCAGAGTTGTGGGGTCTTTTAGGTTCTGGAGTGCTCCTACATTCTTTTCCTGGGGACAGAGGCCCTCAGGAGTTATCTTATGCACCAAGAAGTTGACACGGGTCCTACACCATTGTGCCTTCTGGAAAGAAAGTTTTGCTCCGGCAGCCCTCAACTGTGTCAGAACATAACGGATCTCCGCTATGTGTTCCTCCACAGTTGAGCTTTTGATTAGAACATCATCTACATAGTCAAGGTCACCCATTTCACCGAAGTCGGGCATGGCCTTATGCAGAAAGATATTAAATTCATTGCTGGAGTTGATGTATCCGAAGGTTGTCCGGGTCCAAGTTTACTGCTGCACCCAAAGGTAACGGCCAGCTTGTATTGGTCCTCCCTACTGACAGGTACAGTCCAGTACCCATTGGTCAGGTCAGTGGCAGTGTATACCTTTGACCCCTGGATCTGGGACATCCCTTGGTCAATGTAGGAAAGATGCCAGGGTGAAGTGTGGACCCGTTTGTTGAGCTCCCTTAGGTCAGCACAGAGTCTCCACTTCCGGTTTGGTTTCAAAATCCCCAGCACCGATTATTGAAGGTGCTGTGGAATGGACAAATTATCCCACGGGACTCAAGGTTCTTAATTATTTCTGTAAGGGACTCCATTGATGCGAGAGGCAAGCGATATTGCTTCACAAACACTGGAGTCATGCCAGGGTCCGTGGGAATTGTTGTTGTGTGGATGTCGCTGCGACCGCAGTCATGAGTCCACTGCAAAGAGATCTTGAAAATCCAAGAAAACTTGTTTCAACTTTTGCTTTTGTTCCAGAGTCTCACAGGCATCAGCTAGGTTGACTCTCTCTTCAACCATCTGCCTGAAGCCCGGAAAGACTTCTGGTTTAGTTATCTCAGCGGCCTCCTCCAGCTGGGTGGAGAAGTCCCTGGTCAAAGTACTAACTTGGACTGATGGCTTCAGGTGGGGAAGGCAGTCCTGGTGGACTTGAAAGATCACCTCATCCCTCCTGAAGACACAGGTCACCTGTTGCTTACCATAAGGGCAGGAAGAGTACACCAGGAAATTCCCCCCATGCCGGGTGAAGCTCTTGTCTGGTGTTGTGTCATCATCGCTATCACTGTTAAAACAGTCATTCGGGATTGGTCCTACCAGTTAATTACGCATATCTATGGAAAAATGTCAGTCATCAACCGCCATTCCAATAATGGTGCCTGTGCCCATAGTGATACTCCTAAGGTCGCTGTTATCCACCACTATTGGAATGGTGTTGTGTTCTGTATTGACTAGTGCTATTGGGTTTAACCCCAACCCTTGCTGTTGGAAATGGACATTGAGGTGAACATATGTGTCAGGATTTTTCAGTTTCTGTCCTTTTTAATTTTTTACTTTAAGTGTGAATTTGTAGGGTCCGTTCTGGGATGGTGACTTCTTCTCCAATCTGCATTTCAACTGCATATGGCAGCAATTGAGCTGGCCAACATGCTTTCTCTGGGTCCTCAAAGACCGTGGGATTAACCACTAATCGGGAACAGGCTTTGAAGTTTATTAGGTCCAAACTAATGGCAAAGTGATTGAGAATGTCACTGCCTAAATAAAATTCAGCAGGGACATCTTGCACGACCCAACAATTATGGACTATGCTCTTGTTACATATGTACATTTTGAGCATACACCTGCTAGGCAGGATATGTTTGGAATTGGATATTTCCAGGTCCATTTCCCATTTGTCTATCAATTTAAATGTGGGAATGGCTGGATCTTTTGGGAGTTTTCGGAACATGGCCTCGCTGATGAAGCTCTTACCGTGTGGTCACGCACACTCGGGTGAGAACAGAGTCCTTCCCCTCATTTAAATGAATAGGGATCAACAGCTGTTCTCCAATTTTCTGAATGTCAGCCAAGCTTTGAGCTGGTTTCTCATAATTTTGGACTATAAGAGTGGGATTTTCTGATTGTGAATTTGTATAGAATTTCATAGTATCCCTTCGAGTGTGGAATGCCACTTGAGACTGGAAGGAAGGTTGATTTTCAGAAATAGAGAGACTTCCCATCACCAGTTTGTTTTCCTACTGCAATTACTGTCACGGTAGGGATTTGGTGGTTCTGGAAATGGAATTCAATTTGGTCAGGTTTTTGTTCAACCATGTGGCATGTGCCATTTAAACTAACATGGTCAACTCTACATTTTAATTTTATTGGTCGGTTAGTCTGGGTCCAGAGGACCTTGTTTCACAATCTATGAGGGGTGACAATCTACGCAGGATGTAATTCCCTAGTAAACATGGTGTGCCCCCTGGAGTCACAACTATGACCGAGTGTTTCACCTTGCGTCGCCCAGTTTTGATGTCTAAATCCACTGTCCCCTCAACAGGAATTTCATTCCCATCGAAGTTCTGAAGTTGTCCAGGAAGAGGGGTAAGAGGGATTTGGTATTTCTCCCCCCTCCCTGAATTCAGCTGATCAAAGGCCCTTTTTGACAGAAGGGTGGCTTGCGAACCAGTTTCCACCAGTGTCAAAAATGTACATTGCCCCTGTATTTGGACCAGGGCATAGATAATGTGCATTTTGGGGCAATTGGTGGGTTATTTTCTATACTTTGGATTCTGACAGGGGGGTAGCGTGGGCAGGATTTTGTTTGGGATCTTGGGAACCTGTAAAAAAATGGTGACAGTTGGATATGAGGGGAGTTTTGGACTCCCCTGGTTCTGATTTTGGGCAGCCTCCCCCCTTTTTGGAGACAGTCACTAGAATTGGTTTGAACAATGTGATTTTCTGGCTGGTCATTCTGGGGTTCAATGATGGGCGGTTTTAACTCAGTCCCCACATTTACCCAGTCCTGATTAAAATCTCTTGGGACCCATTTTTCTTTGGGAGGAGTTTCCCCGTCAATGAAGGAGAGGATCCATTTCCCAGAATCCTCTGAGGACCACTCTACTTCGAAATTGGAAGATTCTAACCTCCTCCACAAAATGGGTCTTTTTAGGCCCTTTATTTCTCCTATCCGCCCTCTGTTCCTTAGGTTGCAGATTATCGGGGGGCAGGAGATTTTGGTTCTGGTTCCTAGGTTTCCAGGGGCTTTTTCACAAGTGGGGAAGGAAGCCTCCTCTAAAGCTTTACACCTCCCTCCCCCTGTGCCTCCTCCCTGGGAACCGGTGGGTCGTCAGGGTTCTCTCCCTGTCATTGCTCTGGAGTACCAGACCCTTGATTTGAGGGGTTTTGGGCCACCATGTTCATCGAAGGGTTCTGCTTAGCCCTCAACATGTGACCCAGATCCTGTGCCAATTTCTGGACCTGGCGCTCAAGTTGGGACACCCGCTTTGGCTGGTGCGGGGTTCTCTGATCTATCCTAATTTGATCACAGGAAGGGTAACTGTCCCTTCTCCCATAATACCCTTGGTTCGGATAGTTGTGGTAGCCCTCCACCCTTGGCCTCCCCTCTCCCGGGTGGGCTGTCTGAGCTCAGGAAAGTGGGGAAAGAAAGAAAGAAGGTATGTTTTGGGGGCTGATGTTTGGTGGGTACCGGGGAAAGAAACTCAACCCGGCATTTGGGGGATTACCCTCCTGGGGGAAGTTAGGAGGGAAGTTTCCTGGGTTGGCAGCTGCCTGGTTGATCCCCCCGCTTGGGCTGGGGGAGTCCACACATAGCCCAGGATGGGTCTGCTGCCCTTTTAACGGGGGCTGATGTAGTCAGGGGAGTTAGTGGTCCCATTTGTGGTGTTACCTCTCTGACTACCTGTTTGGGATTGGCCCCCGAGGGCCTTCTGGGTCTCTGGTTAGGAGGATTTTGCACAGGAATATTTTTAAGCTGCCTCATCTCTAGATCTAAAATGGCGGCAACCTTCACCTCTGCCACCTTAGCAGCAGCAGGGGTGTTGGTTGGTTTGGGGTTTTTATTGGTACTTTTATTTTCTAATGGTTTCTGCACTTCATAAATGCGAGTTGCCTGTTCAATGACCCAGTCTAGTGATCTCTTCTCATGAAAGTCCTTCACCAGCTGGGTCATTATGTATTTAGGGAGTGTATGAAAGAAGGTATCGATGAACTCCCTACTGTCTGTGCGCACCCTCCTTGTGGTCTGCACAAAGGCATATTTCAACTCTTGTACAAATTCTTGTGGGGCCTGATCTTCCCTACATTGCAGATTGTAGGCCCCCTTGCAGGCCTCCTGAGGTTTCCTATGTATGGAGAAATACTTTAAGATGGCCGCCCTATAGGTGGACAATCTTGATTGGTTCTGATCCTCGAGCCCCGCAAAAAAGCTGGAGTATTCAGGGGAAAATGTCCACTAGACATATTGACTGCAACTTTGGCTATCCTTCAGGTGGAAAGTATCCATCATTTGCTCAAACAGCTCGAGGTGCTCCCACACTGAATATTTTGCATTTTTATGATAGGGAGTTATGACGCTCCTAATGGCCTTGATTTGTTTCAGGGGATCTTTCATTAGGGCCCTCTTAATTTTGTTGGCCTTTTTAGTTTTGGTCACCCTTGTCCACTCATCCTCTGACTCAGAGGCACTGCTACAGGAGGTGGCTATCTGATCCTCTAGGCTCTGCCCAATTCTGTGGGCTTGGGAATGGCTTGCAGAATGTGGGGGCCTAGTCTCTTGAGACCTGTGGTGATCAGAACAGTCTTCTGACTCTCCCTTGCTCCCAGGTTTGGCTGAGTAACCCCCCCTTCCGCTGCCCTAGCTGGGAAGAGGTTTTTAAGATGCTCTTAGTGGGTCTAGTTTCATGAAGTTCCCCACCAAATTTGATAGACTGATGGCTTGTTAGGCAATATTTGAGGACCCATTTCTCTGATTCTCCCCTCAATGGAGTCTTCCTGATCAGAGAGGCTAGCCCTCACATTTGGGAATCTGTACAGTGATGCCTGCCCATCCATTTCTGGGAGACGCTGATCTTTCAGTCCCATATTTCCCATTGTGCTGAAGTCTACCATCCCGTGGCCCTTGGCTCATATGAGCCAGTGAAATGAGGGTGGCAGAGTCCATGGAACTGAAGGGATTAAAATCCCTGATGGCAGGGGCCCTGAGGTTATGCTCAGGGGTTTCTCTTTCCCATCTTACCTCATCTCTTTCAGCCCCTATTCCCTGATGACATGCCAAAATCTGACAATTTTCCTCCTCTATTAAGGCCTTACTGGTCTCAATGATTTGTTCCTGCACAGCTATCTGCGTGTGGAGCCTTTCATTCTTTTCACAGAGAGCCTCATTGTCTCTCTGTGCTTCCTGCCTAGATTGGAAATACTGGGGCAATTTTTGCTGCAGGAGACACACCTCCTGAGTTTGGTTGTTATTGGTCTGATTGTTCTTTGACAGAGCATCCTCCACCCGCCTGGTGTGCTCTAGTAGCTTTTCATAATCAGTTTTGAATTCACTAAACTCCTTAAGGGCCAGCTTTCTTTCATCTAACTTTAAATGGATGACTTCCTGGCCTAAGGCATCCCTCTCCTGAGTTAGAGTGCCCCTCTGTGCAGCAAGGCCACCCCTTTTTTTTTAAATGCACCAGATTTCTGGCACTCCTCATCAAATTCTTCTTGAGAATGGATGTCTTTAATAATTAAAGTATTATTTTCCTCTTTCAAGGATTCTAGGTGGTTCTCTAAAGTGACTACCTGTTCTGGGCATGCTCTGTTAAAAGTTAATTGCTGTGCCAATTTCTTTTGACTCTGTTGTAGAGAATCCAACTTTTCCTGACACCCTTTTTGCAGTGGCTGTACCTGGGTATCTTGCTCTGCGTTCTTTTGCACTAAGAGAGCCAGATCTTCTTGGAGTTTGGTGATATATTGCCTAGCCTCTGTTTCTGATTCTTTGCTTTCCTGGAGCCTTTGCTCTGCAGAGTCCAGATTGGTCTGGATTTTCTGCAGCACTTCCCCTTGCCTCTTTGTTAAATCTATATTGTCTTCATGTTTTTCCTGTATGATTCCTATGTGGCGGTATAGGTAGGCCGCTATTTTAGCAATCTTACAGTGCTCCTCTTTTATTTTTGGAGCCATGTATAGCTCGCTAAGCGCTTGATGTAATGGACCCTTGTCCTGCCAGTTATCAAGGTCGATTGCAGTGACTTGCTGTTTTATCTCCTGCAGCCATACCTGTTTACCCTGTTCTTGCCACTCACACCTGACAAAGAGTTTGTGCTGAAAGTGTTCCCTAGCAATATTAATTTCCACTGGTGTTGCATTCTCAGAAATATTAATGTCCTTCTTATCTCAGGGTTATTTTACCTTTGCAAATAGGCCCAATTCTTTTGAGTATTTCTTTTGAGGGGTGCTTGTACAGTGTAGCACAGTATGCCAACCCAACAAGGTATATGTACCCCACTGGCTAGTATGCTATGTTAGCCTGTCACGAGTGGTATGTCATATTCAGGATCCCCGTCACGAGCCCCCAAGCTGTAAGTGATTTCAATCTGGCACACACCCAAGTCTCGCCGAGCATGTTTTGCGCAAATGAAACCCTTATTTATTTGTATCTATAAGTTCAATATTCTGAATGATATACCACTTATATCACACCCTTTTCCTGAGACCCCCCTGGTCACACTGAACCAGGAATCAGGCTACTTTGCAAAGGTAAATATTTATTTATTTGTTTAGAATTTAAATCACAATATATTTTAATAGGTAACAACAATCGCCAATGGGGTGACAGAACACTGAATAATATATTTAATGCACTGGGAATTAAGTAATGAAAACAAAAAGAATGCAGCACATAAAATAATATTTTTGTGTTGATTTGGAACAGATAGCACTATGGTTAGGAGTTCCCCCTGCAACACCCCTCAACCATTCAATAGGCAATTTAAATAGATGTGAGGAGAGAGAGGTACGCAGGAATAACACAGATCAAACAGAATATCACTCCCACCTTCCTCCTTTAAACACAAGAGAAAAACGGAATTGACTTTTCAACTGTCAAAATGGCTTTGAAATTGGCTGAGCAAAAACACTAAATGTGGTAAAAAATGCTTAATTTATTATACATTTTTATGGCAGCCTCTTTGAACAGATGCAAGAGAACACAAGCAAAGATTTAATCAAAAGGACACAATAGGAATCTCAAAATCAAAGTGGAAAATAATTTCGCACTGTGGGTTTGAGTTGTGGGTGTAGCTGAGGATGTTAGGTACAAGTGGGAGTTGACATTTCACTTCTATCTCAAAAACGGAGGGAGTTATGGAGGTTTTAGTGAAATGTGTTTTTCGAAAAATAAAGACACAAATTTGGACACAGACTTCAGTTTAGAATAAGAAAATATGGTTTATGCTTTTACTCAAGGCTAGAGCATTCAGGCTAGGCAACCAAGTCGGGACAAAGTAAGCTCTGAGACTGATTCATGACTTGAGTAACAGATCCCCATCACCTTCCCCGGCAGCAGTAGTCCAAAGACTCAAAGTGGGATTTATGGATCAGAGTTACACAAATTAAGATGACTATGCCAATGGCACTTTAGCAACTAGACAGAATAAGATGGCACTAAATATTTTGACACTGTTACTGGTTAGGAAAGTAGGAATAGTTCAGAGATCAGAATGGAACAAGATAATGCAAGGTATACAATAGTTCTCTAGCGTCCTATTAATACTCACAATCCACTGGGATTTAAGATTTTGGACAGTCACGGTTTTGGTCAATGGATGGGGTCTTATGAAGAAAAGACAGTTCATCAGGCATTGGACAGGATCAGCTAGGCCAGTCACCGGAACTGCACAGGATCTGCCCTTCTTGTTTCTGGATATTTCAATTCAGTGGGATAGTGAGTTCATCAGGCATACATTATGGTAGCAAGCCAGATAGTTTCAGGATGCTAGTTTCAGGAGGATTTTTCTCACACCACAGTGCTACACTGGGTTGTGAGGATAAGTTTGAGGATTGAGGCCTTGCTGAAAATGGTTCAGCTATTGCTGGGTCTGGTCTTTGGCATCTGAATCTGGAAGGATGTTGAAGGCTGGATGTTGAATGCTGGGTCAGAGTGCTTTGCTGGAATCAGAAGAGTGAGTGAGTCCCCATGTGTTGTCAGCTGTCTCTATTTATCCTTTCAAGTGACATCACAAAAATGGGTGTATGGGCCGGCTTAACTAACATTGCCCCTGTGGAATGGGATTAGATCAGAGTCTCATCTCCGCCTTGCACACGAGTGATTGGATCCAAGACAGATGATGTCACATTAATGGTTTGGCTTTTACCATCCTTAGAAACCTCCCCTAGCCACTAATATCAAAATCGAATTTTGGCCTAAATACATATTAATACATTTGTAACCTCTACAAACATCACATACAGGGATTACATATGTTATGGAGTATCTGTTCTTCAAAATCCTGCAGCTGTGAGATCTTGTTTCACCTTTCTGCAGCATTTTGCCCATTTCACCATTAAAACATTTTCCAAATGTTCTCCAAATTTCCACAAATATGCATGTTTACCCTAGGAATGTGTGTGCAAAGTTTAATAATTCTAGCATAAACACAGTTCACATAAAACCACATATATTGCCATTTCTGTCTTGAACATGTTACACAATTCCACTACATCTTTAAATGTAAAGCCAAAATTTAGACTAACAAATCTGTCCTTTTTATATTTCCACCATTTCTGATAGCAAGTTATAAATCTCTAAAGAATTGTTCATTATATTTTCTTAGCAGCAAATGGTCATCCTTTTGTCTGTCTCTGGAGCAAAGAGTAGCCCCCACCTTTGCTGGTTTCCTTCTGCAGGCCAGTTTATGACCCTTTCACACATCCATTTCCTGGCCTGGAGGATCTGCCATTGTTCAGTCTTTGGCTGCAGACAAAAGTCTGTCCTACCCCGCAAAATATCATATGTCAGTGAGTATCTGCTGAGAGGAAGGCCCTCCTCTTGGTGTGAAAAACCTATTTTTCAACCTCTGGCAGGTCCAGCCAGGCTAATTTATTTATTCTTAGTTTCTTGACTTAAAATCAGCAGAAAACAAACTTGTTGCATCAGATGACACACGTAAATTACATTCTTAGATTTAAACCGGTGGAATCAAAAATAACTGAGATCTGTGTTTCTTTCATCAACAATCCTTTTGTATTTGCTAATCCGGCAGGCTTTTAGTTTAGATAACTTTAAAGTCTAATCAGGAGAGCCCAGTGTGCTGCACTCAGATTTCTGACAAGAACTGTCATTCACAGGTAGCCCAGTGTACTGCACACACATTTTTTTTTTTGACAGGAACTGTCATTCATAGGCAATCCAGTTTTGCTGGAACATTTTTTGCTTTTAACCTTTCAGGACTTTGTACATTCACAATGCTTCCTTATGTTAAATGAATGTTAGCGCCAAGCCAGATGTTGAGTGTTGAGAAGTGTAATGTACAGACATTTTGGATTTTTAGCAGCAAAGTAAATGTCATTATAGGCAAATTGTGGAGTTTCACTTGCAAAGTGCTGCTGCACCCTCTGCACTCTATGTGTGTTTGTCTTGGAGCCTACTGGCACTTTTTCTGCAGCGTGTGCTCTATTGCTCTGCATGCACCATGGGTGGCAGGCTGTGTAGCCATATTTTTGCCATATTTTTGTGTGTTGAAAATGCGGTTTTGGAGGTTTTGCCGCACACAAACGTTGCGACACCATTGTTGCTGTTTCTTGCACCATAGATAGCAGAGGGATGCTGTATAGTATAGCGGAGTGGGTCAATACATCCCACAACTGAACATATCTCGAATTCGATGTGCAGAACCACAGAAGTAGGGGTTTTGCTTTCCTGGTCAATTTGACTCCTACCGTGTTTTCTAAAGGCATAGGACTATTGGTGAGAATTCTGAATTAAAAGTGATCAATCGATATACGTATAGAGCTGACGGAGATCTCAAGTCACCCAAGCTGACAACGCCTATCTAGATTAGGTGCCTCTCCTTGACCTTAGCTCTCACCATGGACATCAGGGGAAAGATATGAAATGCAAACACCTTACCGTTTGTTCACGGAGGTTCAATGACATCAACCCCTCTAGCCTGCTGTTCCCTGCCATGGAGCAAATTATACGCCAGCATCTTTTCCTTTGAGTTAAATGGATCTCTCCTCAGAATGATGGGATTCTTGATCTGGTAGGGAGATGTTCTTTTATGAAGGGTTGCTGCATTACTGCTGACTGCTGTTATAATATATTCACACGGGAACAGTCTTTGGAATAATTGATGAAGTAATCCTTGTTGTCAAACATGTGAACATATGTATGAGGGTAGCCCACTTTGTTCCTGCATCACAAAGTAATTGTTGGCTTTGGTTGATATGAGAGCATTGCAAATTTGCAGTATGTACCAACTTGAGTTTCATCTCGTCATACGTTCAATGGGAGCCGATGGTGTGGCAGACCTTTCTCCATCTATAACATGTGCAAGATCTTATTAAATAAATAGAACCTAAGGAGGGAGGGCATTACCAGTCTGCTAATGAACCGGGGCATGAGTTATAAGCTTGAGCAAAGCAAGGGCTTTAACGTAAGCTCCGGGGCATTACCAGACCGCTAATGCCTCACCCTCGAGGGTTCTATTGTATTAGTACCCCGACATGTTGTACTGGGGTACTAATAGCATTTTTTCTAGAGTTGGAAAACGGTGAAGAAACAATTACACAAGTCAAGAAAAAAAAAGAATAATAGCCGCCTTGGAACAGCGAGAAGGGACAACACGTAGTCCCTTCTCCCTTTCCATGGTGGTCATGAAAAAGATATTTAAAAAGTAAACAATCAAAATGGCTGTCATGGAACCGAGTGAAGGGACTACATGTAGTCCCTTCTCCCTTTATAGGAGAGCCATGAAAGAGCTATAAAAAAAACAGTGAAACTGGCTGCCATGGAATGGAGAAAAGGGACCACACATAGTCCCTTCTCATAGAACGGAGAGAAGGGACTACATGTAGTCCCTTCTCCAGTTCCATGGTGGCCAGTTGGAGAAAGGGAAGGAACTTCAAGGAACGCAGCATTCAGAACAGGAGCAGATAAGTCCTTGTCGGTCTGGTAAAGACCCAGCAAGGGCCAATCAGATTGATTGTTACAATCTCATTGTCCCTCACCAGGCTATCATTTATTTGAATGTTTAAAGTGCAGACCTAGCTAGAGAGCAGCAAAGCGCTGTACAGAATGTGGGTAACCAACGTATGTACTACTATCTTTTAACAGTAGCTCAGTACTGTGAATTGCTGGCTGTATCACAATATGTGTGTCCATTGGGGTTAGTTCTCCATCAGGTGTTGTTGGAAAAGCCATGTTTTGAGATATTTGCGAAATTGGATAATTGTGGGGCTTTCTGAGATGATACCGGACCAAATTCTAAATAGTGAGTGTGTTAAGCATATTCAAGACAATGCTGAATAGGTACCTGTGGTAATAGAGACATGTGAAAGACGTGGCAATACTTGGAGGATGGGTTGAGATAAACACTGGACTGGAGTAGCAGGCCGGAATGGACTGAGACCGGCACAAGAGAAAGGATTTAGAGGAAGTGCGCGGTAGAAAAACACAAGTTTATAAACGATTGTTCTCTCTGTGAGCATGGCCCGTCTGTAGTGTTGTGGGAGGTTAATAGTCATAGAGCACTCACTTACTCTTACAATTACTCAGCCTCTTTAGAATAGGGGAAAGAAGGGTACAGTGTTGCTATAGGGGAGGAACCGTACAGCACCTTAACTAACTGACACCCTTTTATTGGAATTACTGAACACCCCTGGATGAGCTAAGAGGCACCCTTGAAGGGGGATTTAATGAAACCCCCCTGGAACAGATTAACACATACAAGGAGGAAAAGAATACAGAAAGGTTTTAGTAGTGCACCGATGACCAGACACACGGTTGTGTATTGAGGGCTTTAATGGCAATTCGCATTAGGTAGGGTGTTGCCATTGTTAGGGGTAAATAAAGTCTCTTAGTCCTGCACAGCAATTACTTCACTGCTACAGCTTGTGGGAATTGTATTTAGAGTCTTGAATAGTCTACTTGTCCTGTATGGACACAGGCTGCAGGCTCGTGTGCAGGAGGATTACCGGGCAGAGTCTGCTAGTCTCCCAGTCTGTTCTCTGTCTGGTGCACTCTTCCTCCAGACTCGTACAAGCGCAAATGCAGCCTCGTAGGACCTCAGCGCTTCCGCAACCTCACAATTCTGCTCCCTACATATCTCCTTTTGCCAAGTAGCTTGGTCCTACTCCATCACAAAGTCTCTGTACCTGGATGGTCTTCTCTTCTCTTGCTGAGGCCGTCTCCGACTGGGCGATGATATCAGTGGTGGGTTCTCAACTTCTCTTACTCCTTCATGGATCTGCGTTGACAAGATTCTCTCCCTGTGGTGCTCACTTTCTCCTCGTGTGGCATCTCCCTTGCTGCATCCTTCTTGACTCTCCTCCAAACTGTTCTCTGTTTCTACTGCTTCTGGTTCTTTGTATGGTTCTTGATATTCTGCTGTTCGTCCAACACCTCAGCGGATTCTCTCCTCTCTGTGAGGTGTCTTTTGAACACTGCAACTCTCTCTAAATTCCACCTTTTCCCATCCTGGGTGTAGATGTGGTTTGTTCCCTTGTGTGCGACTTCTACTGGCTAACTGTACTTGGATTCTGTTACTTGATCCTTGTGAGGTAATTTTATTTTCACTACGTCTCCTTCATTTACCTCAGTTCTCCGATCAGCTTTTCAGATGTCACTCCATGCTTTCATTTGATCTTTGTTCTTCTGTATCCTCCAGACCACTTTCCTTCATGTCTATGGTGTCATCTTGCCTCAATCTGGATAACCATGGGGTTACTAAGGTGGAAGCGGCACTCAGCATTTGAAAGGGCGACACACTGGTGATCACATTGGGAGTCAGGCCTTGAGAGGCTACTGCCTACTTGACTGCTGGTAGGGATTCATCCCTGCCGCTCCAGCTAGTTGTAGTGCTCCCTTTATTAATCTATTAGTCCTTTCAAATAGCCCATTTGCCTGGCGATGGTAAAGACTAGCTCTGATCTGCCTGATGTGTTTTCCTAGGAACTCTTCCATTTATCTTAAAATCAGCTGAACGCCATTTTCTTTGGGCATGCCTTCCTTCTGACAAACAGCATTCAAAACATCTATAACAGTAGCTGTGGTGATGTTGGGTACAAATTTTGCCTCTACCCATTTTGACAAGTAATCCACTATCAACACCCCATACTTGTGGTCAGGCGACATGGTGCTCCAAGGAACGATATAGTCAAGGCCCAACTTGTGCCATACTCCTGACGAGATTTCTGTGGAGATCATCAGTGCTTGCTGTTGCTGTTCATACACTTGTAGCATCTTTCTATCATGACCCTGATATCCTGGTCCATGCACAGCCACCAGCAAGCCTCCTGCACTCTTCGCCTGGTCATGTTGCTTCCAAGATGGCCCGTGTGTGCCCTGCACAAGATCACCTTCCACATTCACACCAGTGGTATTACTTGATCCTTCTGATCACCAAACCGTCAGTTACGAAAATGTCTAATCACCTTCCCATAAGGCTGCAGTCCATATAGTATAGTTCTTTTATTTATCCACCGATTCTGAGCCCAATATGTTTTTTTTCGCAAGGACTCATCTTTGTATAGCTCTTCTTTCCAGTGGGACTCACTCATTTACAGGAACTCCTAGCTTTTTAGGTCACTGACGGATGCTAGCACACATTCATCCTGGAGGAAAGTGGAGGCAAGAGTTCACTGTTCCAGCAACCTTGAGCATTCCTCCACCCTGCTGTGTGCAAGATTTCATATGCCAATATCGCTGTCAAAGTCTTTGTGCCCCCTGGACTTAGCATATGGACTAGGGGTTTATGGTCGGTGACCAACCGGAACTTCATGCCCCAAACATATATCTGGAAGTACTCCACAGCCCAGGTGCATGCAAGAATTTCATTTTCGAATGTGGAATAATTCTTTTATGCATCAGAGTGCTTTGGAAGCAAACTCAACTATTTGTTCGGTGTCCCCCTTCTTCTGGGTAAGTGTGGCACCCAGCCCATTGGTGCTTGCATTTGTGGTGATGTACGTTTCCCACACTTGATTGAACAGCTTCAGGCATGGGGCATTGACTATACTTTTTTTCTCTTCTTTAAAGGCGGTCATTTGTTCTCGACCCCACCCATACTCCAATCCTTTCCTCAGAAATTCTCTCAACGGGGCCGTTGTCTCTGAGAACCTTGGTACAAACTTTATGCAGTACTCCGTGAGTCCTAGTAAGGATCGCAGCTTGTCCTTTGACTCGGAGGCTGGAGCCTTGACTATGGCCTGAAAGAGGTCCTTCTTGGGACTTACTCCATCCTTCGAGATCCTGTATCCCAGGTATTCTACTTCTTGGGCTCTCAATACACATTTTTCATATAGCAACTGTACTCCTGCTCCTTGAAGCTTCTCCAATACATTCCTCCGCAGTTTATTGTGGGTTTCAGGGTCTTCTGCATGGATGAGAATGTCATCCTGAAAGTACAACGCATTTCCCACATTACGCAATAAGTAGTCCATCATCCATTGGAAACCTGAAACGGCTGATGACAGACCAAATGCAAATGCTAGTGTACTGGTATGTGCCAACGTGTGTGATGAAGGCAGTCAGTGGTCAGGAATCTTTGTACAGACTTTGTAAGTGACTCCAATCAAGCAATCCCACTAAGTCAGTGCCTTGTCTGGGATGCCCAAGGGAAGCCCTTATTTATATATTTTTATGGCAAGTTATGATCTGGATGATGAACCCTTGTATAACACCCCTCTCTTAGAATGCCCCTGACCCCACTGAGCCAAGAAGTAGGTTTGTTTCGCGAATTAAAAGGTTTTATTTGGAAAATTAAACAGTATATATATATCACACTTTTATAATAAATTAATCATTGATATCACACTTATGAATATAATGTTGATCAACAATGGGTAATCTGACACTAGCACACTTCTTTACAATCAATGAGGAGTTGGTGTAGGATGGATAAGGCAGCGAAAATACTTTTATGGTTTCAAGGGAAAAGCAATGAGGAATAAAATGCAGTACAGAAATAACTTGATATGATTTTAGCAAAAGATAATATAATCACTTTTTCTCTGGCAATTCACCCCCCCCCCCTTTATGCAAGGTAAAGAGATGGGAGGAAAGCACACAGTTCTCCGGAATGCAATCAAATATAATTCAGTTCCCCCCTAGCAAGCTTAGAGGAAAACAGGCAATATACTTTGATGTGGTTGCAATTAAGTGAAAAATATGTGAAAACTGCTTTTAATTCCCTAT
Source organism: Ambystoma mexicanum (assembly GCF_040938575.1). NCBI lineage: Eukaryota > Metazoa > Chordata > Amphibia > Caudata > Ambystomatidae > Ambystoma > Ambystoma mexicanum. The sequence continues at coordinate 1,068,615,257 of NC_090941.1, forward strand.
AGGAGGTTCAGGGTGAGCGAGAGATACTTAAATTAATTCAGGATCACTTTAGCAATGCTCTATGAATGACTAGCAAGTTAAAACTAATTTTAGCAAAGGAAAGCAAGGAGCTGCTGATTTTTACACGTGGCTGAAATTGTGCAAAATGTCAAATCGCTGCAAATTTAATTGCGTGCGTCGAGCGTAATTACGGAGGCCCTATAAGGAGTAGCAAGTCGGTTCTAGGTTCGTTGGAAAGCCTAGAATCTTAGCTTTAAGATAAAAGTTACATTTCGGACGATTTTGTGAAGGTAGTTTTTCGGATTTGAAATTTTAAAGCTCAGAATGACAGATGACAGTTTTCAGGTTTAAGGATGACAGAATGACACGATTCTAATAGGCTAAAATAGTTTGGATTGGATTATTTTAAACTAAGAGATTGGTTTTGGCACAGTGCTAGCTGGGTACTCACACTAGATTTTGGACAGGAATGGGCCTCGTCACGGATCTGGTCAACAGGTTGAACGGGACTTCTGGCGGTTCTGCCCATAGCGTCTGGTCTCTCTCTGGTTCCGGATACAGCACTGCTTTCTGGATACTGCTACAGGTTCTTTCAAAAGTTCTTGGCAAGGAATTCAAACAGCTCGCCCGGCTGTTGAAAAGTTTGGTTGGTTTTGAGGCCTGCTGAAGAGGATTCAGCTTGTGGATTCAGGCCTCTCTGCTACAAATTCTGGAGTTAATTTCTGGTCTCTGGAGATTGATGGATTTGAAGTCTGGATCTCTGGATGTGAAGTCTGAAGTCTCCCGGCAAAGCGTCCCGCAAGAAAGTGGAAAGTGAATGACCTGCCTGCCTTTCAGTGGTCCTTTTTATGTCTTTAGAAGGTGGGTGGGTGCGTTGGTCATAACTAAACCTGCCCCTCTCACTTATCATTGGCCAATTTCTCCTCTCTCCCTTGATTGGGGGAAGGAAATATGAGTCAGAGTGATGCTGTAGGTTTTATGGTCCGAGGATCCTTCCCCTGTCAAATTGCACATAAATCTATATTTGATACAAACACACATTTATCTATGTACCATTTTTCTAATATAATAGGTCCAGTTAACATATTTTCTGTAGTACCAAACCATCCGATCCCTGTCTTCGTACGATGTCATGTCCACTTTTGACAGAATTCTGCCCCTTTTCATCCAGATAACGACCTCTAAACCTTTCCAGATTTGAAACAACTGTACACCCCCCTTCTACACACATTACAGTAAATTTTCATTTGTCTAGCTTAAACACAATGTCTGCAATATCAATAAATAGCAGGGTTCTGCCTCAGAACATGGTACAGAGTCCTAACTCCTTTTAAAATGTGCACGGAAAAATCCCAAGAATAATGATATTATTTATATAATTTTGACCAGTCCGCACTGTGAGTTATCTATCTTTTTAAAATTATGCGCTGGTCATAAAGGGGTGTGGCTTCCCACATAACATGGTGGAATAACTGGTTTATCCACTTCCCCCAAGCTCAGCTGGCTCTCACAGGCACTGCCCCTCCCAGTTTCTCCCAAGAGGAAGCCATTTTACGACCCCCCCAATATAACATTTGCCTGAGCCCAGGACAGGGCTTTGTTCAACTTCCTGCAGTCTGCAGGTACCCCTCCCTTAATTCAATCAGAGAGTTGTGATCTCCTTTTGGTGGGGGCAGAAGGATGCAGCCAGGCCTGGGAAGAGCTGTTGAGCCAGTTCAACTCCTGTCGGGGGTAGTTGTCAGGCAGAATTTAATTTCTTTAAGCCAAGCTTCAGCTAAATGTCCTGTTTGTTCCCAGTTTAAATCAAACTTACAATGTTTACACATGCAGCTAGAATACTGATTCTAAGTTCAAAACCATGCCATTTAACAGTTGCAAACTATGTGACACTCAAAAGTAGGTCACTCATTTAATTTAAACATTTCGATTTTAGTGGTTTTAAATCCAATTTCAATTAAGCTGCTGACATCCACAGCTCAGCCAGTTTTGTTATCAACATTGCTTTGGGCTCTTCATCTTCCCAGATTTTGTATGCACACAAGAATACATTCTGCCAAATGTCTGCTGGTGTTCATTGAGATTTTTGAATATCTTGTGATGTTTAAAATAGGCATTTTGAGCTTGCATTCAGGGAAACAAAGGTGATTTTAAAGCGCTTTTGGTCTAACAACACTGTTATTTTTCCTTTGACACCACCTTTCACCCCTGGCGCTTCCGGTCCATCATGCTGGCACTGGTGGGTGGCAGGTTAGACAACCATGTTGGTGTGCGCACAACCGCACGGTTTTCCAGGTTTTGGGATGGAATGATGGGTGGCGACAGCTCATTCCCCACATCCACTCAGTCTATTGATTTAGTTTTGTTCTGGGATAGAATGATGGGCGGCGACAGCTCATCCCCACATCTACCCCGTCAAATAATTCAACATGGATCAAAACCCTTGACAACTTATTTGGTGGTATGCATCACGCATGTCTAATTTCGAGAATAACTTTGCTTCCTTCATCATAAGGATCAGTTTTCTGATTCTGTTATCACTTCCATATTTATGCTGCACAGACCGATGCACACTCTTACGTCTGGTGTTTGTTTTTATAAGTATAACCAAGCTCAGCCACTCGGATGACCCCACGGTCTTGATGGTGCCCTCCTTGACCATTTTGTCCAGTTGGGCCTATAAGACGCTTCTTGTGGTGGCAGGCACCAGCCTCACCCTGTGTTTAACTGGTACTGCATTGGGCTTGAGCTGAATTTTGTGGATGTGGTTTTTGATCTTACCAGGTTCTTCAGAAAATAGGGCAGAACAATCTTCTCACAACCATGACGCTCCTGCTGTATTTACCAACAGTATTTGATGGGGTCCAGTCTTATGTTTAGCTTAAGGTCATCCCACCCCAACACTGCAGACCGTCTTCCAAGAAGTAGACTTTGGTCATGGTCTGTCTGCCTCTGAACTCTATATTGGCATTGGTGTAGCCCAGCAGTTCCACTGACGCTCCACGAAGATGATCCATTTGTGTCTGGTTGTTCTGACTTCCACAGCCTGACATCCCACCATACTCTTATAAGTCTAAATGGGCAGGATTGTCAAGTCGGAGTCGGCCATTACACGGGTCTCATTACCGTCCACTTTTATCATGCAATGCAGTTTCTCCATTCTTGTTCGGGAACTGTTCACCATTATGACTGTCAGCCTATCATCGTGCCCCTCACCTCGGTTTATGCATCTTTCAACTTCGATAATTGTGACTTTTCTTGCTCTCCATATGCAAGCTATTGCGATGTGGCTGAACCTCCTGCAGTTTGAGTACTCCTTACTCCTCACGGGACAGCCCTTATCGTTCGCCAGGTGTCTTGTGCTGGTACATCCGTGACACTTCAGGGGCTCTCTTATTTTCATCCCTTTGTCATCAAGAGCATCTCCCTTGGGCCTATTACGCTACCCCCTCCACTGTACCACTGAAATGTCAGTGGTTGGCACAGGTCCCGCCCTTTTCTCTCCACCTGCATGAGGTTTCCTCTTCTGCTCAAGCTATCTGAATAGCTTTGTCCAAGTTCAACTCTTTCTCCAGGATAAATGTGTCCTCTACCTATCTGCAGTTAGTCTGCACCACCAGCATATCGCAGATCACCTTCTGTACATTGTCGCAGAACCCACACTTTGCTGTCAACCCCCTCATGCGGGTGATGTAGTCATCCATAGGCTCTCCATTCTCTTGCTTCCAGGTGTAAAATGTTAGTCGGTGCAGCACCGTGTTCTCTGTATTTCAAAACCTTATTGGGAAGCGGCAAACAGCCTCCTTGAACACATTGTCATCGTCCCTTGCCACTGGCTCCGGTTTGAGGCCTACAAATATCGTCTGCCCTTCGCCACCCATGGCATTAAGTAACATGGCCTTCTTTCTCCCTGCAGTATAGTCCATGGCCCCTACGGCCTCAAGGTAAGTGATAAACAATGGTTCCCATTGCTGCCATGGTATCCCGGGCCTACCTGGGGACTGGAGAAACGCTGGAGGTGGTGTAGCTCCTTGTATGTTGGCTGCGTCAGATTTCCTCCCAGGTCCTCATCACCAATTATGTAGTGGTGCACAGATGACTAGACACACGGTTGTGTATTGAGGGCTTCAATGGCAATTCTCATTAGGTAAGGTGTTGCAGTCGTTAGGGGTAAATAAAGTCAGTTAGTCCTCCACAGCAGTTACTTCCCTGCTGCAGCTTGTGGGGATTGTATTTAGAGTCTTGAATAGTCTACGTGTCTGTGGGAACACAGGCCGCAGGCCCGTGTGCGGGAGTGCCGGGGAGGGTCTGCTAGTCTCCCGGGCCGCTCTCTATCTGGTGCGCTCTTTCAGTCTAGCGAGTTCTCAGCAGTGCCGCAAACTTGCGCGGCTGCTCCCCACAAAGGTACTTAAGGGAAGAACTAGCCTGGTTAAGTGTTAGATACAGGGGTTGAAAAACAAGCATTGGAAAAACAGGGCAGATGAATGCATGGGCATGAGAGAGCAGACTGGCAAAGCGCCCCCCAAAAAAACCAGACTGGCAAAAATATAGAGCTACAAATACAGGAGCATAACAAAAAACCTAGAAAGAGTACAGACTCTGGAACCAAATGAACTAAGAGGACAGAAACATGAACTAGAACTGCCTGAGAAACTAACCCAGATTCAGGAAAGAAATTATGCACACTAGAAAAAGCAAGAACACAGAAAAAAAACCATCATCATAAAAGGATAAGGAATTGGGAAAAGATCTAGGCGTGAGGAAGCAGCAGCAGCAGGCTACAGATTTACGGTGGGAGTAGGGGGGTTCAGACAAAAGAGTTCAAAAATTGAGGTGCACCGGAGATCTGTATACAGCCAGAAGCAGGCAAGTGGTATGCAGAAGTGCTGCATAAAAAAAGGATGAAAAACACATTTTTCAGAGGAGCAGCAAGCAGCCAGAAGCAGAAAGAAAACAGCAAAGCAGGGAAGTTTCTGTGAAGCCTGGATCTGGACAACATGGGTTTAACATGGAAAGGCGCTGTAGTCCACTGGCTTTCATGCTAAAGGACGCTTTAGTCCACTCGCTTTCAGGCTAAAGGGCCCTGTAGCCAACATTCGCTTTCAGGCTAAAGGGCAGTGTAGCCCACATTCGCTTTCAGGCTAAAGGACGCTGTAGCCGACTCGCTTTCGGGCTAAATGGAGCTGTAGCCCACTCGCTTTCAGGCTAAAGGACGCTGTAGCCAACATTCGCTTTCAGGCTAAAGGGCAGTGTAGCCCACATTCGCTTTCCGGCTAAAGGCCGCTGTAGCCCACATTTGCTTTCAGGCTAAAGGGAGCTGTAGCCCACGGCTTTCAGGCTAAAGGGCAGTGTAGCCCACATTTGCTTTCAGGCTAAAGGGAGCTGTAGCCCACGGCTTTCAGGCTAAAGGGCAGTGTAGCCCACATTCGCTTTCAGGCTAAAGGACGCTGTAGCCGACTCGCTTTCGGGCTAAATGGAGCTGTAGCCCACTCGCTTTCAGGCTAAAGGACGCTGTAGCCAACATTCGCTTTCAGGCTAAAGGGCAGTGTAGCCCACATTCGCTTTTCGGCTAAAGGCCGCTGTAGCCCACATTTGCTTTCAGGCTAAAGGGAGCTGTAGCCCACGGCTTTCAGGCTAAAGGGCAGTGTAGCCCACATTTGCTTTCAGGCTAAAGGGAGCTGTAGCCCACGGCTTTCAGGCTAAAGGGCAGTGTAGCCCACATTCGCTTTCAGGCTAAAGGACGCTGTAGCCGACTCGCTTTCGGGCTAAATGGAGCTGTAGCCCACTCGCTTTCAGGCTAAAGGACGCTGTAGCCAACATTCGCTTTCAGGCTAAAGGGCAGTGTAGCCCACATTCGCTTTCCGGCTAAAGGCCGCTGTAGCCCACATTTGCTTTCAGGCTAAATGGAGCTATAGCACACGGCTTTCAGGCTCTCAGAGTTTAATTCAGAGGCTCCCTGGAAGCAAATAGGTGTATTCATTGAGACAGGTGCTGCTTTTGTAGTTGTTTATTGCATTTTACATTTGTCATGGAGGGAAGGTATGAGGAATGACCACACAGGGAGGAAGAAATGTCAACATGAGAGGGAATGAAGGGCAGTACCGGGAGTTAAGGGAAGCACTGTGGGGGGAGGAATAAATGGCAACATGAGGGAGAACAAAATAAATCTAAGAGATGAAAAAAGCTAGGCCAGCAACATTACACAGGAGGTGGAAGGACGGCGCAAAGTGGGGGAGGGAAGGAATAACAGCGCAACGGGTTGGGGGGTCTCACAGCCCAGAGGGGGAGAGGAATGATAACACGAAGGAGCAAGAATGAGAGTGCAGGGGGGCAGGAACGAGAGTGCAGGGGGCAGGAATGAAAGCACAGGGGCAGGAATGGGAGTGCAAGGGGGCAGGAATGACAATGCAGGGGGCAGAAATGTCAGTACAGGGGGAGAAGGAATGTCAGGGCAAGAGAGAGGGAATGACAGTGCTGTGGTGAAGGAATGACAGTGCGAGGTGGAGAAGGAATTAGGGCGCAAGAAGTAAGAAGTGTCAGCTTGGGGGGAGTGACAGCTCAGGAGGAGAAGAAGGGGCAGCTCAATGGGGGAATGAGTGGCAGCTCAAGTGGTGAGGGAGTGAGAGCGCAAGTTGGTGAAGGAGTGATATTGCAAAGGGGGAGGATTGATAGTGGAAAGCGGGAGCAGTGAAAGCACAAAGGGGTAGGAATGGCAAAACAAAGGGGAAGGAATGACAGCCCCAGGGGCAAGAGTGTACCGAACAAATATTTCAAACAGAAAACAAAATCCTGTTTGGTTTTCTTTGAGCTATTTCAAATTACTCAAATTGAAAATAAAATACGGGACTGTGGATGTCATGTGTGCAGGAGGAGGGCCGGGGAGCGAACAAAAAGAGGTATGTGGCGAGCAGCCTCGCGAGGTTGCGGCATCGCCAAGATCTCGTGAGACTGAAATTACGCGTGCACGAGCCTCGAGAAAAAGCGCATCAGACAGAGAGCGGCCCGGGAGACTAGCAGACCCTCCCGGGCACTCCCGCATACGGGCCTGCGGCCTGTGTTCCCACAGACACGTAGACTATTCAAGACTCTAAATACAATCCCCACAAGCTGTAGCAGTGAAGTAACTGCTGTGGGGGACTAAGATACGTTATTTACCCCTAACAAATGGAAACTTCGAAATATAAAGTAAAAGTGAGAAAGAGGTAAAAAATGTAAACAAACGTAAGGGGTGAGAAGGAAGAAAAGGAGAAAAGCTGAAGTAAGAAGTAGGAGGTAAATGTGAGAAAACAGTAAAGAAGATGTAAGTCAGTTCGAGTAAGGCGTGGCAAAGTGAAAACCGCAAAGCAGGAGTAAACAGTACAAGGTAAAAGTGATAAAGGATTAGATTAACAAAAGGTGGAAAGTGAGAAAGTGGAAAAGGAGTTAAGAGTAACTAAAAAGTACTCATTTAATTTGAAGAAATCAGTAAAGAATATGTAAGTTTGATTCAGTAGAGCATGGGAAAGTGAAAACAGAGTAAAGCAGAAGTAAGAAGCACAAAGTAAAACTATTCAAGAAGTGACGTAGATTGAAGGAGAAAAGGGTTAGAACAGTTACACCTGGAGTGAGAAGTATGAAGTAAAAGTGAAAAAGTTATTAATGATAAGTCAGATTGAGTAAGGTGTGGGAAAGTGAAAATAGTAAAGCAGGAGTAAAAAGCACAAAGTAAAACTATTCAGGTAGTAAAGAAGTGACATAGATTGAAGGAGAAAAGGGTTGGAGCATGATTAAATCTGGAATGAGAACTATGAAGTAAAAGTGAGAAAAGTTATTAATGATAAGTCAGATTGAGTAAGGTGTGGGAAAGCCGGAGCAAAAAGCACAAAGTAAAAGTTATGGAAGGATTACATCAGTAAAAATGAAGGAATGCAAAGGTTGAAAAGCAGTCAAGCTTGAGTAAAGAGTACACAGAAGCAGTGTAAAATGGACTAAACATGACATAAGGCAGATTGAGTGTGGTGTGGGAAAGTGAAAACAGTACCGCAGGAGTAAGAAGCACAACGTGAACGTGCTAAATGTAAAGATGTAAAACAACATTGAAAGAGTGAAAAATTGGAAAATGAGTACAGCTGGAGTAAAATGTATGAAATAAAAGTGAAAAAGGACTAAAGAAGATGTAAGTCAGATTCAGTAAGGTGTGGAGAAGTGAAAACAAAGTAAAGCAGGTGTAAGATCAACACGTAAAAGTGAAAAAGGAGTAAATAATTAAGATAGATTGATTAATAGTGATAAAATGGTGGGCAAATTGAAGGAGTGAGAAGGTAGAAAGTAAAATAAAAATATGTAAGATGCATGAAGAAAAAGGAAGAAAAACCTAAAGAAGACATACGTCGGATTGAGTAAGGTGTGGGGAAGTGAAAACAGTAAAGAAGGAGTAAAAAGTACAAAGTAAAAGTGTAAAAAGAAGTAAAGAAGCAAGACAGATTACAGGAATAAGCTGTATAAAATGTCGTGGGAACATGTGTAATCCTTGAGTCAGAAGTACAAAGTAAAATCGAAAATAGGAGTAAAGAGGAAATTGAATTGAGTTAGGCTAGGGAAAGGGAAACAGAGAAGCAGGAGCAGAGAGCACAAGGTGATACTGGAGTAAGAAGTATGAAGTAAAAGTCAAAAAGGAGTAAGGAAGGTATAAGTCCAATTGAGTAAGGTGTAGAAACGTGAAAGCAGTAAAGCAGGAATAAAAATCACAAAGTAAATATGTTAAAAAGAGTAAAAAATACTGACTAAAGGAATAAGAAGGTGGAAAAGGAGTAAAGCTGGAGTCAGAATTGCAAAGTAAAATTGAATGAAATGAGTAAAGTAGTGGCAAGCTGGATTGAGTAAGTTGATGGAAAGTGAAAGCAGAAATGCAGGAGTTAGAAGCGCAAGTTAAAAGTGATGAAAGAGAACAAAAAGTAACACAAGTTGAAGAAGTGACAAGATAGAAAAGGAGTAATTCTGGAGTCGGAAATATGAAGTAAAAGCGACAAAACTAGTACTGAAGACATGTTGGATTGAGTAACGTGAGGAACAGTGAAAACAGTAAAGCAGGAATAAGAGGCACAAAGGAAAATTGCTAAAAGTAGTGAAGAATTAAGACAGATTGAAAGAGTGAGAAGGTTGAAGAGGAGTCAAGATGGAAGCAGGACACAACACAACAATGCTCAGCATGGTAAACAGTGACCCTCTAAAAAATGTAATTGAACTCACCCAGCGAACATACAATGCCAACCTGCAGCTTAATTGGAGAGTTATGTTACAAACGATGGGCCGCATTTAAAAGGTGACTTGCTAAAACTAAAGTATATAAGGTTTCAGTCTTGTCCTGCACAACAGGTAGAACCCTAGTCGCCAGTACCAAAGGCACCTCACTTAAAACTGTACCCAATACTGTTTCATCACCTTGGTAAACGTACACATATTGTTTCAACTGAAACATGAAAATGGGCGCCTTATGTGGACACTGGGATTCCCAGCACGAAATGCATCCGTCTATTTTCTACAAGGCACCAGCGTGGGGAAAATGAAGCGGCTGCAACACACTACAGAAACCATTAACATGTCACCACTGAGCAACTGAACGAAAGATAACAGCTGGAGAACCTGCAGTACAAAGGACACAATGAAAGAACTGCACACTCGGAAACGCAGTCCACCCAACACTATTAATATAGCATTGCAGTCCTCCCTCCACCAGACACCACACCTGGTCTTTCCCAATCACACACATTTCCCCCAAAGTCACACTCTCAGCACCTCCCAATGTGTTGCCATTGGCAACAAGCACTAATGAAGTCGAAACCAGAGAAAATGGCACCAACGTGCTAACAATGCTACTGCATTCTGGACCCGAGCAAAGGCAGCAAAAAAATGTGGCTCTAAGGCTGTGAGGGATTCGACCATCCACACGGTAGGTGTGCACACGCCTGGGCTTTTTCGAAAAGTTTAATGAAATTGAATGGTGGTAGATCAACCTCCAGAAAATGTGTGGGGCTAATATGCACACATTTTCCAATGCTCATTGCATGACATATACATAGACCTGTGTTCTCTGGGTGGACAAAGCCTACAGATGCAGTCCCCCCTTTCATCTTTAGTTGGGATATGGCAGCCAGGAGAGCCCCATGTCATCTCAGGAGTGGGGGGGGGCAAACCTTCCCCCTGCCATTGCCAGCCTAATTAACTAACAAAGGCTCCATGGATCCACCATGTTCTTTTGTTGAGCTCTGTAGGTGGTGGCAGCATTCACGTACTAATCAGAGTTGAATTCAAACAGGCCCACATGGGGCCTGGCTGCAGAGGTCAATAAAGAAGACAGGACATCACAGCACTTTTTCATATGCACAGTGTCAACCTGATGCCAGCTTCTGCTGTTAGTATTGATTGACAGTGAAATGCCATGGTTGGGACTGTGTGTTTACGTTAGTCATCCCCTTAGAGAGACTCCATTCAGGGTACAAGTATGTGGACTGATGGCGCCAGAAAGTCTGGTCTCGCCACAGCTTCAAAGGAGACTTGCTGCTTTAATCAGGCACCACAGAGAACTCCATTAACCAGAGGGACCCTTTGATCCACAACAGACAGGAAGATGGGTGGGATTTAGTATTACATGTTTTCACCCCTTTACCTTTTCTGTTGCAAAGCACTCTGGTTATGGCTTCACACATATTGGAGATTGTTGGTGGCACCCAGGATTAGTTAATTTAGGTAGACTTAGCCTATACCAATCCTTGTGGCCCACTTGGCTTTAAAAGAGAGCTGAGCCTCTCTTTTGAGAGATCATCTGAAGACTTCACAAGGAGAAGCATGAATAACTCATCATTGGACCCTGGCTGAAGGTACAGTCTGCCTTACATTTTCCACCAGTGAAGGAAGGCCAGAACCTTCAAGAGGCAAGCACGATCCCTCCCTAAACATCTCACAGGGAACAGAGGGAGATACCAAATCCAGAGGACCCTACACCAGCTCCAGAACCAGTACCCAGCGAGAACACGGTTTGGCAGAATCACATGCAGTACCCTTTGGGAACACTACATGCATTTAAGACTACAAGTGTCAGTACAATTTCACCTTTGGTACAAGCCTGTACTACACAGTTATGTGGTAGCAGTGGCTGAGCAGCCAGACGTATCTCAAGAGTTGAGTGAGCAGTAGAACAAGTTACACCAAGGACCAACAAATACAGTGGTTCAATCAAACACTAATTCAAGGTTTCTTGGTAAAAGAATACACATTTATTTACACAGTCCGTTTGAAAAATAATCAACAGCACAGATACTTTCATAGGCAGGGGAAAGGGTTTCAGTAAACTACAACCAGCAATTCAGTTCATAGGCCTGGGCCAAAGTCAATGGAGTCTTTGTATAGGATAGCACAGTTCTGGTAGTAAATGGTTATGTCTTTGCCACAGAGTTTAGAAGAATTTGGCTAGGTGAAAAGTTAGACAAATGTTTATGGATGGACAAGCCTTTCAAAGTTGGGAAAGTTCCACAAACTTTCGCAATGGCCGAAAAGATTTCCGGACCGCGTTTGCACAGTACCTTTAAATTGTAGAATAACTGTAGCTGAGGCAGTTTGAGCAGATTTCACTGTTCCTGAGCTTCAGTCGTGGGTACAAGAAGGAGGACGTCAGGAGGTTCTTGCACTGCCCAGGGATGAGGCCACAAGCTTAGCAAATTGTCATTTTAAGGTGTGAACGCTTTAAAGACCACAAACTGGTAACCTTCCCACTGGCTACCCGGTTTTCCACAGCACTCTGCAGAAAATTCGACAAGGAGTTTACGGTGTCCAGGCGGCTTACGAGTTGGTTGTTCCCACCAAACTCAAGCGAAGAAGTTAACCTTGAATGGCTTCTCTGTCGATGGAGATTCAGGCAATTCGGACCTGCAGCAGGGTTTCACCGGTCATCCAGGAGTTGCAGCAGTCCTCTTCCTTCAGCTCGTCTTCGGTTCTTTCGTTCCAGTGTTCGACTCTACTTTCCAAGTCCCAGAGAGCTGCTTTTAAACAGTTTTCCCCCTTTCATTCCAGCATGGCTGTCACTCACACAGCAGGCTGGCTGTCCTTGCTGGACAGCCAGCTGACCAATCACGTAAGAGTGCATTCAGGTATCCAAGGAGACTAAGCACAGGGAGTTTCGGGCACCTCCCTCACATCCTGTCCACCCCAGACACCCTGGTGTAAGAGGAGGGCTTCAGCATTGAAGCCCGCCAAAGGCCAACGAACAAAGGGACCAAACCTGGTTTTGCGTGCAGAGACAAACACAAGAAGGACCTTTCCTAAAAGAAATGGCGAAAAAAGTTGACCGGAGTCTGTTTTTACTACCGTTGTTCGCTGTCGGGAAAAATCATGGTAGTTTGACCTAAACCACTGCCACCAGCCATTTAAAGTAGGAAAGGGTAACATTTGACGGTTACATGAGTGTTTTGACTCAGGGGAAGCTAGACCCCCCCCCACCCACCCAGCACTCTATAGGAAGATAGGGTGTGCTGGGACAGTAAATTTATAGAGACTAGTAAAGTCAATTTAACTTTACATGCTCTGGGAGACAGCAGTCAGTCCCAGAGAAGGTATTTAAACCTTGGGAAGTCTGAAAGACATCCTTGTGCCACTGCACTGAAGGTGCTGTGTGACACACAGAACAAGATGATGCCTATGGAGTTGTTTTACAACTCCATAACCAAAGAACACAAAAGTAAAACACACTTCAAAATACACGGAAGAGTGGTGAAAAAAAGGCTCACACTCTTCCCAGGCAAAAAAAATAAAATCTTAGAAATCCAGCAAAGTTGCTGGGTGTCTCAAAAGGTAAGGGACATTAGCACATTTTGAAAATTCTCCCTAACACTCATCCCCCCCAGACTAGGGGACAGGAGAATTTAATCCACTCCTGGATCACTCTCCTTACTCCAGACGGTCAAACATCCTGGAGAGACCATAAGCATTTTGGTGGTGACAAGCAGACCTGTGTTCAATGGTAAAATCAAACCCTTGCAGGCTGATTGACCATCTCAGTAGTTTAGGGTTTTCCCCTTTCATTTGCATCAACCATCTCAAGGGTTGGTGGTCAGTCTGAATCACAAAAGTAGATCCATACAAGTGTAGTCTAAACTTCTTCAGTGACCACACAATAGCAAAACATTCTCTTTCAATGGTTGCCCACCTTGTCTCAAGGTTCCTTCAGCTTCCTGCTGATGAAGCAAATGGGGTGCTCTCTACCTTTCTCATCCAGTTGACTCAGAACTGCACTTGTATTTGAAGCATCTGTCTGCACAATGAAGATTTGGTTGTAGTCAGGAGCTCTTAAGACTGGAGCTTGACAAAGGGCTTTCTTTAGGCCTTCAAATGCTTGAGTGCACTCATCATTCCACCTGACCTTTCTAGGGAATTTGGGAGAGGAGACCACATTCAAGGGAGAAGCTATGGTCCTATAGTTATCTATGAAGTTCCTATAGTAACCAGTGAGGCCTAGGAAGGATCTAACTTGGGTTTGAGTAGTAGGGGTGGCCCAGTTGTGTACAGCTTGTACTTTGCTTGGTAATGGCCTGATTTCACCTCCTCCTACCTCCAAGGTAGACCACTGTACTCTGACCAATTTGACATTTACTAGCCTTTATGGTTAGATGGGCCTGCTCAAGAGTCTGAAAAACATATCCTAAGTGGTCAACAACATGTTCTTTCCAGGTAGGGCTGAACACTGCAATGTCATCCAAGTATGCCATGCAGAAGTCCTCCATCCCATTCAGAACCTAGTTAACCATCCTTTCAAATGTAGCAGGTGCATTCTTTAGTCCAAAAGGCATTACCTTAAACTGGTAGAGGCCTGCTGGGGTTGAGAATGCAGTTTTCCCCTTGACATGGTCTGTCAGTGCTATTTGCCAATAGCCTGATGTGAGATCAAATGTGGCTTGTGGACTCATTGCCGCCGACGGGGAATACTGCGTACTTGCTTTATGATTACTGGCGCCATACTGGTACTACAAACCAGCGAGTGCTGTTACGGTGGACTGTTCATCATATGAAGATTGAATGGGTGAAAGTTACATTGACACCATGCGCTAGAGACAGTGCGCATTAAATATCAGCCTGACTGAGTGGTCGAAATTTTTTGGCACAAACGAGAGTATAATCTTTGTTGACTGACCCATTGAAGGGGTTTAACACCAGTACCCGCCGCCTGACGCGATTTGCCATTGCATGATTGGTGCATCCAAGGGCTGTGAGCTCTGTGTCCTGTCCACACGTTTGTACCTCTATGTCAACTCCCCTGAAAACACCGGACATACTTACCCCTGAAGAATTTCTACAGAATGGAACAAGCATAGAAAGAAACATGTTGGGTTGGGGAATTTGATGCTGTAGTAGGCAGCAGTCTATATCACAGTGCTGTGTATTGTTTTGAATACTTTGAAAATTGATTGGTCATCTTACTGTGAGGATCTCCGATTTTCCTTATATTTAATGGAGATTGTATTTTAGAACACTGTTTTAGAATTGAGTGTTAATCGTTATAATTGAACGTAATAATAGTGGTGTGAATTTGAATGTTTGCGTATGAGTGAGGTTTGTCTGGAGTATGGTTTCTGGGAGAGGATGTGAATAGTGTGTTGGATGCGACAGACCTTGTGTGTCTGTGGTGTTTTAGAGGTGCTATTCTGACGGCACTATGGATGAATTTTAGATATACATGATTAATTCGTTTTGATATGTCTTTTTCTAACAATTTAATAAATATGTAATATTCTGATGTGTCCAGTGAAGTAAATTGAATTGTTTTGCTTTACCCTTTGTTATATGTGGACATTTCACAATCCTGTGGATTGTCTGGATGAGATAATTACTGTTTAAATGTGTGTACTTCTCTAAAGCTTACCACACAGAAAAACCCGTTCTATGGTCTCTTTTGTCTATATAAATGTAACAGTGCTTTCCAGGTTAGACCATAGAATAGTGATAGACCTGGTATCCTCTGTTACATCAGATTTTTGCTCACTGTTGAAGAGGCCATCTTCCCAGTACAATCTATGCTTCCCTGGCTCTTGCCCATCCAGCTGGAAAGCTGCCTGTTGGTGAAGAATTTCAAGAGTAGGACACTCTCTTTAACATCTGCTGAAATCTGCCCTACAGGGTCCACCTTCTGCCCGTAAATACTGCAGCTCAGGATGGTCTGCAGTATCCAGATCTCCAAAGTATATCCTAACTGGTCAACATGTTCTTTTCAAGTAGGGCTGAACACTGCAATGTCATCCAAGTATGCCATGCAGAAGTCCTCCATCCCATTCAGTACCAAGTTAACCATCCTTTGGAATGTAGCAGATGCATTCTTTAGTCCAAAAGGGATTACCTTAAACTGGTAGAGGCCTGCTGCGGTTGAGAATGCAGTTTTCCCCTTGGCATGGTCTGTCGGTGCTATTTGTCAATAGCCTGAAGTGAGATCAAATGTACTGAGGTACTTGGCTGAACCAAGTTTGTCCACCAGTTCATCTGTTCTTGGTAAAGGGTGGGCATCAGTCTTGGATTTTGCATTAAGAGCTCTATAGTCCACACAGAACCTCAACTCATTCGATCCTGCCTTTGGTACTAGAAGAACTGGACTAGACCATGGACTGGTAGAGGGATCTATTACCTCGAGATCAAGCATCTTGTTGACCTCCTCCTTTATGTGGGATCTTACATGATCTACATCCTGAAACCTCTGCTTTTAACAGGTAAACAGTCACCAGTGTGAATATCATGCTGGCCCCAAGGGGTCAATCCTGGTGATAGTTAAAACAGGGAGGTAAACTGATTTAACAGAAACTTGCACTCCTCCTGTTGTTGTGGTGTCAAATTGGAAGAGAGATTAACTCCTATTTTCTCATCTAAAGGCTGGCCTCTGAGTAGGTCAGGTAGAGGTTCACTCTCCTCCTCCTCTTGGGCTGAAGCTAGAAGCAAAGCTCCCACTTCTGGTCTTGAGACATACGCTTTTAGACGGTTGGTGTCAAAGACTTTGGGATCCTCCTTAGGATTGCCTAAGCCCACCAGATAGTTGACCTCTCCAAGTTTACTCACAATCTTGAAAGCTCCTATCCATTTGTCCTGTAAGGCCCTCTGCCTTGTAGGTACCATACTGAGAACTAGCTGGTCTTGAGAAAACTCAACCATGTTGGCTTTCTGGTCGTGCCAATTCTTCACCAGAGCCTGACCTGCGTTCAAGTTAACTGATGCTCCGGAGACCTATCACATAGTCAGTAATTCTCACCGGCTTGGGGGTAGGAGCACTTTCCAACCCCTCCTTAATTAGGGCCAAGTGCTATCTAACGGGATGGCCATAGCGAAGTTCAAAGGGACTAAAACCAACTCCCTCACGAGGGACTTCTCTATAAGCAAATAGAAGGCATGGCAGTAGAAGGTCCCACTTTCTTCTAAGGGGTTCTTCTAAAGCACCTATCATGCTCTTCATTGTACGGGTGATTCTCTCTACCAATTCATTTGTCGGAGGATGGTAGGCAGTTGAGAACTTGTAAGTTACTCCACAGTTTTTCCACAGGGCCTGCATGTAGTGGGTCATAAAATTGGATCCCCTGTCAGAGATAACTTCCTTAGGAAAACCTACCCTGGTAAAAATACCAAGTAGGGCCTTAGCCACAGCCTGAGCTCTAACAGTTCTATAGGCATTGCTTCAGGATACCTAGTAGCATGGTGTACCACAACCAGGATAAACCTGTTTCCTGAAGATGTTGGAGGGTCTAAGGGACCAACAATGTTGATTCCTACCCTCTCAAAAGGGA